>NC_048321.1:7277278-7577278 GCF_013100865.1 Trachemys scripta elegans
GGGGAGATGGAGCTGAGCCGGTGGGTGAGGGCTGCTGGGTGGGGCTGGGCTCCGGGCTTCCCCCACAATAGCCCCCCCGAATGCTTGGCAGCCCCCCCACCTCACTTACCAAGCACTCTCCAGCCACGCAGATGTCGAGGGAGGCGGCCTCGCACGGCGTGCCGTCCTGCACCTTCTCCGTGTGCCGCACGTAGAACCGGTACCCCACCGGGCGGCAGTTCAGCTCGCAGCGCTGGGAGCCCCGCACTGCAACCATACGGAGCCGGGGCTCAGGGTGGCCCTGCCAGGGAAAATCCCCGGGAGGGCGACGGCGGCACCTCGAGCCCCGACCGAGAGCAGGGGGCACCGTGCGCCGGGCAGCCCCAGCGGGAGCCCAGCGAGCTCTCAGACCGGATCATCGCCCCCTTTCCCTGCCATCGTCCCGTGGAAACAGACCCCGGGTGTCCTGGCACCAATCCAGTGCCCGCTCATCCCTAAAATGGGGCTTTCCCAGGGCACAGCTAAAGGGTGGGGTGGGGAGGCTGACAAGCATTCGGGGGGCTTATTATATCCTGGAGGGGGATTAGGGGAGCTTCTCAGGGGGGATGGGTCAGATCAGGGCACTGCCCGCCCCCCAAGCTGGTGGAGCAACATGAGGCTGGTGGGGATGGTAGGTTCAAACTAGTGCCCCCGGCGGGTGGCCCACGCACCCCAACCCCAGCTCTGGGCATGGGCTATCTGCCCTCGTGAAAAGCAGCCATTCAGCTGGGCCTGACCCCAGGGAACGGACCAGGTAAGAGGCCAGAGAGACCCCAGGCTGGGGATCCGGGTGGGGGGGTTGCTCTGGGTATCCAGGGACCGCTTGGGGGCTCGCAGAGAAACGTTGTCGTTGGCAGCGTGCTCCGCCTGGATCTCGGAGGAGCCCAAGGAGGGCTGCGGGCGTGTCCCTGTGCCCGGCGGACACAGACGTGGCAAACAGGGCACTTGCTCTTTGGGACGGGACAGGAAAGAAAATATCACGTCCGGGGGACTGCTGGTGAATTCGGGCGGCAGAAGGGAATTGGCCACAACCTTGGGGAGATTGCTGGGGGATCTTTAACGATGGAGCAGGGTTTGGGGCTCAGAGGGGAGAGCGCCCCCTATTGAGCCCCTCCGCCCGCCCCGCAGCACAGCGCCCCCTAGCAGGGCACTGATTCAGAGGGGAGAGCGCCCCCTACTGAACCCCCTAGCAGGGCACTGACTCAGAGGAGAGAGCGCCCCCTACTGAGCCCCCCCTGCCCCGCAGCACAGCGCCCCCTAGCAGGGCACTGACTCAGAGGGGAGAACGCCCACTATTGGGCTCCTGCCTACCCCCCCACCCCCAGTTTGTTTCCAAGAACTCCCAGCCACCCGCTAGCCCAGCCCGGCTCTGAGTACTGGGGCGCGGGGGTCTGGGCCCGGGGTGTTTTGGCGTCGCTTGTGAATGTCCGAAACCTCCCAACCCCCTCCCTGGGCTCGATAATGAAATGGGGTTGTGGGGGGGCAATCGAATGCCCACCTTGTCTAGTCCGTCCCAAGACCTTCTTGCCCCCCTAGGCTGCATGCCGCCCCGAGAAGGGTTAACCCCCCTCTGCCGGCCCCACCCCGCTCCAGGCCGGGGTGAGGTGGGGGAGCAGCCAAGACTTTTTAACATTTTCCAGAGTTTATTTTACTAAGAGCTGCCGGCTCCGGGGGTGATTTATCACCAAAGCCCTCCCTCCCTCCCCCCATCCACATGGCTCCCTCCCTTGCCCCCCAGACGTGCAGCGATTGGCCTTTCGCTGCCCCATCTCGCCCGGCAGCCCTGGCTGGCAAAGTCTTGGGGCTGATAGCGGGGCAGGGAACAAAGGGCTTTTTGTGCGAGCCCCTCCCCTCGCGGCCCCACTCCCACCGCGTCTAGCAGAAATCCAAATATTAGCCGGGAGCAGAAATAATACAGAGGGGGAGGGGAACGCTGCTTTCACCCTGTCGCCTCCTGCTTACTCCGGCTTTACCCCGGTGGCGCGCCCGTGCCTGCTCCTGATTTCCCCTCGAGCCTCAGGCCAATCACGCCCCTACGCTCCGCGGCTGGATTGAAATCCCCCTCCCTTGTGGCAGAAAAGCTGGCGAGGGAGCAGCTCGAGCAAGCCCCATCTGCCCGGCCCAGTGCAGGATTCATGGAAGGACCGTTGGCCCTCCTGTATAACCAGGCCAGAGAAAGCCCTTCCGTTGGCCCCCCAAACTTGCATTCGGCTAAAGCCCGGAAGACGTCAAGAGCTGGAGAAGTCCCCGCTTCCCCGGGCAGTTCGTTCCGGTGTTAATCACCCTCGCTTGGGTGGGTCTGGCTTCAACGTCCAGCCTTCGATTCTTGCCAAGCTTTCCCCTGCAGCATCGCCAGTCCGGTGGGATGAAGCACAGCCAGGATCGGAGGGCACTCCCCCAGGAACACGAGAACGTGGTGGCTGGGCTACTGGCTAAAAGCCGCACCGTGCATCTCCTGGATGTTGACAGCTCTGCCTGGGGGCCGGATGGCAGCCAGCGCCCAGCCTGGCTTTGTCACGGGGGCGTGGGGCGAGGAGGAAGGATGGCCCAGTGGTTAGTGCAGTAGCCTCAGACTTAGAAGAGCTGGGGTTGATTCCCTGCTCTTTTACCGGTGTCCTGTACGGCATTGGGCATGTTATGTAGGCCCAGCTCCTCCAAGGTCATTGGCTGCCTCGCTCCCATTAATTAGCCTTTCCAGGCCTTAGTGGCCCATCTCTACAAGGGCGATAACAGCATGGCCCTGCCCCACAAGCCGGGAGGTGAGGATACAGATTGGGAGATGCTCCGGTACTACAGCGGTAGCAGCCAGACCAGGCCCTTAAGTAAATAGCGAGCCCAGCTCCTGGAAAGGAAAATCACCCGGCTCCAATCTCCTGGAGAGGTCTGGGGCTGCTTCTCTGCTGGCCAGACGCCTTGGGAAATCAGTTACACCAGGGCTAAGTGGGACGCAAACTGCTGCTTGCTCAGACGAGCTGCGTCTCGCCCTGACGTGGGCGGGCTGGCAAAGACCCGCGTCCTTTGAACATGTCCGCACCACAGTAGATAAGAGAAAGGGCAGAGGGGCCCTTTCGACTTTCCAAATGCCTTTGCTAAAGCCCTTCAAAGAAGGCTATGAAGGAAACGAAGGGCTTATCTAGGCAGAGTTTTTGTCCTCTGGTCTAGGCAGGTTCTTTGGACAGTCCAGTTCTGCATTAAGCCACGGGACTGACCCCTACCTACAGCCCTCTGAAACCAGCGGGGATAAAGCGGGGCAGGCCCTGCGTTGCGGCTGCAGTTACAGCTGTATAAAGGTGGGTTAGGCCCGTGAGATTCGTCCCGTCAATTTAAGCTGCACCAGTTAAATGGCTTTTCGTTAACACCGGCTCAGCTTTTGGGTGCGGACGCTCGTCTCTACGTCAAACTGTTTCTCCCGGTTTAACTTGCACCTGTACATTTCCCCAGCAGGAGCTGGGCCAGGTTTAAATCCATGTAAGAGCATCTGCACACCACAGGGCACTGGTTTCACGACGGCTATACTATTGCCTAGCTGCACCGTTAAAGCAATGCCCCACTCCCCGCTATGGTGGCGTTATACTGGTATAGAGATGCTTATACCAGTACTGCGTCTGTCCATAGGGGAAGCGGCTGGAAACTGGGAGTTTCTAGGTTCACCTGAATATCCCCACCACCACCACCACCCACACACACCCCACTTGCTGGCCTCAGGGTCTGACCCCAGCAGCCGGTCTCCCCAGCATCTTCTGGGCCCATTCTGCAGGGAGTGGGGAAGGGGCAGATTCTGGGGCTCTCTGGGCATCTGAGAGGGAAAATGGGGGGGGGACGGACTAGAGAGAGAGGGAGAAAACAGGGGTGAACAAAGCATGGGAAGAGAGAGTGAAAATGGAAGAGGGAGGGACGGGGAATGAATGCAGGAGAAGACTTCAGCCCAGCCTGGCTGACCGCCCCTCTTTTTCCACCACTATCATTCTTCGCAGGTCATTAATCACTTGGGATGACTTTCTGCTCTCCTGTTTCCAACGCAAATGTCCCATCCATCCGGGCAGTTTTCTTCCCCAGGCCTCTGAGTCTTGGCCGGATTCTCAGCCCCGCTGCTTCCCTCCCCACCCCGCTGCTTCCCTCCCCACCCCGCAGATCGCAGGGCAGAACGACTGGTGGTTTCTGGGTAACCGAGTTCACTGAGTCACCAACCCCCCCCCCATAATCAAAGCCCCGCCCTTCACATTGGGAGCCAAACGGGCGGTTTACCTGGGAGCGGCTGCACCTTTGCGGGGATGTTCATTTGCACGGAGGTGTCTGAAGCCAGAGCCCCCAGCCGCTGGCTTGCAGTGACACTTGGGGTACATCTCCCCGGCAGCTGGGGTGCCTGGCTGGAGCACGTGGCCCCGGGCCTCTCCTCAGGTGCTCAGTCACCCCCAGCTGCAGTGTAACTAACTCCTTGCATCGTCTCCTCCCACTGCAGGAGCCAGGCTAATAAAGGCTTTTTAAAAAGCTGGCCCGACACGCCTGTCGCTTGGGAAAATGACCCTGTGGCTCTTCAATCACGTCGGCTCCTCTGAATTTCACCCCAGGCCTGAAGTGACCCCAAAAGCAGGCGCCAGGCTCCCCACCCCCAATTCAGTCTCGCGGCGCAGCCCCCGCCATCCACTACGGCCCGTGATCTTCACAACCCTGGGCAAACAGGGCAGTCAAGAGACTTGGCCCTCGGCTCTTGAGATCAGTGGGTCTCAATCAGGGGCACGCGTATACGCAGAGGACTTCCAGGGGGTACGTTAACTTATTGAGTTGGGAGGGATAGCTCAGTGGTTTGAGTATTGGCTTATTAAACCCAGGATTGTGAGTTCAATCCTTAATGGGGCCACTTAGGGACCTGGGGCAAAAAAATCAGTACTTGGTCCTGTTAGTGAAGGCAGGGGGCTGGACTTAATGACCTTTTGGGGTTCCTTCCAGCTCTATGAGATGGGTATATCTCAATCAGTGTTGCTCAACCTGGGGGCTCGCAAGTGCAGGGGTGGCAAGTCACAGGGGACCCCGTAAAGTTGAGTCACATGCTTCAGCCCTGGGGCTCTGGCTTCAGACAAATCTCGCAAGCGAAAGGCAGGCTCAAGACTCACACTGAAATGGAAGTACAGTATTTATATTCCAATTGATTTATTTTAGAATTATATGGGGAAATGAGAAAGCAATTTGTCGGTAATCGTGTGGCTGTGACACTTTCGTATTTTTCGGTCTGATTTTGTAAACAAGGAGTTTTTAAGTGAGGTGAAACCTGGGGTATGCAAGACAAATCAGACTCCTGAAAGTGGGACAGTCATCTGGAAAGGTTGAGAATCACTGAGTGTCACGTTCTCTGCCCCCCAAGGATCAGTATCGAGGCGGCTCCAAGTTGGGCACCTGGGCTCCCGCCCACAGCCCCGCTTGTTTCTTGCAGCCCCATCCCGGCCCCCAGCAAAGGTCATCAGCACCTGATCTCCCAGCCCCCGCCCCTCTGCGGGACATGGCTGGTTGTTACGCTAGGAAGTTCCTGGCAGAGCTCCCCAGCCTGACAGATCACCACATACTTCGAAGCAAACGTCTGCAGGGCCCCCTGAGATCCCCCACCCCCGGCCTCACTCCCGCCCCGCGCCAGCCTGGGTGATTGAATCCGGCTGTGGCGCCGCGGGGAGAGTCCAGGCCGCTCCGGTTGTAAATCAAGGGCGGGCGCCGACAGGGGGGAGCGTGGGACAGCGCAGGTGGGAGATGGACACGTACGGACGGGGACAAACGACCGTGCAACGCGCCAAGAGCAAATGCTTGTTTCCAGTCAGGGTTTTGCATTAAGCTAGTGGGTCGCAACCTTTTCTGTAGCCAGCCTCCCCTCCAGCTGCAAAGTCCCGCCCCTGAAAGCCTTTCGTGGTGCAGAGGAATAGGATGGTATCCCCTTTAATTCCGGGCAGACCCTCTACGGGTGCTCATCGTGTTTCGTTTTAGACACTGCCGGAGCCCAGCCGGAGCAGCAGACGTGTGGCATCTTCTACAGTGCAGAGCACGGTGAGCACTGCTAGAGGGTTCACAAACTGTTTAAAGGGACGCTGCCCTATTCTTATACACTGCACGCGTCGCGACTCCCCCCAGCCCTGCAGTCAAACAAAGAGATTTCCAGCCTCTTTTTCAACCTGTCTCCTCCTGAGCGATCTGCCTGACCCTCCCTCCCCCCAAACCGCTAAGCAGTCAGCATGTTGGAGCATGGGGGTGAATAACACTCAAGAAGGGTGTGGTCTCAGCGCACCATAGGGAGCTGAGGGGGACAGGGGAGCCCTCACCAAGGATAACACCCTACTACTGCTGCTAACTGACCGTTACTCCTTTAGCTCAAGGTGCAGAGGTCCAGGGCTCAAACTGCGCTGGCAGGGGCAAAGGGTGGTTGCCGCCATGTTAAGGGAAGATTGATTCTTGAGGCTGATCCAAGGGGGAGAGGGAGAGGGGCTGGGGTGGGAGGCAGCCTTCGGAGGGTCAGCAGGGGTCTAATGAGCAAGGGCAGCTCCAGGCACCAGCGCACCAAGCGGGGGGGCTGCTGGTCGCCGTGAGGGCAGCAGTCAGGCTGCCTTTGGCAGCATGCCTGCGGGAGGTCCGCTGGTCCCGCGGTTTCGGTGGCAATTCGGCTGCGGGTACGCCGAAGGCGCGGGACCGGCAGACCTCCCGCAGGCATGCCGCCGAAGGCTGCCTGACTGCCGTGCTTGGGGCGGCAAAAAACATAGAGCCGCCCCTACTAATGAGACAGCAGAAACGTCACCAGGCGGGGGTGGAAACCTCATCAGGTGGGACATTTGGAACTAGATGGGATGAATTAAAATCACCGAGTTGTGACCCTGATCCAGATGGACCCGAACCTACCGAGTTCTGACCCAGATGGACCCAAACCCATCAAGTACTGACCCAGATGGACCTGAACCCACCGAGTTCTGACTCAGATGGACCCAAACCCACCAAGTACTGACCCAGATGGACCTGAACCCACCGAGTTCTGACCCAGATGGACCCAAACCCACCAAGTACTGACCCAGATGGACCTGAACCCACCAAGTTCTGATGCCGAAGGACCGACTCCACCAAGTTCTGACCCCGATCCAGATGGACCTGAACCCACTGAGTTCTGACCTCCCCCAGAGTTAGAGAGAAGGGAGGGGTGCTGTGGAGGCGAGGTTGAGTCCAGATCTGTTCTGTCCCTGTCCCCATTGGGTGACCCTGCCTTGCCCTCCAGCCTGGCACCTCCCCTCTCCCTGGCGTGCTGTGGGCATCGGGGCCGGTTTAACGCTGGCCAGAGGCCAGAGCGCGTGCCAGCAGCTGGACACACGGCATCAACCTGAGACGCAGGTGGGAGGCCTCGATTCTGCCCCGGATCACACCACACGACCTGGGCGCCACCCCTCCTCCGGCAGAGCGAGCAATCAGAGATGCTGGTGCCCTCTGGTGCCAGTTCGGGGCGGGGGGGAGGGGCACAGCCGGAGCAGGACCCTTTAATAATAATAACCCAGCCAGGATTTATTTTCCCAACGTGCTGTCTCAGCGGCTGGAGGCCACGGCTCTACCCCCGGCCAACTGGAAAGAACACAGTGTTTGAACAGAAACGTTATTCATTCCTCATGTCCTCGCCCCCCGGCGGGGCTCGGCCGCCGAGGGCTGGCTGGGCATGGACGGTAGAAAGGTAGATGCGTGGAGAGTGCATGTGTGGGGCATGCCCCTGCACATCTGGATGGAAAGGGGAAGGATCTCGCACATCTGGATGGGAAGGGGAAGGATCTCGCACATCTGGATGGGATGAGGGGAGGGTGTGTGGATCCTGCACATCGGGATGGGACAGGGGGGCAGATCCTGCACATCGGGATGGGCTCTGGCTAGCTTTAGCTCCTGGAAGGAGCTGCGAGACAGAACAACTCCCCCAAATCAAAGTGCGGGCTCTGAACCTACAGGGCCAGCTTTACAATGCAAGATGGGGGGGGGGCACGTAAGGCAGAGCACAGGGGGTTGGAGCGGTTGGTCAACTGAGGGAGATCCGGTCCCCTGCCCCACTGGGCCACGCCAGGAGATCCGGGCCTCTGCCCCACTGGGCCACGCCGGGAGATCCGGGCCCTACCCCACTGGGACACGCCGAGAGATCCGGGCCCCTGCCCCACTGGGCCACGCCGAGAGATCCGGGCCCCTGGCCCCACTGGGACACGCTGGGAGATCCGGGCCCTANTGGGAGAACAGGCCCCTGCCCCACTGGGACACCCTGTGAGATCCTGACCCTTGACACATGGGGATGCACCAGAAGATCTGGGCCCCGACTCAGTGGGAGATCTGGGCCCCGACCCACAGGGATGAGCCTCTCGCCCACGGGCCCATCACTGGGAGTTGGGGCTACGGCAGCGCCAGATCCGAACTGTGGTGGCACCAGCAAATCCACTTTTGAAATTATCCCCCAGAGGCGCCAGGAGGGGGCGGCTGCCTTTGATCCTGCTGTGGAACCGGATTAGCAACGGCCCGTCCTCCGAAAGGCCCCAGCTGCGCTGAGCTAATCATGGACTCCCGGCTGGTCCAGCCCTGGCCACGCAGAGCCGTTCATATGCCACGTCCTTTTATTAACTGGGTAAAGCTGCTTAGGCGGCCTGCGGCACCGAGCGCAGGGAAAGGGCCGGCGCCCGCTGATAACACTGTTTAATGAACGCTCAGGGCTTCGTTAGCTACCCTGCACTCCCCCACCCAGCTCAGCGGGAGGGGGCTCTGCTACCCGGCTCCGGGGCGAGCTCAGAGATCCGTTTGCCCTGGAACTGGCTGCACCACTCAGGAGTGGCATGCCCCATGGGATACGGATGGGCAGGGCTGGGTGCCCGGACTCCTGGGTTCTATTTCTGGCTTTTTGGAGGGGAGTGTGGCCCCCGTGGTTAGAGCAGGGGACTGGGCACCAGGACTCCTGGGTTCCATGCCCATCTCTTTCACTGACCTGCTGTGTGATACTGGGCCAGTCGCATCCCCCGCTCTAGGCCTCAGTTTCCCTACCTGTAAAACGGTTGGTCCCTGCCTCCCAGTGAGTTCGATTCACTGTGTAAAGCGCTTTGAAATTCTTGGTGAGACGGGGCCAGAGAAGGACGAAGGGTTGTTAACAGAGACACTGCTACCACCTGCTCGGCTGGGTTTAGAAAGGAATCTGATAAACACCCTCTTGGCAGCAGCCTGATGGCTAAGGACCCCCACCCCAGTGCCAGACCCACAGTGGGCAAGGCCTGGGGAGGGGGGCAACCCCCCTGCTGCGGGGTGGAGACGTGAGATGAGCTCTCCCCATGCCAGGGAAGGCAGAGGGGCTGGCGGCTCAGATTCGCACAGCCCTCGGTTCTGCTGCGCCTGGCGCACAACAAACAGTGTAGCGTCAGCTGGTTATAAATCTTCCAGTGCTTAATCAATTTGCTATGCACATCATTAGACCAGGGCGGTTCCGGGGACGTGGCCGGGGGAGGGGAGGGAAAGGGGCTCTGGCAGGGGATTGTTTGCAAAGGGGTCCTGCAGGGATGGAGGGTGCCAGCTGGGGGGAAAGAAAGAAAGAAAGATGAATGGAGGAGAGAGACGAGAGAGGAAGAAGAGACAATGAGGGAAAGGAAAGAGAGAAAGAATGACAGAGACAGAAAAGAGAAGGTGAAAGAAAAGAACGAAGAAGAGAGGGCAGCCAGCCAGCGGGCCCAAGGCGTGGGGTGCCTGCTGGCACCTGGCGTGGGTTCTGGATTCCTGCCGCCCTGCCCTGCCTGATGACCGAGCTGGGCAGAGAGCGCCGGCGGGGCGTAGAATAACAGACCGGGCGCGGGGCTGACACCATTCGACGATTACTGCACAGGCCATCGGCCATGAGAAAGGGGATTACAGCCGAAAAGGCTGGATCTGTCGAACTCGGCAAAAAACACCTGTCAGCCCTCGTGCCATGGATGGGGGGGGAGGGGGCTGGGCACAGGCGGCGGGGAGGGAAAGGTGGGTGGAGTGGGCACCGCAGCACAGAGATGGGGGGCTGACTCCAACCTCCGCTCGCCCTCCTCCCCCCCCCCATCCAGACAGCTTCTATCTTTCTCCATCCAATTCGCTTGGCGCTGAAATGTCTCAGCCTGGGGCTCGGTCTCTGGGGACTGTGGGGCACAGAGGAGTTCCTCTCAGGGGGTTTCCTGGGCACTCCTCACCCCCCATATCAGCTGCTGCTAGTGCTTTGAGTGGGGGGTGGGGGAAGCTGGGGGTCAGGACTCCTGAGTTCCATCTCTGGGAGGGGCGTGGGGCCTAGGGGTCGGCGTTTCAGAAAGAGAGCCAGTGGCTGGGGTTACAGCTGCTGCCTGCCACCCAGAGGTGGTCACTGATTTAACAGACGATCCCCCAGGGTTCCCAGCAGTGACCGGAAGAACCAGTTTGAATGAGATGAGAAGTGACCCCAGGGCCCCGGCTCAGAACCGAGAGATCAGATTCCTCAGATAGGAATAGGACTCAAGCCCGTCGCCTCCCCAGATCGGAACTAGCCCTGCCCGCCCGGATCAGATTCAGCCCCTGGTCCCCTCTGGATCGGAACTGCTTCCTGACACACACCCCCTGGATTGGGACCAGCCCTTGGCTTCCCCCAGATCAGAACTGGTACCTGGTCCCCCCCAGATTAGAACCGCCCCCAGACCCTCTCTGGATCAGAATCGTCTCCAACTCAAAGCAAATTGTTTCCCAAAGTTTGACACTGTGCTTAATTCCCATCCAGCCCTGCTGGAGCTGCCCCCGAGACCTGGGAAGTGTCCAGGTCCTGCCCCCCTCCCCCTCCGCCCGTGCCCCCTCTCCCACACTCCTGCTGAGAACACAAGCGAAAGGAAGTGAGCAAACTCAGAGCAAGAGAGTCAGGGGCTGAGGCAGGAAATGAGAATGTCCCAGCTCCCTGCTGGGACCCCAGCCCCTAGCATGGGGAACCCTCCACCCCTTCCTCAGCACAACGGCCTCCCTGGAGAGAAGTTTTCCAGCTAATTGGCTTCCAAAGTGCCCTGGACGTGGTGATTTAAGAGACAGAAAGCCCTTTCCCTGTAGACATGTTCACAGCCAGCAAGGCACACGCAGTCCGTGCTTGCATGAAACACACACGCAGATCCATGCGGTACATGCAGGGAGGAGCCCGTGGACACAGCCAGGGACACACACACAAAGCATATGTGTAGGTCCGTCCAGGCACCATCCTTGCCCCACATGTTCACAGGCCACACACAGACACATGCAATCGCTTCCGCACACGCCAGCCCTCGAACTACTGCCGTGCTCAACAGGACACGCACGAGCCCGCCCCCTGCCCAAACCTCAGGCCCGGGTTACGCTCCAGAGCAGCTTCGAAACGAGCTCTGAGAACCAGGGCCGGCTCTAGGCACCAGCAAAGCAAGCAGTTGCTTGGGGCGGCAAATTTGCAGGGGCGCAAGAATCCAGCATGGGAGCTGAGAACCAACAGAGGGCCCTGGGAGCTGTAGTTCCTTGGTTAGCGCCCTGCCTATAGAGCCAGCCCTGGAGCAGGGAAAGAACTACATTTCCCAGCATTCCCTCAGCTGCAATTAACAGGAAAGGGAGGGGGACGGAGTGTGGAACTGAAACCTCATGTTGCAGCTTGCTGTGAGTAGGGACAGAGCCGGCTCTAGGTTTTTTGCCGCCCCCTACCCCAGCCCTGGCTCCCCACCTGCACTCCCGTGTTGCCCCAGCCCTGGCCTCTCCCCTGCCCACACCTCCTGCTGCCCCAGCTCTGGCCCCCACCTGCACTCCCCTGCTGCCCCAGCCCTGGGCTCTCCCCGCACCTCCTGCCGCCTCAGCTCTGGCCCCCATCCGCATCTCCTGCTGCCCCAGCCCTGGGCTCTTCCCCCCACCCCCCGCACCCACACCCTCTGCTGTCCCAGCCCTGGCTCCCACCTGCACCTCCTGCCGCCCCAGCCCTGGGCTCTCCCCCAAAGAAGAAATTGGGGGGACTAAATGGACAGTGCCCCTCTCTATCTGAAGCCTAGCAAGGGAGGTATGTGGATCCCACTAGAATTTAAAATGAAAAGTAAGAAAGGGGAGGCTCTGGACCTGGGCAGCTTTAGATACAGTACCAGGTACGTAGGAGGATTTCCACTTCTGAGCCATGGAAGCAGAAATTGACTTTTCCTTTCCAGATATAGCTAATATTCAGAAAGGGAATCTAGCACCTGCCTTCCAGATTTGAACACCCTCAAAATTCAGGAGTGCTCAAGCACAATTTGGGCAGCTGTTACTTCATTTCTCCCAAATCAAATATACTGATCCACTGTAACTTGCTGTAGAAGAAGTAGAATAAATTGAGCAAGAAATGCTTCCCAGTGGTATTAAGACTGGAATTGCTATTTTCAACAGCCATTGCTTGTTTTATTTTAAGTTTTAGTTTTATTTGTTTAAAAGGAAGACAGTGATATTGCATTGGCACATTCCCCATAGAAACAAAGAGTGGAACAAAAGAATAATAAAGGCACCTCAACTTTTCCTCATGTATGTAGGACAGTCTTATAATATGCATCCAGATATCCTCCAATCACACAAGCTGAAAACTGTTCCACTTTACTGCAGTTCTGTAACCATATGGGAACCAATCCTGTCTGTGTTCTGTGCACATCCAAAATTCCTGCTGAATGACCCGCCCTGGGAGCGAGTTACCAGTGACCCAGGGCTGGGGCGGCAGGAGGGTGCAGTTGGGGGGTGAGGGGGGGCAGAGAGAGAGAAAGACCAGGGCGGGGGATGGGGGGCCGCCAAATTTTTTTTTTGCTTGGGGCAGCAAAAAACCTAGAGCCGGCCCTGCTGAGAACTAACCGGCTCATCAGAGAGCAACCTAGGCGGTGGGAGAGGCTCCACAAGGAGACCCCGCACACACCCTGCTCGGCCAGGGGAGCGGGGCAGTGTGCTTCCATCACCAGTGAAACGAGTTTGCCGGGCTCAGCCGAGCGCCACCAGACAGCTCCCTGACCCGCTCCCTTGGCTGGGAGACGCGGACATGCCGTCGGCGTGGGTCACCCTGGAGCCGACAGGACAGACACACCCTGGCCCAGCTGGGGCCCATCCGTCACCGTGTGAGTACACAGGCCCGACAGCCCCTTGGCTTCAGGGAACGTGTCCTCCAGGTGCAGAGACCAAACCCGGCCACCAGGAACGACGGGGGGTGGGAGCAGTGCTTGCGCTCGCGCGGGAGGAAGGGAAGGGGAAAGGACCCAGAGAGCGAGAAGGGCCGCAGCCAACAGCCCCTGAGATAAAAACCTGAGCACAGGGTCCTTCTGCAGTGCCACTGTCAGCCCTGGGGGAGGGAGCTGAGGCCCCAGCTGCAGGCCACGGTCTCAGGGCGACAGCCGTCGGCGAGCAAGGACCTTTCATCCTGCAACTCTGCAGCCCGAGCAATCAATACACGGAGGGTGTGGGCCAGCCCACCAAAGACGCAGGCGCCTCCTGGGAATGCCAAGCCATGGCAGAGCAATGAGAGTCCACTGGGCTCCCCCCTCCCCTGTAACCATAGGAACACCGAATCCCAGTACCGGCTCCCAGTCCCTTACCGTCCGTGAAGGGCTCCCACTGGTAGAGGCGGCCCATGAACTCCTGGGTGTTGAAGGCAGCGCACTGCACGGCTCGGGCGTCGGGCTGGTCGGCTGGGCACGGCTGGAAGGGAAAGGAGGCTGAGATGCGGCTGAATATGGCGCTAGGAGACACCAAGCAGATCTCCACACTGCTTCCCATCGTGGGGGCATGTGTTGCTATACCAGTGCCCATCACCAGCGTGAGATACAAATACCCTGGGATCTGAAATGCAGCTGCCTCTGGGGTGGGGCATGGCAGGTCTTTACCCGCCACACAGCAATGCTGCACAGAGATCACTTGTGCACTGCTGAAATGCGGTGGGGGTGGGAGAGCAGCACCTGGTTAAGAGCCATGTAGCAACGCTGTAACAGAGGTTGCTTACCCAGTGCCAAAATGCAGCCACCTCTGGGGTGGGCCATGGCAGCTGTTCATCAGGAATTGCTCATGCGATGCTCATCATCCTTTCTTTCTCCTCCCCAGCATCCGTCCTCTCCTCTTCTCCTACCCCATTCCTTCCACTCTCTGCCCATCCCCTTTCCCCCTTACTGCTTAGCCACCCCCCACCCCACAATCTCTCAATGGAAGGGATCAATCCCTTGAGTCAGCAAAGCCCTAGAGGCCCCAGCTGGGGGGAAAGATGCTATGGGCGGTGAATGCACTTTCTTTGCCAGAAAGGGGGAGCCATCGCACTGGGAGCTTGCCCTCCTCGGGCACCTCCCCTGTGAAGATCTCCAGGTGTTTGGAAAACGTTCCTGGAATTGCACTTGGTGAGGCAGGAGAGGGCTGTCCCGTTATATGGGGGGAAACTGAGGCAAAGAGAAGGGACACGACTAGCCCGGGGCCACAGAGAAAACCAGTGAAACAGAACCCAGGACTCCTGCCTCCCAGTCACCTGCTCTAACCATCCAACCACACTCCCTGCTCAGCCCCCTTCTCTGCTCTAACCACTGGAACGCACTCCCCTCACAGAGCAAACCAGATGTCCTGGCTCCCTCCCCTTAACTGCATGACCTCAAGTCACCAGACAATGGGGCCCCTAAATAACTTCTTCCCAACAGCCCCTGTAACTCTCCCAGCATGCTCTGGGCCCCTCCAGCCCTGCATGGCTATTTACAGGAGCGAGTTCCTGCCAGCCAATGGGGGAGGTTTGGCCGGCATTGTATAAACGAGCGGGACGGGTGATTTATAAGCCCTGCACTCTCGGAGCACGGCGGCGGGGCTCGTCTGGAACCGGCTGGGCCTGACATTTGTGTATTTTTTCACTGTTTATTAAACCAAAGAAAAAAGGACAAATTGGCAGGAAAAACCCCATTAGCAACCGAATCGCTTGTCGTCTGCCTTTCCAGCTCAGACGCTCTCAGCCCCGCCAGCGGCCACTTCCCTAGATGGACTCAAATCCTTTTACTGCTAAATGGACGCAGGCCCCACAAGATAGTTTGGTCCTGCTGGCTAAAGTGGAGGAGGACGGAGTCAGGACTCCTGGGTTCTTTTCCCGATGGGCTGGGTGACCTTGGGCAAGTCACTTCCCCTCTCGCCTGTAAGATGGGGTGGCTAATACTGTAGTAAAGTGGGTGGGGGTGTGTACCCAGCACTGCCCTCTCCTGGAGGAAAGCAGAGCTGATCACCTGTGTGTCTTATGCCCTATACTGCTGGTGGAGAATGGAGAGTCCCTGTTGGGGGTTTGAAGCATGGGACTCTAAGTTCTAGTCCCACCAGGGGGAGGCATCCGGCGCTCCTGTAGGGAAAGCAGAGGCCCTTACCTCCTGCCTACAGGCTTTGAACTGCTTGCTCTCCCCCTCGCAGTGGAAGGTCTCTGTGCCAGGGTGGTAGAGATTCCACTGGGGCACCTCGGGGCCTGGGTGCAGGCCCAGACTGGGCCTTTGCCCCCTGGCTTGGAACTGGACAGGGTTGCCGCGGTGGAGCAGCCAGATGTCCGGTTCTGCCAGCCGGTGAGGCGAGGGCTGTTCCACGAAGAGGCTCTGGGAGGCCCGGGTGCCGTAGCTGCCCGGGCGGTACTCGTTCTGTCTCTGAGCACGGGGCCGGGCCAACTGGTGGGGATGGGAGCGTGCGGGGGGGTCAGCAGGGCCTGCTCCCTCTGGCTGGGCCAGGTGGGTGGCCTCAGGCCCGGGCTTTGGTGCTCCTGTGGCCCGATGGTGGGAGTGGGGATGGGGGTGGCCGAGTTCTGGTGCCTCCTTTTGGCCACCCCCTGCCCCGTGTCCCTTGGGCGCCAGCTGCGCCTCCACGGTGGAGCTGTGGTTCTTCAGCACCTCGTGCGTGAGGCGCAGCTCCCCCCATGGCCGAGGGGCATGGCCGCTGCTCGGGTCCCTCTCTCCCGTGGGCGTCCCAGGGCGGGAAGGCTGCTGGATACCCCTTGTGCCGTCCCCGGGCCCGTCTCCTCCTCCTCGCTTGGCGGGCGCCTGCGCTCCCGCCCTCAGGCGCGACTCCTGCGAATCTGTCTCCTCCACAGCCATTGGCTCTCCCTCGCCGGGCCCTACGGTGGCCGCCGGAGCCCAGCCAACAAACAGGGATGGCTGCTCCGTGGGAGAGGGGCCCAGCTGGGGAGTGCCCTCCCCGGTGCGATGCCGGGCCCCTTGCAGCTCTGGGGATGGTGCTGCTGGCTCCCGATTGTCTCCAGGACTCGCCTCGTCCTCCGAGGGGCCTGTGTGGGACTTGGCTGTGGCCTCGGCCTTCAGTGGCCCAGCGCTGCCCTGCTCGGCCGTGTGGGGCTGGCGGTGTGGAGCGGGCCCATCTCCCTCACTTCTGGGCCTCGCCCTATGCCCTGCCAGCTCTGAGCTGTTCTCTGCCAGCACTCCAGCCTGGAGCTGGGGCTGCGCGGAGTCCTCCGCCGGCATGGCCTTCCTCTGCTTGTGATGCGGATGGTGCTCGCCCTTGGCCAGCGGCTCCTTCTCCCGGCTGGGGGCTTCCTTGGCCTTGCGCTTGGGAGTCTTGGTGGGCGGCGGTGGCTGGTTGCTCGGGAGCCCTGGGTGTCTCTTGAACCGTGGCGTGCCCCCCTCCGCCACTTCCTTGTGCAGCGGCAGTGCGAAGGGCACCTTCCCGTAGCCATATTTCCCCGGTTTGATCGACTCTCGAATTCGAGACCTGGAACGAGTGGGGGGGGATGTGTTGTTACAGGCCCTGCGTAAACAGAGCAAAGGGGGAGCCAGAGACCTGAGTGCACCTACTGGGTGGCTTCAGAATGGCACGCCTTGTGTCACGAGCCCTGTACTGCACACAGCTCAAGGGGATTCTCCCATAGTTTAGCAGGGGTGGGGGTAGGCTTCTGGACTGGGAGGATCTGCGCTCTCTCCCTGCTGTTGCCAGGGGGCATTCCAGGTGCCGTGGAGTATTCCAGGTGACGCCCAACACTGCTTCCTAGCTAGTATGCGCTGAGAGAGCAGGCTTGGCAGCCCCCGGGAGGAAGGAGGGTGCAGTGGTTAGAGCTAAGGCCTGGGACTAAGCCGATCTAGATTCAGTTCCTACTTCTGCCTCTAACCCTCTGTGTGACCTTGGGCCAGTCCCTTAGTCCATCTGTGCCTAGTGGACAAGGACAGTGACGGGGCCCGCACCCCACCGTGCAGACACGGGTGGTTTGGTCTCCATGCCCAGATCCAAGGTATTTTGGCGCCTATGGAAGTTAGGATCCGAGCTTGCCAGCTGGGAGTGCGGCTTCAGAGCAGAGACCAGGGCAGTAGGAACAGTGCCGGGATCCCCACACACCAGTCACAGACTGGAGGACAAATGGCACCTACCCAACGGCCCGAGCCAGCCGGTTCCCTCTCCCCCGCCCAGGTCGCGAGCCCAGGCTGTGCCGCAGAGGACCCTGGCTCTCACCTCCTGGCAGCACGGGACTCCTGCGTCGGGGACGCTGCCCACTTGGACCCGAGGGCAGCGTGTCGGGAGCTGCCGGCTGCGCCGCCCGCCTCGTGGCTGCCCCGCCGCTCGGGTTTGAAGAGCGGGAGTGACTCCTGGGCGGGCAGCCGCGCCGGGGCCGAGCTGCGGCGTCTGAAGGGCCTTTCCGGGCTGGAGGTGGCGGGAGCGTCCGGGTGGCGCAGCCGACGTGAAGAGTGGGCCAGGCCGCGGCTGGAAGCGCCTGCTTTGCCGGACGGGTCCTCTTCCCGCCTTGGGGCTCTGGGGGCGAGGGCTGGGTCCCTCCCGCGGCTGGAGTGCGTGGAGGAGGCATCCCGCAGCGGGGACAAAGGCAGCTGCTCGGAGGGGAAGGACTCGTGGCGGATGTACCTGTTCGGGGGCCCGTAGCGGGCGGGAGGGGGGGCTGCCCGGGTGTGGCTGGAGCCGCTGTGGAGGGGGAGGGCAGAGTCGCTGTGGAGGGGGAAGGCAGGCCCCGGTGGGGAGAGAGGCGCCCCCGATTCCCCATCAGTGTGAAGGGGGTAGGATGACCGTGGTGGGTAAGGATTGGCCCGTTCCTGTGGGTACAGGGGCTGGGCGTACGTGTGTGGGCCATGAGGGCCCCCCCAGGGGGCTCGCTGATAGGGGGGCAGGCAGGTGCGGATCCTTTCCAAGACCCCCACCCCACAGGGCTGGGAGCAGGATGACCACGGGCTCCAGCTGCTCCAGGCACCCGCCACTTGGTTTCCAGCTCCGTCCTCCTCGGGCACCTGCCGGGACGTCCGCTGAGGGACCTGCAAGGGCACAAGGAGACAGCCTGGTCACTGGGGGGCTCCCTCAGGAGGGGCCTGTCCCCAGCTCCAGGCCGAGGTGACGCTGCCGCACCAGCTGGGGTCTCACATCCTCCAGTTGGCCATGGCTCTTAACAGCAGGGGACATCCACTCCACTGGCGTGGGCTCAGCCCCCCACCTCCACCCCGTGAGCATCTGACCAGGGGCCTCACCCCCTCAACACAGCTTAACGCCTGACCCAGCAGCCAGGGCTCAGGGGTGGCATTGGGTGCCCCAGGGGCAGCTTTGGCCCAGGTCTCTGGGGCTGGGACAGACGGAAAGATCTGGGCAGATAGAGCCTCCTGGATCCGGCAGCAGGAGGGTTGGTACCTGGGAAGAGCCCGGAGCAGGGGGAAGAGAAGCCAAAAGACGGGGCTGAAGGGAAGCGGGCTGGGTTGAGGGGCACAGACCTGCCCAGGCAGCATTTCCCTTTGTGTCCCTGCTGCTTAACGCAGGGCCCTTCCCCGTACCCCCCACCTCAGCTGGCCTGGTGCCTCAGACAGAGGGACGATCCCACGCCAGGCGGGGCGGGCCCAGCTGTGGGGAGCAGGCTGGGGAGTTTATCACTGCCCAGCTGTTCTCGCCTCCTCGCTACAACATCCCAAAGGCCCCTGGCCTGGAGGGCTCATCGTTAGCCAAAAAAGGAAATTAAGAAAACGAACGTGCTCACCGATTGCCAAACTATTTGGCCTGGTTCAGGAGTGCCTTGGAGACAGACAGTGCTTGGCTGGATTTTAACGATGGCACAGGTACCGTGGGGCGGGCTGTTAAAGCCACTCGGTGCAAAGCAGAGCACTGCCGCTGCCCCCCTCAAACGCTCCTCCCGCACCCCACAGTTTGGGGACCTCTGCTCTAGTGCCTCGGATCCAGCCAGCCAGCCTGGCTGCAGCCCGCTAACTTCACTGGGGGGCTATGTTTTTTTTTATAGCTCCTTCATCGAAAGGATGGAAGGCGATTCCTCTAAGCCTCAGCATCTCCAGGGGAAGCATCAGTGACCCCTGGCGCTGGGTAGAGCGCTTTTCATCAGGAGATCTCAAAGCACAGTGCAGAGCAGGATCTTACCACCATTTGACAGATGGGGAAACTGAGACAGAGCAAGGGGAGGTCAGGAGTAGAACCTGGGTCTCCTGAGTCCTACTCTGCTACTCGGCAACACTGGTCCTAGGCTGAGAACTAGCAACTCATTCCATGCAGGCCAACAGCAAACAGCTCCAGATGGGCGTAATGACTGTCCCCCTGTAATGCCCCAGGCTGCATTCAAACCAGTAATCTAGAGCCCCCGCCACACAACCTCCTCCCACAAGCCCTTCCAGGCCCCCGTGTCCGCATCAGAAATTTCCCACATTTTTCTTTTCATTTCCAGGGACGCTGGAAAGCACCAGCACCCAGGCCGGGAGTTCCCCACCGGGGACCCGGCCGCCCTGCGCCCGGCACTTTCATCTGCCCCCTCCCGGGCCGGAGAAGCAGTGAACATGGGCGGAGGGAAAGAGATTTCAAAAGGTTTGGGGCCCCCTCTCCTTCCTCCCCAAGAACAACGGCACCTCGAGGAATGACACAGTCAGGCTGAGAGCTGAGGGCCAAGTCTGCTGCTGGCGTCGATCTGGAGCGAAGCCGGTTTACGCTTGCTGGGGCTCTGGCCCACGTTGCCTCGGAGCCTTTCCAGCACTCGGAAGCGTAGCTGCCAATACAGCCCCGCTGCCCCTTCACACAAGGACACTGGGCAGCTGCTTACAGCGCTCCAGTCCCAGCTCTGTCACTGACCTGCTGGGTGACTGTGGCTGGCTGTCGTGCCTCAGTTTCCCCTTTGGCTGTAAGCAAGAGGGCAGGGACCGTCTTGCACTCTGCAGTGCCCAGTTGGGGCCTTTCGGTGCTACCGTAATCCTGTGGCCTAGTAGGCAAAGCACTGGCCTGGCACGCAGGTTCTAGGCCAAGCACTGCTTGCGGGGTGACCTGGGGCAAGTCACGGACCCGGGCCGTGCCCCGGTTTCCCCCGCTGTAAAAAGTGGGGAATCATCCCGGCCCCTTTTGCAAAGCGCTTTGAGATCTGCTGGTAAGACGAGCTAGGGCTCGTTTTATTGGATTATTAATCAGCTCTTCTCTGGGTTGCTTCTGCATGCGAGGACTTGGCTGACTTCGGGGCTTGGGAACAAGATAGGGAGCCTTTCGCCTCCAGGGCGCTCACCCCCGGCTTGCCCTGAGGCAGTAACAGCCGAACGCTGGGACCATGTGTGAAGGAGATGGCTGCATCAGGGTGCTTACAGGCAGGATGACAGCCAACTGTTGAGTGACACCCAGATTCCCTGCTCCACTGTCCCCAAGCCTCGGCCGCACACCCCTAGCAGCAGGGCCCGCCGCTCCAAATCCCAAACTCCCCCAGCCAAGGGCCTGATCCTCCGACTGCTGGCGCCTCGTGCGGCCGTGTGCCCAAGCGGGTGAAGAACGCCAGCAGATCACAACGGCTGCGTGTGGCGCTCCCTGACTGCACAACGCGCAGGGCAAAGGGCGAACGTCAGCTCACGACTTGGCTTTTGCTCGGGGGCCTCTGGTTCCTAAGGACGCTGGCGCAGGAAGGGCTGGGGGGGCCGGGGACTGCTCGGCGGAGCCAGGGAAAACTCCGTTTTGCAACACACGGCCGGGTTACCAACGCTGCCCCGGATAAACACACCAGAACCACTGGGAATAGAACCCAGGAGTCCTGACTCCTCACCCACCTTCTTTTAACAGATAGACCCCACACCCCACCCCGGCTTCCCCCTCAGCCCAGACTGCAGCTGCTTTCCACGGGCTGTAAACTCCTAACGCGGACAAGATGCTGCTCCTGCCCCCGCCAGCGCTCGCTGCAACATACCAAGGCCGCGGGGAGGACACTCTGCGCTGGCTCGGCTCTTTGGGAATTTCCTTGATGACGGTGGTTCGGAAGCTCCCCTCCCCCCCAGCATCCCGCTTCTCATGGACTTTGCCCGTGATGTGACGCTGTATTTTCACACACGTCGCCCCTGCCCCGGCCTCTCCCCCAGCCCCCAGGCAGCCCTGACATGCAGGCTGCCCGCAGAGCCCCCAGGGGGAGAATCTGGCGAAAGGAAGAGGCCTTTTGCCCGGAGAACCTGCCCATCTCGCTCACTTGGTGCGCTCCTGTCCCTGTTCGGTGCCCATGGCGTATGCAAATCCCAGGGCAGAAACTGGCGCGAAGTTTAAGCCTCTTTCTCCCACTTGTTTCTGTACCTTCCTCTGCTACTGGTTAACCCAGGGCCTGATCTTTACTTGTTCCTCCAGGGATGGGATCGGGGGGAGGAGGGGAGGGACTCTGACCCTTAGACTATACTCCCCTTCCAGCATCAGGAATGGAACCCAGGTGTCCGGACTCCCAGCACCCCTCCTACTCTGACCACTAGACCCCATCTACCCCAACTCCCGGCTGGGAATAGAACCCAGGAGTCCTGACTCCTCACCCACCTTCTTTTAACAGATAGACCCCACTCCCCACCCACAGCTGAGAACAGAACCCAGGAGTCCTGACCCCGGAGGCCCCTCCCACCCCCCAGCTGCTCTAGCAACACTGTGACTTTCCACTACACTTGTGATCCCTGCACACAGGGCCTTGCCTGGCCCTCGGTGTAATTTAGAGCAGCCCTGAGGTTGCTCTAACTCATGGTCTGCTTCTCACAGCCTCATATGGGCCGGGGAAGCGGAGACTAACAAGAGCACAATGTGCTCGAGCAACGTCCCAGATCCACCCCCTATGCGGGGAGCTGGGAGGAGGGCGAGCGCCGGATCTTACGCCAGGGGAGGCCCCGGGATGAGGGCTTTCTCAGGGGAATGTCTCCTGCCTGAATAGGATAAAGGAGCCTCAGCGTCATTGAAAACCAGGCCCCAGGAGGTTATCCCTGCCCCACCATTCCAACTTGCTCCTGCTTTGGCTGATCTTTAGCCACCTCTGGGGCAGAACATGGCAGCTGTTTAACAGCCCACAGCAACACCCCAGGCAACATAGTGCTGGAGTACAACATACCCAGCCCCAAGGGAGGTTTATGGAGGGAGAACACCATCTACCTCCAGTTGGGACTGGCCAGTACAACACCCCAAAAAGCACCAGGAGATTGTGAGTGACCAGGTGCAGCCAGCACGCTTGGCGTCACCCCCACAGAAGGGAGAGCGCCCCCTAGGGGGCACCTCCCCAGTGCTTTCCAGGAGAAAGGTCTCAAGGTCACCAACCCTGCCTAGCGTACCAGCCCGGCTCCGGGGGAGGGGCCTGGGGTCTATCCCCGTTAGCCCTGGGGGCCAGCTCGGCTCTGGGGGAGGGGGCCGGTGTCTATCCCCGTTAGCCCTGCGAGGCCAGCCCGGCTCCGGGGGAAGGGGGCCGGGGTCTATCCCCGTTAGCCCTGCGGGGCCAGCCTGGCTCTGGGGGAGGGGGCCGGGGTCTATTCCCGTTACCCTGCGGGGCCAGCCCGGCTCCGGGGGAGGGGGCCGGGGTCCATTCCCGTTACCCTGCGGGGCCAGCCCGGCTTCGGGGGAGGGGGCCGGGGTCTATTCCCGTTAGCCCTGCGGGGCCAGCCCGGCTCCGGGGGAGGGGCCTGGGGGCCGGGGTCTATCCCCATTACCCTGCGGGGCCAGCCCGGCTCGGGGGAGGGGGCCAGTGTCTATCCCCATTAGCCCTGCGGGGCCAGCCCGGCTCTGGGGGAGGGGGCCGGGGTCTATCCCCGTTACCCTGCGGGGCCAGCCCGGCTCCGGGGGAGGGGGCCGGGGTCTATCCCTGTTAGCCCTTCAGGGCCAGCCCGGCTCTGGGGGAGGGGGCCGGGGTCTATCCCCGTTACCCTGCGGGGCCAGCCTGGCTCTGGGGGAGGGGGCCGGGGTCTATCCCCGTTAGCCCTGTGGGGCCAGCCCGGCTCCGGGGGAGGGGGCCGGGGTCTACCCGCATTAGCCCAGCAGCAGACCCCAAGCGGGACGCCCCAGCCAGGTTCCCTGATGCTCTTTAGCTGGTGATGAGGCCTGTGACTCCAGGAGGTGGCGATGCACATTGGGGCTGGCGAGATCCCTCATGCAGGGGCTCTGTGCTTCCCAAGCCGCCCCCCTCCTATCCCGCCCCCCTGCCCAGCTGTAAGGTCCTTGGTCTGGTGACTCACCTTCCTGCTGCCTTGGCAGAGCTGGGCCGTCAGCAGGGCCAGACCCAGGGCCAGTCCAGCCACGCAAAGCCTGGAGAGAAAACCAGAGACGCTGCCATTAGCAAGAGGCGGTGCCCACCCTGCTGCTCCAATGCCCTGCTCCCTTCGGTCTCCGTTAACCCCTCGCTCTCCTGGGCAGCCCCCCTTTATCCCAAAAACTCCCAGCTGCTAATGTTCAGTGGCCATTCCACACGCAAATCCAGGAGGAGGAGAGGTGCCCAGATCTGCTCTTCACGGTAACACAGGGGTGTCGACCCGCTCCCCCCTTACCCTCCCCCCCGGGCTGGCCAGCCTCCTCCATGCATCTCTGCTATTGGCCCGGGTCATCTGTTGTACAGATTTTACCCAAACCAATCACAGCGATGCTTTCTTGCCTTGTGGCTAGGAGCCCCTGTTCCTCCACCAGCGCCAACGCCCCAGCGCTCAACCGCAACCCTACAATAACAAAGCAGACTAGAGGATCACAACGGTCCCTATTGGCCTTGGAGTTTGGGAAACCATAAAAGCAAAGCATCCCGCCCCAGCAACCCTACCATAATAAACCTGCGCATGCTGCCCCTGTACTCACCGGCCACCCTCCAACAACAAGCCTGTATTGGCAGCCCCAACGCCCAGGAGCAACCGGAAAACAACAAACCGGTATGCCCACGAGCAACCCTACGATAACAAACCCGTCGAGGGCTCCAGCATTCGAAGCGGCACTCGGAAAAGCACCTCCAACTCAGTAACAGTTTGGCGACAATTTTGTGTCGCTGACAGCCTGGGCTGGATTTGAACCTGGAGCCTCAAGCCACCTCCCATTCCCAAGCCGCCTGGGGGAGGCGGAGGGAGGCGGGGTTCAAACTGGTATCCGCGTAGCAAACAGCTCCCTACCCCAATCCCACCATGCTCCTTGACCAATACTAGAGACGAACCGGCACCCTGGAGATGAAAAGGTCCCGTAATCCCAATTCCCGGGGGCATCACTGCTGAATAGTTCAAAGCGGGGGGAAGGCAAAGTTTGCTTTCCTAATGACCACATCCAAAGTCACCCTGGAGCATACAGACCTACGAATGATCTGGAGGGGGGCCCAAACCAAGACCAGCAAAGGCCTCCCCTTGCCCATGCACCCTGGAACTATCTCAACTGGGGCTCCCATTTGAACCAGTGACCTAGTTATACCC
The DNA here is from genome assembly GCF_013100865.1 of Trachemys scripta elegans. NCBI lineage: Eukaryota > Metazoa > Chordata > Testudines > Emydidae > Trachemys > Trachemys scripta. The sequence goes on from NC_048321.1 coordinate 7,301,860, forward strand.
CATTGCTGCCTCCTGAGTCATCCACTCTCCTCCCGGACAATGAGTTCACATAAATTGGCCAAGCATCTTCTCTCTCTCGCTCTCTTTTTTTCTCTCCTCCAAACAGCAAAATAGCAACTCATCATCTTTCTGACCCGCTCGTCCCTACTCAAAGCCCCCCCTCCTCGCCTTTCCGGGAAGAGCCCCCTCGCTCCTTTCAGCACGAAAACGCGAAGCAGAACTGCTCGTGAACCCTGAGTCAGCCGGGGGCGGCTGCAGCGTTAACATAATAGAGCGAGGGCCAGTCTGGACAGCACATCTTCGCCCGGGGGTTGCGGGAGGGGGCCGCAGCTCCAGTGCAGTGAGGGGGGCGCTGCCCCAGTGCCCGTCTCTGGCTGGCTGGACCTTACAAAGCCAACCACTCCTCCCAAGAGAGCGGGAGTGCACTGTGCCCTCATGGCTAGCGCGCCAGAAGACCTGTCTTCTATTCCCAACTCCACTGCCACATGACCTTGGGCAAGTCACAGCCCTGTTCCGTGACTCAGTCTCCCCCCTCTTTAAAATGGGACTAAGGTTATCACCCTCCTTTGCAAAGCACTTGGAGATCTCTGGACATAAGATACAGGCGAGGCATCATCACACTGACTAGACGAAAGACCGGGTGGGGGGAAGCTAGCCGAGAACACGGGCAATAGAACGGTAAATCAGTGCCCGTTCTTCCAAGACCCCTGCTCCTTGACAGCACCCTCAGCCCGTGTCTCGGCCCCATGGACAACAGGATGAGTGGTACATCCGTCCCACAGCGGCAAGGCTCCGGCACCGCAGCTGTAGCACCGTAGTCTAGACTATCCCACCAGCGAGGGAAGAGGTTTTCTCCCACCTCTTTGAGAGGCTGGAGCTGGGTCAATCCTTCCGTCGACCCAGCGGTGTCTGCCCTGGGGGCTAGGCCGGGGTCTGTGGAGAGGCCATCCCCAGCGAAATCCTGGGAGAAGCAGCGTCAGGGAGGCGGCGATCAGTCACCTACCAGGGCGGCGATGGGAGATCTAGGGCTAGGGCCCCTCCCAACCTATTATTTGGGGTCTGGAATTCCTGACCCTTTTATGGACTCGCCAGAGGATCCACCAGACCTGCCAGGACCAGAGGGGGGATCCAGCGCCCGGGGTGACTCGAGCGGGGCGGTCGCAGCACACAGGCTGGGTTTAAGGGACGGCGGGCAAAGGATTGTGCGGTTTCACACCCAGGTGGCACAAATGGCACCGGGGAGGCAGCAAACACATCGAGGGGATGTCAAGAGCGGCCAGCTGCATGGGTGACTGGAGAGTAAACCTGGGCTGGGCCAGGCCACGTCACCCGTCAGGGGCCCTCACCGAGCTCTTGGCCAGCGTCTGGAGGAATGCCGACGGGGGCGTGTGACTCCTGCTGCAGCCAAGGGAAGGCTGGACACAGCCCCAGCGCCCTGCCCATGGTGTCTGGCCCGGAGCTGCCCCTGCCTGGGAAATGCGGGGCGAGACCCCCGATCCTCCTCACACCCGACCATGGGAGCCGGCCGAGGCCCCAGGGGTTAACCAGCTGGAGAGGGTACATCTTCCACAACCTTTCTTCAGCCAGCAGCCTGGGAAAGCCAGCCCTGCTCCGCCAGGCCAACAGGCCAAGGGCACGGGATATTTTCAGACTGGAGGAACATGGCCAGCGGCCACAGGCAGCACTGGGGGAAAAGTCACCGTCCAAAGGAGACCGGAAAAACTCTGCCCAAAGGGAATCCAACCCCCCCCCGTCCAAGGTCTCTGATGGCGGACGAAACCAGCGCAGACATTCCAGGAGGAGTTGCACATCCACCCACCGAGCCGAGTTCAAGGCTCCGTCTTTCCCCCAGCGAGAGCTGGCGGCAGCGCGGGGGCCCTGAAGGCAGCCCAGGGAGCTGAGGCGGTTGCGTTGCTCGATTGTTCGGGGAAGCATCCGCAGCCAGAGCCCAGCAAATGTGGGATCCAGAGGTCAGGGTGCTGGGTTGAAATCAGTCTGATCAAGGAGTGATTCCGATGCCAATTAAACGGATTCAGGGCAACGTTTTCAAAAGCACCTAAGGGTACGTCTACACTGCAAAGGAAAACCTCAGAGCCCAAGTCAAGTAACTCACGCTCGTGGGGCTCACACTGCATGGCTAAAAACACCAGGGTTGACGCTCCTGCCTGGGCTCCAAGTTCGTCCCCTCTCACTGGGCTTCAGAGCCCGGGTTCCAGCCCAAACGGGAGTGTCTACACTGCTATTGTTAGCCCTGCTCAAGTCAATCGATCCAGGCTCTGAGATTCAGTGCCACAGGTTTTTCTTTGCCGTGTAGATGTAACCTCACTGATTTAGGAGTTTAAATACCAATGTAAAATAGGCTCCTAAATCACTTTAGGCACTCTTGACATTTTGGCTCTAAAACTCATCTTAAAATATCCTGCGATTCTAATTACAGTTCAGATTAAGATTCAGATCAAATTTATTAAAACCCTGATTCAAATTATTAAATTCAAAAGAAGATGAAGGGCTGGCCCCACAAACTCTTAACTTTACCGTCTCGTTCATTTCCGTGGGGATGCCCAGGTGCATCAAACGAAGCTTGTGTGTAAATGTCTACAGGATCAGGGCCTAAAATCCAATTCCAGAGTAAAATTCAGATTACATTTATTCAAAGTAAAATTCAAACGAGATGTATTCGAACTAAGGGTACGTCTACACTTACCCGCTGGTTCGGCGGCAAGCAACTGATCTTCTGGGATCGATTTATCGCGTCTTGTCTAGATGCGATAAATCGATCCCGGAAGTGCTCGCCGTCAACGCTGGTACTCCTGCTCCGCGAAAGGAGTACGCGGAGTCGACGGGGGAGCCTGCCTGCCACGTGTGGACCTGCGGTAAGTACCTTGTATTTCGAACTAAGATACTTTGACTTCAGCTACGTTATTCACGTAGCTGAAGTTGCGTATCTTAGTTCGAACTGGGGGCTTAGTGTGGACCAGCCCTAAGTCTAAGAACCAAGTTCTGATTCCAGTAACGATTCATTTTAAATGTATTCCAATTAAGATGCAGGATTTAAATGCGATTCATTCAGATTCAAATGAAGATGTGTGGTTTTGATTACTGGATCCTAGCTTCTAAAGCCAGACGGGACCACTGTGATCCTTCGTCTGCCCTCCCATACAACACAAGCCAGAGAATTGCCCTGAATTAAATCCGGTTTGAATTCGAGCATGGATTTTAGAACAACATCCAATTTTAAAATGGCCAGGGCTGGTGAATGCACCTCCACCCTTGGGGAATGTATTCATGTTCAGATTAAAAGTTTGGATTTGGAGTAGATTCAGATTCTAATTCTGATTCAGATTAAAGTCTTAAATTCAGAGCCTCAGATTGACTTCCTGGGGCTCTCATCCCAACCGAACCGTCCCCTTTATCCCCCCCTCATTCAGCTTCGTGCAATGGTCTCTGGCAGTGAATTGGTGGCAAAGCCCAGATCCCAGCCGGAAGCCGGGTGCGAGCCAAGAGGGCTGAAGGTTGCTGGTCTTTCCAAGCGCTGTCGACACACATGAACTCTCTCGTGCTCTGTGTTTATTATTGTTTCCCCTGGCGTGGACGGGAAGCTGCAGGCGTGTCGAGCCGTGGTCTGAAAGGTCGGCTTGTTCGAGAGAGCTCCGAGGAGCCGCTCCACCGCCTCGGCAGGGTTGGAATTAAGTAGCCACGGCCCTTGGCCCTGATCTCCCCTGGAGAGGGCACCTTCTTCAGCGTCTCATCTGCTCCCAGCCTGAGAAGCACCCTGGGCCCACCCTGGTTCGAGCCTCAATGTGGAGCCGAGATCTCTGCCTCTCAGAGCCCAAACCGCAAACGGTTCACGTGTCCCAAATGGATGATGATGTCGGATTGCGACATGCCTCCCTTCATGACGCACTGACTCCTGGTCCCGTAGCAGGACTCCTACTAGAAAGTCAATGCCAGAACATTTCCCGTGTACCTCCACTCCGCGCTCAGGCACCAGCCCTTCCGCTGCTGCTCACACGACCCTGCAATCCAGCTGCTCCTGGGTTAAACAGCTCAGGACGGTAGCACAGGGTCTAAGCAGAACTCATCCAATTAGCTAGAAGAATCTGGTCTCTGAGACAGAGGAAACACTGTTGCAACTTGTGTTTTGCAGCTGTCTAATTAAATGCACGCTGGACGCAGAAGCCTGCAGGCTTCTGTTCCGCCGCCTGGATGCTGAGGGGAAAAAGAGGAGGTCTGATTCTCTTCTCTATTACACTAGTTTAAATCCACATTGGGCCAGATCCATAGCTGGTGCAAACTGGTGCAGCTCCACGGATGTCCATGAAGCTGCAGCCAATATACATCCGCTGAGAATCTGATCGACTGACAATGGTGTCACTCTGGATTTACCCCAGTTTAAGTGTGATCAGAGTCAGGCTCAGAGACGGACGTCGGCTCGCAGAAACTCCCTGGGTCTCATTCTCCGCTGCCCAGCAGCCTGTGCTGTCATTTATACCCGGGCAGATTCAGAGTGAGCAGAGATCTACTGAGGATCTGGTCCCAGTTCTGCTAGCCATCCTGGCGAGAGCTGGGCACTCCAGGCTGTCAGGGGAAGTTTCACGACATTTCCCAGTAACGTGACGGGAGCTAGCGGAGAAGGAATGTGGGCAAGGAAGGCCACATCCCAAGCTAGGAGGCCAGCGGACACTATCTGGGTTGCCACCTGAGCACCAGGAGACATTGTGGAGCCGACCAGCGCAGCTTGGGGCAGCATCAGGCCATATAGGAGCAGGCGCTGAGCATGGAGCTCGCCAGCGAGCAGGTCCCCGCGTGCAGTGCGGTGCTCAATCTCGACCTGACATGGAGCGTGGGATGCTGGGCGTCGTAGCTCCCCGTGGGCGCAGTCTCTTGGTTCTAGCTTAATCCGCGGCCCCTCCATGGGCCCCTCTGCTCCGAGCAATGCCAGAGGCATGGCTGCCCATTTCATCTCGCAGGGACGTGCGTTGTGCTGGGCACCGGGGCCTCGGGGCCGGGAAGCTCCCACATCCCTGATGCAGAAGTGAGCTGAATTCGCTTCACCCCCGCGCTGGTCGCTGATGGTCCCTTTTCGGTGCATTTTGTGTCCTTGCCACGGCAACAATGTGAATACATTGGTGCGGGCCGGTCTCCTTTCACGTCCCCATCCCGTTCTAGAACTGATGCCACCACAGGTCACCAGCAAAATCAAACCTAGGAGCTGCAGCACAGTCTTACTCTATAGCAGCAACTCCACTAGCTAGCAACAGTAGCGGGCTTTTATCCTTTAGCTGCACCAGCCCCCAGAGGGAGAGACGGGGGCACGTACCCAGTCTTTTAGGCTGCCCCTACATAATAGGACACTATCCCCAAAACTGTTTGCCAAGCCACCGTCTTGGCCTCACTTCCAATTCCCTCATAAAACTCACTCCCCCTGCAAACCTTATGAGAAGTGAGATTTAAAGGCGAGCCACCACCGTATGTCCATGCCCTAGAGCCAGTCCAGAGCCCCAGGGACCGACTGGTCTGCCGTGATTTCAATGGGCTTTGGATCAAGCACTTTCTAAGTGGCCGTATGAGCCTATCAATCGTCCCCTGATCTTTACCTTCTTCCCTTCACCCTGGTTTTTGGTCTGTTTATGGCCCTCACATTACGCTCCGCGGGGCCAGGACCAAGCCTCACTTCCCAGAGGCATTTAGCACCCGGCCGGCTTGTGTGTCCAATCAATGTTCTAACATTCCCTGTGAACAGCTGGGACCCCTGCCTTGCAAACCCAGCCGGCTGCGAGCATCCTTCTGCCCTTGGGGGTGGGGGAACAACCTCAACAGCGGGCGGACCCACGTTTGTCCTGTCTCAGACCCTCGGTCTGGCTGGCTCAGCTGACAAGTAAAAGGACAGGCTTTCCACCCATCAGCCCCACACCTTCCCCCAGGCTCGTAAGAACCACGCCACGCTCTGTGTGGTTTACGCGTCATCCCGCACGGAACCGAGGGGATAAGCATGACTGAATCCGCCGGGTCCTGAAGCTGGGCTGGGCTAATGGGAATAGACAGACGCCAGCTGAGATAGCTCCGGGGGGCTAGCAGGGTAAGTACTCATCCGGATCACTAAAGGAGCTCTGATTCTACACGTGCACACACACACACACACGCGTCTACACACACACACACACACGTGTGCACACACTCGCACGCCGATGTCTGGATAAGAAGGGGGCATCAATTGTCACTTTTCTGACCCCGGCCGCCTGGTAACACCCCGTAAGCAGGAGCTGGGCGAGGGAGAAGAGAGGAGTTGCCCCGGCAGATCAGACTGTCGGCTCGTCACGTCTGGCATCCCTGCCTCCGGCAATGGCCGAGACCTCATGCTCCAGACAAAGGAAATAAAAAACATTCCACGCTGCACCTGGCTGACTGTGCAGCATGGAATGGCGGGGAGGTCAGGAAGGAGGGAATTCCCTCCTGACCCCAGCAGGTGGTCACTCGCTGCCCTGAAACCTGAGATCTGCTTAACCATGTTACCTGAGCTTGCATGGCTTCCATGCATGGGCCAGTGAACAGGACACGGGCTGGGAGGCAGAGAGTACAGGAGGAAGGATGGTCCAGTGATTAGGACACTAGCATGGGATTTGGGTCGGCTGGGCTCAACACCCTGCTCTGACACAGCCTCTCTGTGTGACCTCTGGGCGAGTCCCTTAGCTGCTCTGTGCCGCAGTTTCCCCATCTGTGCAATGGGGATAATAGCACCGCCTTGCCTCCCGGGGGATTGTGAGATACACGCAATGCAGACTGTGAGTTGCTCAGATAGATTATTCCTTGACCCACTGGGTATGCCTGAGCAAAGCGCTGGCCCTCTAGCTGTAAAGTGAGGGATGAAATGGCTGGAGCCCTATGGACACAGCAAGCCACATAAATAAACTGAGCAGGGGTTGGCGCTACTTCCTGCAGCAGTGAGTTCCACAGATTGACTGAAGTCCCCATGCTTCGGATTCCAGGTCTTTCTCTTCCCTACCCCACCATATCTAAACCTACAAAGAAGCCCAGGGACTGTCCCTCCTTACCGGCTGATCCAGTCTCCATGCACAGACCCCATCCTGCCTCAGTTCCTTCCTTTGAGGTGGAAGCTCCTTGCTTTACTTCTTCAGATGACCTCCTCTTCCTCTCAGCATCTGGGCTGTCCTGAGAGTCCCAGGACTTTTTAAGGCGTTCTCGCCTCCCTGCATAAAAATAGTAAGAGACAAAAGTCAATTGCTGTATAAGCCCTTTACCTCCACCTTAAATATTGCCCACGCCTCCAGGCAATTCTGGTTTTAAGGGTGGCTCTGTTCTTAAACCTAACACTGAACCCCTTAGGGACATTTTATAATCAAAGAACCAGCTGCATGGGGGAAGCATCGTTGCAAATGTGGGTGCACCACGGCTCTCTGCTGGAAAGAACTGGGAACTGCTCGCTGTGTGTCTTAGATGCCACACTGCAGTGAGGATTCTTCATTAGCTCAGGTGGCAGAGACCTATGCTTTCAGAGAAGGAGGATGGGATTGATAACCCTGAGGCTATTGTGAGGTTCCCAGTCATCTCAGGGGCAGCATTGCCAGCCCCCAAGCATTCAAACGCCAGGAGACAGGCCTTCAAAAAATCATGACATTGAAAAAAAATAATGACGTCTGGGATCTTATTTCCTTTCTGGGTTTAGAGCCTTTTGTGGGGGTGACATGTTCCAGCTTTTCTCTCCAACCATGAGGGTTAGGAAAGGTCTTTTCTTATTGAAATAAAAGCTGAGAGCTCATCATCACCTGACTCCAGGAGCTGGGGCTTTAAGGAAAACGACAAATCTCGCAAGACTCCCAATAAAATCCCAAGAACTGGTGCCTTGCCAGTGGCGGCTGCGATTATCAGAGGGAACTCGTCTATCCATTGTCACGCCTCTTAGCACAGCGGGTGTCGCTCAGTGAGGGAGGGTTTCAATGGGACGGGTGCTTACAAAGCGTGGGATTTTCACAGGAACCTATGGGAATCGGCCGCCCAAATCCCACTGAAGTGAGAGTTAGGACCGGACTCCCTTAATCTCCTTTGGAATTCCACACCTAAAATGCCATCGGTGAGTTCGGTGACCCATGCCCCGGGGAAGGAGGGGGTGCGAACGGGCATCACCAGGCTAGATCCCAGACCGTGAGATCTCTGAGACGGCAGAGCGGCTCTCCTGAGGAACCCTGAACAGCAGCTGGGAAATATCGAGCACAAGTGTCGCTCCAGTGCAGGGCCCCCCGGCAGACTGGATGGGACGGGCTCATCCCATCTCAAAAGTGGGCTTTATTGAGACACCTCCAGAGGGCTGGGGAGGACGGGTCTCCTGGGGATAGGACCGGCTTCTGACATACCCCAGCTCAAGAGCAGCTGCTCATGGATTGGTTGCCTCTTGTCGACGTCCCACAAGGTCGTCAGAAACGGGGGCCAGGGGCTAAGATCTCGTGTGCAGTCTCCACGGGCCAGTTCAACCCTCGAGGGGGGGAGGCAATTAGTGCCAACTACAGCCACCCTCACCAGCGCTCGGCTCCCCAGGAACGGGACCCACCCGACTTGTCCGAGAACCAGACTGTCGCTCCTGCTGGCTACTGCTGCTCCGGGCTGGTGTCCAACGGGTAACCTAGGGGGGTGGGCGCTGCAGCCCCTTCTCAACCCACTGAGCCATCCAGTCCCCTGCCCCAGAGCCGGGGCCCGTCAGGGACCGTGTTAGACAAAGGGGAGGTCCAAGGCAACCAAGAACCAAAGTTGGGGCTGCTGCTCTCCCAGATGGTCCCATCCAGGGAGGGCAACACACAAGCTCGGCTCTCCCCCCAGCCCTCTCCCCCAGCCTTTGAAATAAGGACTTTCTATTAGATCGAAATTCAGCACAACCCTGAGACTTTGCCCCCTGGTTCTACCCAGGAGGATCCACCCGCCCTGCGCCAGGATCCTGGGGGAAAGCCTGGCCCCTCCAGGCAGGATGCTGTCAGCCCGGGCTGGGGGCTTCTTTCTTGGCGCTCGCCTCGTGTGTTTTGTGGAAGGAATCTGGGTGGCTGGCAACGCGCTGCAGCCAGTGGGACAAAGTCGGTCACCGCACAGCGGGAGCCAGCAGCCCAGAGCAAGCCGAGATGTACACAGACACACACACACACACACACACACAGACCCACTTCTGCTCCCGTGCACAGCGACGCGGACCCAATCCAGAGACACAGCGCACCCGGACACACCGCCTTGTACGCCCTGTGCCCCGTGTCCCCATTTCCCCCAGTGCAGCGTGGGGGGCTGCGACGCTCCCCAGGCGGAACGGCAGCTTGCACGCCCCCGGAGTTCCCTGCCCCTGCAGGGCCGAGGTCCCGTCCCCAGGCGGTGGGGGAGGACGGCTGCACGCTGTTCAACTGTCCCGATAAAGAATTCCCTCTGCAAAGACCGAACTGTTCCTTCCTCCGCCTGGGGCCATTGCTCCTTACTCAGGCTAATTCCATCCTTCCTTGAAATGGCTCCCTTGGAGGTATTTATAAGCTTTGATCACTTCCCCTGAGACTCCAGCGCTCTCAGGACTAGGAGTTTAACCCCTTCCATCCCCCCTGTTACGTTTCACCGCCCAGCCTTGAAATCGTCTTCCCGCACCTTGGGCCGAGGTGCCCCAGATGGGCCGGCACTGGGACTACCCCGCCCTTACATGTGACCCCTCTCTGCACCCATCCGTCTCCGAGTCAATCCCTGGAGCACTTCCCCATAAGCTCTGCTCTGTTCACACGGTAGCATCACTGAAGCCAATAGGGTCCCTCTGGATTTCGTCCTGGGTCGGTCCCCACAATGCGTTCGCTACCAACCCCCTAAGGTTTCGGGTGTACTGCATCCAGGGCGCTGTCCCTCTGTGCCTGTCCTCTGGCTGAGCGGTTGTGCATTCATCAGCACTGGATGCAGACTTGGGGCCCGATCCTGATCTCAGCGGCGCTGGTGTAACGCCGCTGTCACCCACGGGACTTGAGCGCAGGAGGGTGGGGTCAGGCCCTGGACTGCAGGTGAACGTACTCCTCCCTCTAGTGAGTGTTGAGAGAGACAAGGTGGGGGAGGTAATATCCTTTATTGCAGTGGTTCTCAACCAGGGATGCGGGGCCCCCGGGGGGGGGGCAGGAGTAGGTTTCAAGGGGGCTGCCAAGCAGGGCCAGCATGAGACTCGCTGGGGCCTAGGGCAGAAAGCTGAAGCCCCACTGTCTGGGGCTGAAGCCCGGGGCCCTGAGCCATGCCCCCCAGGCCTGAAGCTGAAGCCTGAGCAACTTAGCTTTGTGGGGGCCCCTGTGGCGTGGGGCACTGGGCAGTTGCCCTGCTCCCTACCTCCTAACGCTGGCCCTGGCGTTTAAGTACAGTTGTTGTGGCAGAGATGGGCAGTGGAGTTTTTAATAGTATCTTGGGGGGGCCCCAGAGAGAAAAAGGTTGAGAACCTAGGTTTTATTGAACCAACATCTGCTGGTGAGAGAGAGAAGGGTTCAGGTTGAAGAAGACGAAAGTTTTGTCTCTTTCACCAACAGAAGCTGGATCCAAACGAAGAGATCACCTCACCCACCTCGTCTCTCTCAGATCCTGAGACTGGCACGGCAGACAACCGCCGGTTGTTGTCGCATGGTGGCACCTAGACACCCATCGCGCTGACCCCAGACAGATGCCGTCTGGCCTCGCTCAGAGACATTCACGAGGCTGTTGCAAAGATGGTTTTCCTGGCCTGTCGCTTGGCCCCTCTCTGCATCCCTCCACTGGCTCCCTCTTCTCCATCGCATCAAACGTCGGCTACTTGCCTTCATTTTCAGGGCCCTTCCCGGCCCGGCCCCTCCCTCCCTAGCATCTCTCCTGCGCCATCGAGATGTCGACCCATGATCCCAGCTTCTGTTGCCCATGTGATGAGTGGGCGAATGATCCCCTTTGTACTTCCCCCCCTGCTGCTCCTCACCCTGATGGGGGAAGCTCCCTGTCAACACCCACAAAACAACCCCCTTCTAAGCCTCCTCAAAACACTCCTTCGCCCGGGTGGGGCAGAGACTGGCTTTTTGTCCTGCGTGTGGTTCTTTTTCTGGTTTTTTTTGGGGGGGGGGATCAGTGCTGGAAGGACTGAAAAAGTGGGGAGGGGGGGACAAGTTTGCTTCGGCCGCCCCTTTGTTATGGTGGAGGCAGGGCCAGGCCAAATCTGAGTGAATGGCGTTGCAACCTGGTGCACGAGGTCACAATGCCACATAAATTTGGCCCAGCCACCCCTATGTGGCCAAGCAAAGAAGTTTTGCTGGGGGGCCACCTGGCTGTGGGGGACCTGCTCCCCTCCTCCATTGTGCCCCTGCTGAGTTCATGTTCTCAGAAGTAGGAAGACAGTGGTCCTTTGGCTTCCCATCTCTGGCACCCAAGGGTGCAAGGGAATTCAGAATCCAGCCCCATTAGACAATTTCTCTTCCTGGGTCTTGTGCTGTTATGTTTAGGCTCCCAAAATGACTAGGGGCGGGGGGTGGGGGGGGGGGGGAGTGCAACTGTTTCCATAACAACCACAAATGTTTTTGTTGTTATTTAAAATAAACCCCATGGTCACATTTCTATTTACATTCAACTCCCTATTTAAAAAGTCATCCATGTAAATCAACGCCCCAATCGTGGGGTTGACACTACACATTGCTGGCTCAGATGCTGTGGTCAGTTACTCTTGGCTAAAATCAGACCAGCTCCCCTGGGCCTCTGGCCGTCTCACTGCAAAAACAAGGTGCATTTTTATATTGAGCCGGCCGGGAATTTCACCACAAAACGATTGTTTGCTGAAAAACGTTGATTCACCAAAACCGAACCTGTCGGGAAGGGGCCCGTTTCCACCAATTTCCCGACATGAAAAAACCTTGGGGAAAAGTTTCAAAATCTCCCGTCTTGCTGCTCTCGGAACAAAAATTTGCGGTTGGGGGGTTCGAAATTGAACTTAATTTATACTAAAGAAAGGTTAAAAAGGGTCCAAATTGAAATGAAACGTTTCAATCGACTCAAACCGAAAACGTTTTCCGTTTGTGCACATTGCTGAGATTTCGATTTCTCGTCCCGATTTGGGCTGGGAATATTTAAAAAAACTCATGACACAGGGCTGGCTGGCTGGCTCGGTGTACAATGTTAGCAGAGACAAGGCACAGGGGTTTTTACCTGCATGTTGCTAGCGCAGGTAAACTCCAGATGGGGAGTATATTATTGAGTCTGATTAGCTCCACCAAGGTAAAACCATTCCTGCCCTGTCCACTAGGATTTTATACTGAGATCCTATCTTGAGATAAACCACAGCTTCCTGTAGTGAAGACAAAGCCGGATTCTCTTTTACAACACTCTGGCAGAGCAAGAAGGCCTTAAAGTAGGCGTGAATTACAGTTATACTTAACCCCTGGCTCTTAATTAGCACTTTCCATTAGTAGATTTCAAAGCGCTTTACAAGGGAGGTGGCGATGATGATCCCCGTTTTACAGATGGGGAAACTGAGGCACAGAGCCATGGTCCCCCAGCGGGCCGGTGGCTGAAGCGGAAATCGAACCCACATGTCTACCCACTAGGTCACACTGCCTCTTTTCACACTGCTACAGTGGGGCTTAGTGAGAATTAGGCTCTGTTAACTTTAAGGTAGTCATGCTAGATGTGAGATTTTGGCTCTGTCCCGCCGTTGGCCAACCAGCCCCAATCCATGCTCTGGTATTTTTATCTAGTTGGGATGTCTCCAGCTCCTCGTTATGTGGCACTCGCTCAGATGGCCGAGTGGGATCTAAATACGCCGCGCCCGCTGCATTCCCCTTTAGCTTCCCAAATCGGTCGTGACCAAGCGGGCGATTAGAAATAGCTCCATCTCTCCGGGGCGTGGGAGCATTCAACGAGCCACGGCCAGGCAGCAGGACAACCGCTCAGCCAAGCCGCGTCTCTGCCATGCAAAGAGCCCGTAACGGAGCTAATGCTTCCAATGCCTGCTCATTGGAGCGCTGTCAAACAGCCTGGAATAACGCAGGTCAACACGCCACCGCCCCACCCCGAGGGACCCCCAGATCTCAGCAACATCCATTGCCTCTCTCTCCAGTCACTGTGCCCAGGCTCTTATCCCGCCGATCCACTTCCCACGGCACTGGTGAGAGGGAATAGACCTGAAGTGTCCCGAACCCGACCCGATCTGGCCACTAAGCCACACGACCTCCCTGTACACTGCTTGAGAATCGGGCCTCGCTGACTGATGGTTGTGCCAAGGCTGGCAGGACTAACTCCCTGGCATTGCAAATTATTCATCACTCACCCTGCCAGCTCTCTGATCAGTCCAGCCTCTGCCAGGAACTCCCAAGCCCGGCGCGAGCCATTCCAGAGCCCTGGACTTCAAGGGTCCGTGCCTATCACGTCACCTGAGCAGGCGCTGGTGTGGAGAAGGAGGAGGATGTGTTTAGCCTCAGGAAGCGTCTCCCCAGCCTGCCTGTAATCCCGACCCGGGTCTTTCCTTCTCAGCCCGGCCTAACCTTGCAAATATCCATAGGATCAGGGTGTGGCGTGGTGAGATTGATCCCTCACTACAGCGTGCATCGCCATCCCCGCGGGCCGGGGAGTGGGATGAGCCTCTGAGCTCCCCTCTCACCACCTGAGACAGTTGTGGAGGGGGAATAGCTCAGTGGTTTGAGCATTGGCCTACTAAACCCAGGGTTGTAACCTCAATCCTTGAGGGGGCCATTTGGGGCAAAAATCTGGCTGGGGATTGGTCCTGCTTTGAGCAGGGGGTTGGACTAGATGACCTCCTGAGGTCCCTTCCAACCTTGATATTCTATGATTCCCCTCTGGGGTAGGACTGAACCACACTGGAGATCAGGCCTACACCTGTCCTTTGGAGACACACAGCTCTCCAGCACCGTCAATCCAGCAGCCATCACCACCACTCACTATCAAGAGGGAGACGATCCCTCCTCAAGGTTTCAGAGGAGATTATGCAAAGGGCAGAAAGAAGCTGGGAGACTTCACACAGCGGGTTTTTGTCTGTGAGGAAAGTGATTAGCGCTAATCACTTTGAAACCAAATCTCTGGGCTTGAAGACATGATAATGTCTGTCCCCAGGTGCCTAATGCCTTAAGGAGCGGAGGGCAGGGGTGCTTGGCAGGCCTGCCTGAGGCCAGTCGGAAAAGTGAAGGTTGTTGGGAATTGGATCAGGCTGTAAGTGAAGTTTCACCCGACATGCCATCAGATACCATCCAACAGGGGTCACCCATAGGCCCTCTGATCTGGCCCTGGATTTAAGGGTAAGGCAGGGAAAGATATCATGCCTGCCTTTCCTCCTATGCCCTGTTTAGCCACTTCTTAGCTCTCAATGCTTAGCGCTTACTAATTAACCCTCCCCAAGGCCTCCGGGAGCAAGGACAGCATTATCCTCCCCATCGCACAGAAGGGGAAACTGAGGCATAGAGCGGTGCAATGACTCACCCAGGGAATCCTTGTCAGAGCTGGGATGAGAACCTCGCTCTTCTCAGACCATCCAGTGACTCTCCCCCTATCTGAACTGTCCTTCGAGCTACAAGAAACCCCCATAACTGCGCTTGTCAGCTAGCTGGTCCTGGAATGACGGCTGTGAAACTTTCACCAGAACTTGTTAAAAATGTGGACACGGTATTAAAAAGGGGCTGTATAGGAATGACAATGGGAGCGTCTGTATTTGCTCCATCACTTGCCACAAGAATAAACAGGAGTCAAAAGACCAGGACTTAGCAATCTCTGTGTCCAACTGGGCTTTCATCCCTGATGCTATTGAGGTACTTAACATTTTTTTCACTTTTGACTGTAAAACCAGCCTGGTCAATTTCAGTTCATGTTTTTAGTCAGTTTCACTTTCTGGTTCTCATAGGTCAGGGCAAGTTTATTGTGTTTGGTCTCTGGTCCCACAGAAAAATTAAAGAAAAAGTGTGACAGATGCTAGTCCCATCCCTTACTGCACTACTGCAAAGGGACCAGGTGCCACGGTGATGGGCGTGGCATAAGAACCTATCTAGGATAGAACACAATTTTTGAGATCATGATATTTCCTATTCCAAACCCTTTGAAAATCCCACCTGATCCTAAAGTGGTGATCTAAACTACCAGATGCTTCCTCTTTCAACTAGAAAGCTGGAAAAATTGGAACCTGATCTGAACGTGCATTTCACACGCCCCAAAATTTGAGATGTGGGATTTTGCATTTGGTTTGTTATAGTGAGAGAGCCAACTATGAAATCCAGATTCCAAAACACACCAGGGCTTGGAAGAGTTTTTCTGGGTGGGTCCCAGATCTGAGTTATGAACTGAATCCAAACCCCCATTGTTAAAGAAACAGCCCTGCTTGGTTTTGTTCAGATTCAATAGCACAAAGTTCCTGATAACCTCATATGAGCCACCAGTCCTTTGCAGCAGGGAGGTGGGGAAGGGGAGGGGGGAAAATATGCTAGAGGAATTAAGTGTCCGGGGAAAGCAGAAAGCTAAGACAGATGTTTTCGCACAGAAAACAGGAGGTGATTTGCAGATAAAGTTGGATGCTGTGAGCTAACTGTCTAGCAAGCCATTTTAATAACACACAAAAAACAATGAATAAAACCAATGCTGGATGCCAAGACAGCTGATGCCTAGTGGAAAAAACTTTCAGGAACACTCTGTATGGAAAAGATCCTGCCTTCACTCCTTTTATTGCTCTCTATTATTAAGGGACTCGAGAACTTTTGCATGAGAACTCAGGAATTTGGCTCCAATGCTTATAAACTCCCTACCTGAAGTTATAACATCACAGTCATTTCTGTGGCAGTCAACTACAGGACTGCCAACTGCAAGCATCCTAAAATCACTCATCAGGCCCCCCAAAAATCATCAGATTGGCTTAAAAATAATATTTTAAAAATAATAATGCATTTTGAGTTCTTTTTATTTGCTTTCTGGAGTTTGCGCCTTCAGGACACACTCAGGACACGAGCTTTTATCTGCCACGGTGAGGGCTAGAAACCTTCTGTTTCTTTTAAACTGAAGGTGAGATTCTTGTTCTGTCACAGGACTCCAGGAGCTGGAACTTTACAAAAAAACCCACACCAACTATCGCGATAAAATGTCAAGAGTCGGCAATGCTGCAACGGTGACACCAGAAACGAGAAACATGATGTCAGGAGGGAGAAGGGGAGCCCCAGAGAGCAGCAAACACCCCATTTTGATGCAAATTGTCCTGAGGGTAATAAAGAAAAAGGGAGAGGAAAACCCTCCATTATAACTAGCCGGCTCAAAACAGGATGGTTTGCCTGGAGACATTTCCCACACCGCATAATGGCCCTTCTGCCCCTTTCTCACTGGACAAGCTGTTTCATGTTCCTTAGTAACTAATAGCTAGACAAGAGCAGTGGTTCGGTCCTTAAACAAAAGCCAGGTCATCACAATAAAATGTAGATCTGTGATCTTTGCAAAGAGCGGGGGCGGGGAAGAGGGGAAGAAGAGTGGCTCTAAGCCATCCCCCTTCTCCCCTGATCTTTAGCCTGCCTCAGGGCTGGGCCAGCCCATGTCATAACTTAGAGCAGCCTAAGGGCTGCTCTGAGCCACACGCCCCCTAAGGATCTTTAAACCAGCCAAGGACTGCTGGAGCACTTTGCATCATGGCTCCACCTCCTCTCTCCATCGGCCCCCTGTACCTGGTAGGGTATAGGCAGCATAGAGCTGACCAATTAGATGGGAGAGTGATGAAAAGGGGCTGTAGCTTGGGACCAAAACCCAGTCCCAACTCATTTTGTCTGGCCCAGCCCATCACATATATGGGGCCTGATCAAACGCCCTCGGACTTTGAGGGGTTAAGGGAATCCAATTTTACAGCCTGAGCTTTCTAGCCCATCCTCCACTCTTCCCCAATGACTCAGGGAGGCATTTTCCCCAGCTGGTGCTAACAGATCACAGAAGTTCAAAGCCAAATTTCCAGAGTGGGCCTTGGATTTTTAGTGTCTCAGAGGCACTGAGCACCGAGCACCCACCACACCAATCAGAATCAACGGGAACTGGGCCCCTCCAGCACCCCGTCGGCTGTCGCAAGTTGGGCCCCCCCAAATCACTAGTTACTTTGACCCTGATTCAGCAAAGCACCCAAGTACCATTTATCCAAGCGCTTAAACACAACCTCAGTCAAATGGGGAAAGACTTGAGGACAAGCGTAAGTATCTCAGGTTCTAAGGCCCAGCTCTTCAGCTCTTCAAAGGGATTTTGGCTCCTGACGGCCACTGATTTCCCTTCCATCCATTGAGCTGGGTCTGAAAAACCTGCCTAAGGGCCTACGTTATGTGTCAGGTCTAGGCCTAGGCCCCAGAGCCTCCGGATTGCCACAACGCCTCCCTGGAGACCCGGGGCTGCTCCAATTCATTATGCTCACATATGTTCCTTAATACTATGACGTACTCTTTTCTTGGAGATGCGCTGGAAAAGGAGACAAGGCGCCGGGAAATAAAGCAGAGACCCGGAGACAAGAGGAAACGAAGAGCCAACATCAAGAGAACACTCCCGCTCCAAGCCAAACTGCTCCACTTAGTTCAATCCCATTAAAAGTCCCTGCCCTCCGCCCTCCTTTGGTTTGACATCTGCTTTACAAAGCGCTCGGCACCAGCGGCCAAGCGCTACTCACGTTTTGGAACACAAGAAAGGATTGCGTCTTCCTGAAGCCCAAGAGTTTCAGATGAGCTCAGCGTGGGGGGCGGGTTGCCAAGATCTTTGCAAAATCTCCCCATGGGAGCTGGTGAGCGCAGAGTGCTGTGGAGAATCTAGCCCCAATCGTGGGTGCCGATCCCCTGGAAATCTGGCCCTGATTTCTTGGTAAAATCTACCTTTTCATCTTAACAATCTCACCATCTGCATTACAGCAGAGATCAGCCAGCCCCGGTCCTGCAATCAGATCTGGGTGCAGGAGTCCGTCTGCACGGATGCCATTGTAGCTGCAGGCCCACCGCCAGGATCACGCACTGCTGCTGAAAGCACCTGTAACTAGATGTACCAAGCACGCAGTAGCAAATCAGCTTCCATCCACAGCGGGACAAGGGCCGTTCAGGAAGAACGTGATGCCAACTGGTGCAAATCAACATCCGGGAAAGAAACGTCACTCACAGAACTGAGTGGGCAATGGGGATTTTTATCCCCCCATGAAACAAACATGAAAAAATTTCTACCAAACGTTCCAGGTTTTCCCTCACCAACTGGATGTCAGCAGGATTTCTCTTGGTCTTAAAGTCAAGCGGCTCTGGTTTAAGTGTTTTAAGGGTACATCCACAGTGCAAAACAAAAGCCACATCAGCGAGTCTCAGAGCCTGGGTCAACCCACTCCCCCCCCTTTCTGGGTTTCACAGCCCCAACTCCAGCCTCAGCGGGAACACCTACATTGCTATTTTTAGCTCTGTGAACCCCAGTCAATTGACCCGGACTCTGACACTTGCTGCCACTGGGTTTTTTCTGTGTAGACGTACCCTCATTCAGTCGTGTGTTATAGACACGTGATACATGCAAGATCCCTTCTCAAGAGGGCGCGTGACTGAACATTCTGGTCCACACCTAGTTTTTGTCCTGGTATAAAAGTGCCTTATGCTGGGATAGTTTATTGCCCCTTCCTGTAACCACCTTTATACCGGTATAACTAGGGGAGGCTTGTACCGCTTTTACTACACGGGCAGAGTACACTTTTGTAGAGAGACAAGCCAGCTGGTTGGCGAGGGCTCCTGCAATGGAAAGCTACCAGAGCATCGCCGGGGTGCATAGGGAAAAATCCGGTGTTGGGCATGAGCCCATATGGTTCTTTCGTCTCGACTTTCTTTGATTCCCACGGATAGAGGTGTGAAAAGGAAGCTTCTAAATGTGATATTTAGGCTAGCAGCGCATTTACTCCAATCAAAGGAATAAATATGGCAGGGAAATGCTATTTGCTTCTCATCTAATAATGTCTTGGGCACCATCTCTTATGTGTCGGGACGGCACCCAGCACAAAGGGTGGCACTCCAGAATACACAGAATAATCCAGGTGCATGTAACCATCAATTAGGAGGGATTTTATACTACAGCAAAGTCATCACACACACACACACACACCCTGCCCTGTCACGGGCGTGGATTGCAATCTGAACATTGCAGGGCACTGAAATAGCTTTGGCTTTCCATTCTCTTCCACTATAAACAGAATTTGTTCCGTTCCAGTCCACAATTAGCAAGTTCCACTGCACATTATTTTGGGGACCACTCAAAGCTTCGGGGGCTGCTACTGACCTTAGACTCCAGGAGATTCAGGATGGATATGGACTCCATGCTGGTTCTAAACTGACTTGGACAGAGGATTTGAGGGATCAGGGGCAGGATTTAGGGTTAATGGGTGGGCAGGGGTTAATGTTGGCATTGCCACTCAAATGTACACTTAGAGGAGGCTTATAATATATCCCCATATCCTTGTGAAATAATACCTTGCTCTTATAGATTGCCTTACATCGGATGAGGTCAAAACCTTTCACAGCCAGCCGGGATCTGTACTCCCCACTCAGGCAAACTTCCCATGGGAGCCCGTGAGACCCTAATCAGCAGTACTTCACAACTTCTCTATAAAAGCAAGGAATATTCTCCCCTTGGGAAAATAGAGGCACAAAACCAGTGATGTCAGCTCTCCTAATTTAACTGAGAGTCTTGAGCTATTTGGCGCTTTTCTTGCAGCCCCAGCTGCTGGAGTCACGTGAATACATCAGAATCTCAGCTTCCTGGTTGTTTGGGGTTTTTTTTTAAAGTACATTACTAGCCCTCATGGTTATGAAAAAAGCTTCAAGTTGTGAACATCAACGTCTCAGAATCCCGAGGCCTTACAGAAATCCCACAACATTTATTCTTTTCTTTAGCAATCTCATCATTTCTAAACCAATCTAATGGATTTTTTTTTTTTTTTTTGCAGCAAGGGGGGGTGGAGAGATGACTCATAATTTTCAAACACTTGTCATTGGCAATACTGAAGTGCAGGCAAATGACTTGAACAAGGGCACGCAATGGAAGAACCGGGAAACGAACCCAGGTGTCATGACTCCCGGTCCCTGATCTGATGATTATACAAACACTCCTCTTTCAAAGCGAGCTCTAGAATGCAGGATCCCTGACAGTCTATCCCAGGGGTAGTCAATTGTTTTTTTGGTCAAATTCCAAATTTCTTGGTCAAGGTATAGCCAAGGTCCAGACTTCAGTGAAAATAATAAAAAAGTCAACAATAATAATGATAATAATAAGCAAATAAAAAGATTGTGGGGTCTGGAGTGGTCAAAAGTGCCTGGAGGTCCAGATTTGGCCCGCAGTCTGCCTTGTTCTAGCCACTATTACAGTGCATATGCACCAGAGAGAACGCACACAAACACATTTATAGTGAAGTCATTTTTTTTTCCACCAAGCAACTCCACTCCACACGGGAGCTTCCCAATCAGCACATTGCAATGTAGTGAAACAATCTGGGACTTTATTCGACACATGGCTCTATAAAGGGAATTTTGCTGGGAGTTGACAGCAGGTGGGTTCTGCTGTAGCACCACCGCCTGCCACCTCCCAGAGGATTACGGCCCGCTAACATTTTCCCTCGGGGATTAAGCCGTGCCGTGTGAACGACAACGGAGTCCAGCCCGCGTAGTCCCGGAAGGACTGAGGTTCCAATCACCCCAGAAGCAGCTGCAATGGGTGATACGCATCAAGAGGTGGTTTTTAGGGTCTTTTGGGGAACAGAGCCAGGGGCTGGGTGCGACGGGCTGGCACCAAATTGGGCTGAGATTGAAGCAATGTGTCCCATAATAATATCTATCGCAGAGAAACGACCCACATCCCACGCTTGCACCTGGGACCACCCAGGCTGGCATTGAGGACTGAATGGGAGAGATGTCATAGGTTTTACTCTTTGAATATCTCGGGAGGGCAGTG
The DNA here is from genome assembly GCF_013100865.1 of Trachemys scripta elegans. Lineage (NCBI taxonomy): Eukaryota > Metazoa > Chordata > Testudines > Emydidae > Trachemys > Trachemys scripta. The sequence goes on from NC_048321.1 coordinate 7,322,776, forward strand.
CCAGCCAAATGTGGCTATAGATCAGGGTTAAAAAAAACCAACAGCACCCTTTAGGTTTCTTTATGCGACGCAGGGTCCTTTTACATTTCTCTCAACACAATCCTTTTCCCTTTTAGTGACAACAGCAGGGCTGCCAGTGGATTCCACTGCTCGGATTCCTCACTGGAGTATCTTGGAAAACACCGCCCGGTAAATACCTGGACCCACAGGGTAGATCTGTGCTGGGCCCAGAAATGGCTAAAGGCCAGAGCTCTGCATGTACCTTTCTCTTCCCCTCTGTAACCTGTCCTTGTTTGTAAACATTCCCCTCCCTGCCCCCTTCCCTGAGCTCTTTGAAATGAAAGAATCTGAAGTATTTTTGGATGCCAAAGTGAAACAGTAGAATGGCGTTTTGCTGTTTCCTACTGCACAGAGAGGCCCCAAATCAATAGGGCAGTGTGTGGGGGGGGGTTGCATCAGGTCCAAAGCCTTCAAGTGTGAGAACCACAACTGGGAAGGAGAAAACCGTTGGTGGGGGGGGATTTCTCACTTGCACATTCCATAAAAAATGTTTCGAGCTATTTCCCAGGCAGGGAGGGGGCAAAGCTTTGTCTCTGCAATAAAAGTAAAAGCAAACTTGATGGGGCGCTTTTTTTGTGTGGCTTTTTTTGTGTGGCTTGCGAAAGCCTTGCCCCTGGCTCCCATTGGCACGTTCCAGCCACTGCTTTCAACACACCCCAGCGCACACAAATACACACACCGTGGTAACGATGCCACACCCACGATGGGCAGAAAAAAAGGGGAACTTTAAAAAGCCGGATTGACTTTTTGTTAAGCCTCTGGTGTCTGAAATATTATGAACACCCGCCCCACCCCATTGCTTTTACAACCATCCGCCCAGTGGTTCTTTCAGGCGGACATCAGTGCAAGGCGAAATATTACTAGCAGATGAAAGATTCATTTGCAACCAAGGGTGGTACAACAAGACCCATTTCTCACTCACTCACTCACTCACACACACACACACACTCTCTCTCTCTCTCTCCCTCTCTTTTTTCTGGCATTTTCTGGGAAGTAGCAGCTAAAAGATAGTCTCAAAACCCCAGCAGGTGTATGAGAATTAGCCAGCAGCACACTCAGGCAACAGGTTTCAAACTACAGTGAAACTGACCCAATTCCAGCGAGTAACAGGCAGGGGCAATCCACTTATCTACAGAGAATAATCAAGCCGCGTCACTTACCTTCTTCCTGAAGCGCTCCCGACTCCCATCCAAGGGTTGGGGCGAGGGGGCTGCAGACTGGACGTTTAACCCTTTGGCTCTGGGGTTTGTTTTGAGAAAGAAATATGCTCCTCAAGAAATAGGGGGGGGGCAGAGATTGGATAGAGGGGGTGTATGGGGATAGATAGATCTAGAAAAGGGAGGATGGAGGGATAGAAAGAAACAGGAGATGGATATAATATTTTGGGAGGGAAATCCACTGAGTAGCTGGTAACGCCAGATGTTTTGTTGGGGATCGAACAGCTGGGTTCCTGTTCCAAGGCAGAAAACTCGCTTTTCCGGATGCCCCCAGTCCAGTCCTGGTGATCCCGGGGAGGTTGCAAGCCCCTCACCCCGCGTCTGCTCTGACCCACCTCCCCGTGCAATGCGGGCAGAGGGGTCCAGCGGCCGCTCCGCACTTGGCTGTAACTTTCTTGCTGCCGGGCGGCCCCCCCTTCGCACCCCCGCCCCCAAGCCGCCGCGGGTGGGTGCACCGGGGCCGGGTCACGCCGCCGATCGCTGCCCCGGCTCCTTGTGGTCCTCGCTCCGCCGCTGCCTGGCTGCCGGAGCGGTCCGGGGGCTGGTCAGTTCCAGCCGGTCCCCGGGTGCAGCCCCCCGGGCGCGGATCGCAGCAGCAACCCGCCCGGCCAGCCCTGCCCCTTCTCCGCCTCCTTCCACATGCATCCCCGGCCGCCCCGCCTCCCCAGCCCGCTTCCCCTCGCAGCCTGCGGCCGCGCTCCCCTCCCCCGCGCCCGGGGGCTTGCTCCCGGCCTCCTACCTCCTTGCACGAAGTTACTGCCGGCGAGAGGTTCCCAGCGCCCGGCCTGAAACAGGACCGAAGAGAAAAACGAGCCGAGCCGAGCCAAAAAACCCCCTTCCCCCCATCTGCTACTGCTCTGTAGCCCTGCTCCCCCCCCCCCAATTGCCAGCTGTGATTCATACATTCCCCTAACCACCCTCTGACCCCTACACCCCAGGGGCTGGAAATTCAAAGGCAATCCCAGTCCCCTCCCCCCAGGTGGGGGGATTATCCTGCCCCCCCCTTGACGTGATAGGGGGAAACTGAGGCACGGAGAAGGGAAGGGACTTTTGCCCAGGATGACCACATAGCAAGTGTGAAAAACTGGACATTTTTTTTCTCATGGGAGGTTTTTTTTTTTTATTTATTCATAGATTCTAGGACTGGAAGGGACCTCGAGAGGTCATCGAGTCCAGTCCCCTGCCTGCATGGCAGGACCAAATACCGTCTAGACCATCCCTCATAGACATTTATCTAACCTACTCTTAAATATCTCCAGAGATGGAGATTCCACAACCTCCCTAGGGTGTATTGTTGCAAAACAAAGCCCCTCATATCAGGACATCTGGACCCCCTATTTTTGCCCAAGCTGGTATAGGGACTCAGCGGCACAAATCAGAAGGGAACCCAGGCATCCGGACTCGCTAAAGGACACGCCTAGCTTCATAGTTAGGGAGGCAACCTGGCCTAGTGGTTAGAGCGCTGGCCTGGCAGATCTGGTTCTATCCCTGGCTCTGTCGCTGGCCTGCAGGGTGAGCGTGGGCAAGTCCCTTCCCCTCCTCTGTGCCTCAGTTTCCCCACCTATAACGTCAAGCTAATGGCACTGACCCCCTTTGGAAGGCGCCTGGTGCTCTGTGGCTGAAAAGCGCCGTACAGGATCTGGCCACTGTCAATTTCGGAAAAGTGGCCGCGGAGACCTGGAGTCTCTTGCTAGAACCCCTCATCCTTCGTCACCCGCCCCCCCCCACACACACACACTCTCTTCCCACCGATCGCCTCAACTCCTAACATCAGCCCATGCTGTTCTGGGAAGTACTCAGCTCTCTTCTGGGTGCTGTAAAGCAACAACAGTATCTCGGGAACCCCTTGCTCAAATTAGCCCAAATTTGGCTCACTAACCCTTGCCAGTGCCCCCATGAGGCATACTGAAATTCAAGGAAACCCAAGCAACCGTGTGGATTTTAGAGCACTTTAGAAGAGTTGCTCTTTAAACAGAAAGCCGGTCTTCCCCTTGGCTCTAGCAGGCCTGGCCGTACATGGCTAGGATAAGAGGAGCGATAATAACTAGACCCCCCAACTTGGAGTGGCACAGAGAAATCCTCTCTGGAGGAAAGCACCATAAAACCTGCCATGAGATTGGGTTTTATGTCTCTAGCCATAGCTAGCCCCCAAACCCAGCACCAGACTGGAGAGATGGTTCATCCCTGGGGAGCGTCACACAAACACTGCCAGCTGCACCTGGCAGGCTCCCCTCCAAACACCAGTCCAGCCCATCCTGTGGGGTTTGCAGTTACGAGGGCTGCAGCTCACGCCTGAGAGGCTGGACCGTGCGTTCTTGCCCAGCCGAATTCCCCAGGTAGGGCTGAGCTAGAGTGTAAACACCTGGAAAGTTGGCTGTTTTTGACTGAGCATGTGGGAGGGGATCGGCCTCGCGAAGGGACAAAATCCCTCAGCAGATCTGGGCTTCGGGACACAAACCAACCTCAAACAGGTGCGGGCTTGGAAAACCCTTCCTCTGCGGCCAGGGTACGGCATAGTTATTATTAGTCGCCCTCCGGTGCTGGGCGCTGCACAGCCACATGGTGAGAGTGAGTGTCTATCCCACAGTCTGAACAGGCCAGACAAAGGCGGCGGGGCGGTGGGGGGAGGAACGGAGATTATTAGCTCCATTCTACAGCTGGGGAACTGAGGCCCAGATCGATTAAGGCCCAGATCCTCAGAGCTCTTTAGGTCACCCAACTCCTCTTGATTTCATTGGGACGTCTTTGAAGATCTGGGCCTAAACGACATGCCCAAGGTCATACTGGAAATCGGGGGCAGAGCTGGGAGTAGAGCCCAGATCTCAGACTGAGGCCCAGCTCCATGGCTTAACAAGACCATCCTGCTTTAAGGGATGTCTTGCATCTCCTTCTAAAGGGGCGGGATAGCTCAGTGGTTTGTGCACTGGCCTGCTAAACCCAGGGTTGTGAGTTCAATCCTTGAGGGGGACATTTAGGGATTGGGGTAAAAATCTGTCTGGTGATTGGCCCTCCTTGAGCAGTGGGTTGGACTAGATGATCTCCTGAGGTTCCTTCCCACCCTGATATTCTATTATAAAGCATTAGCTCCAGGACACAGTCAAGGATGGGGATTCTGATTTTAGCTGGGCTGCCCCAGGGCCCCAGCCTGGCCATCCTCACAGATTACCTGCTTGTGAACAGGCGGGGAGCGCTGGGAAAGCAGCTCTCTCTGCTCCTGTTTCCTGTCCCAACCGCCACGTGGAAATCGGGGTTTGAGCCACAAGAGCAGGGAGAGAACGTGAAGCCAAAGGTTTCCAGATTGCAGAAGGACTGTCAGGTTTTGGCCCCCCTGCTCAGATCTGCTCTAGGAGCGATTGGAGAGGGCAGTTCGCTGGCCTGTGTCATACAAGGGGTCGGACTAGATGGTCTCCAGGGCCCCTCCTGGCCTTGGAATGGATGAATCATGAAACGTTGGCAAAGGTTCAGGTTGACTCTTCTTCTGAGCAGACCCAAGGAGGGGGAGTGGTGAGTCCCGCCTCTCCAGCTCACCTTACATGCCCCCGGCTGTCTTTTTTGTGGGTGCTGTGCTCCTCCCCCATGCCCCGCACCTACCGGTGGCCCGCATCCGGCCTTCCTGCCGTGGTTGGGAGCTGGCAGGTATCAGTGGTTAGGGGCGTTCCAAGCACAGCTAGAGGACTGGGCCCCGCTGGCTTCAAGTTGCTCCTTGAACCCAGAACTCAGCCTGCTTTCGAATGGCCAACCAGCAGAAATGTAGGTGCCTAGGGGAATTAGGCACCAGAGGGGCGCACTGCAGCTGTGACAAGGTCAGTGGTGCCGAGGGGTGCCGGCAGCCCTGTATTATCAGGGAGAGCCTTTCTATAAATAAAACATCGCCTGCCTCATACTGAAGCAGCACAGAATGCCTTTGGTCTCTGCAGCTCTCCCCACTCCCCTTTGGCCGCTGAGCTCCTGGGGACGGGAGGGGCTAGGGCAGGCTGAAGATGGAAGCACACTGCCCAGGACGCGGCTGACTGTCACAGGAGGCATCCGCGTTTGGGCCTCGTGCTGCTCTCTTCCCCCCCGCCCATGCGCAGAGGGTGGCTGGCGAGTAACAGGCACCTGCCCCAGCCTGGCCCATGTGTGCCTGGTGCTGGTGCCTGCCGTGTGATGTGTGTGGGCAAAACAGGATTTCTGGGTCCCTCACCGGGGGAGGCAAAGGGGATCACGATGCTAAGAAAATTGCCCTGTAGTTTTCAAATATAACGCTGGCAACCCTGGTGAGCGTCCCTCTCTAGTACTCGAAATCCCATTCACAGTCTAGCCCTTCGTCTCTTAGGCCCAGATCCTCGGAGGTATTTAGGGGCCCCGCCTGAGGAGCTGGCCTCAGTTTCCCCATCTGTACAATGGGAGTAATGGCACTGCCCTGCCTCCTTTAAATCCATTGAGGTCGATGAGGAGCTCAGCTACTCGGATGACAGGGGCCAGCTCAGGCCCAGATCTAAACAGACAGAGTGGGTCAGGGAGCAGCAGCACATTGGCGAGGGGGGGCTGCCCCAGTGCCGACTGGGACAGAGAGCGGCTGGCCAAGAATCCTTGCTGCAGAGCCAGCCAGACGTGGTGACAATTACGTCTGACAAATGCCACAGGGAGACGGTGCCCCCCTGGCCGCCCTCGCTCTCCCCGGCGCGACTGAGTCTTTTGCCAGGCGGGTCAATGGCTGCCCCGTGTTTACGGATTTGGCCGCCGCTGCTCTTGCTCTCCAGGGGCTGACGAAAGGGATCATGCCCAGGACCCGAATGAGCCCTGACAGGACTTCCAGCCCCAGAACCCAGTGAACGCAATGTGTTCCAGCAGGTTCCTAGCGCGGGCGTTCTCCTCCGCGCTTGGGGCTTTCTCCGGTCACAGCCTGGGAGGGTGTCCAAGACGCACGCCCAGGGGGCCAGATCCAAAACTGGTCGAATTCTTTCCGTTGACTTCAGCGGGCTTAGCTCAGGCCCCTGCCAGCAAGAGGGGAATGGGGTGGGAGGAGGGCAAATGCAGGGTGAATCTGGAAAGATTTCTTTGCGGGGAGCTCTGTGCAGGGACGCGGTAAAGGCCCCATTGCTCCAGCCGCTTACAACTAGACCAGACAGTACTTTGTAGGGAACAAGCTTGCACCGGGCAGGGTCTGACCTAGATGCAGTCGAGCAGGACCTGATTCCCAGGAACCCCTGGATCCTAACCAAATACTACAAATAAACGGTATGCACACATTTTATATATAGTGATACACAGAGAACCCAGGCGTCCTGACTCCCAGCCCTCCCTGATCTACCACCGGACGCTATCTGCTCTCAGAGCCAGGAATAGAACCCGGGAGTCTGGATTCCCACACCCACACCCACCCTTGCTCTAACCACCAGACTCCACTTCCTCTCAGTGCCAGGAATAGAACCCAGGAATCCTGATTCCCACGGGCCCTACCCCCTCCCCTTCCTCTAACCACCAGACTCCACTTCCTCTCAGCGACAGGACTAGAATCCAGGCACCTGATTCCCGTGCCACCCCCTTTCTCTAACCACCAGACAATGCTACCAGAGTTAATGGGGGGGGAACCTCATTTGGGGTCGAAAAGCCCTTCAGCCCTGGCACTACCGGGGTGCAGCTGGAGGCAGAATTGTTGTATTTCAGAGACGTGATCTGCAGCCTTTGCAAGGAAGGAAATCCAAACTCTCCGGCCCTGCAGCAAGTCCCCACAAGGCCCTGCAGCAAGTCCCCACACGGCCCTGCAGCAAGTCCCCACACGTTCAGGGCACTGCCTGAGACCAAAGAGGTCAATCTCCCAGCGGGGGGGAAAGAGGAGGCTGACCTCCCGTATCATACAGGCCACAGGGTCTTCCCCCAAATCGCTCCTGTTTGAATGTGCTTCGTCTTGCAGGTCCGGCAAAACATTTCATTTTGCTTTTGGCCTTTTAAACCTTTTTTAAAAATGTTTATTTAGATTTTTTAAAAAATCTCCATGGCTTTAGTTTCTAAGCAAAAAATCACAACTTTTTGTCCAGGCAATGGTGAAACTGGACGCTTTGACGTTATTGAAATGCTTCAGGGTTTTTCTTTATAAACTAAATTTGATTAAAACTGACACTCCTCCCCCCCCCCAATGTCTTGATTTTGATAAAAACGGCGGTTTTGGCTAAAAATAGGTTTCCAAGAAAAATTTCCCACCCCCTCTGCTGGAGGCATTTAGTCTGATCTTACCACTTCAACACCGTTATACCAATGCCAATTTGCTTAGTACAGGCAAGCCCTAGAGCAGCACCTGGGAGTCACCTCTGCTTTTAAAGGGATGCTTCCCAGGGAAAACTCTTGTACTAGAAAACATATCGTTACCTGAATAACTCATAAAACCTCAGCACAGGATCCAGGGCCACTCAGAATCATGCCCCTCGGGTCACATGTTATGGCACTGTGGTCGGTGTACAATGATCGTCATTCTTGTGACCTTTTTCTGAAAGCCCCAGCTCCCAGATTCCCGTGATTTTGGGAGAACATTGACTTCCCTTTAAAAAAGCAAAAGCAAATGTCTAAGTCCTTGTGGTTCTGGAAAAAAACTTTAAAATGTGAACCCTAAACCCGGAAAGGAAATAAGAGAGCCTAAAACGTGTATCTTTTTTTTTTTTAAAAAATCCCGTGATTTTAAGTCAGTCTTGTGATTTTGGGGGCCTGACTCCTGATTTTCAAAAGCTCAGGGCTGGCAGCATTGCACCAGTGCCACGAGAGTGCATTCAGTCTAGACAGGGTGTCCCCCCCACACACACACACTTGGCACCGCTGTCAATGACCGTCTCTTTGCAGGGCAGTGGAGAATGGTGTCCCTACAACATGGTTGGGTCTTTTTGCTCTTGTACACAATGACGATGATAATGTGAAGGAACCCCACGGCACGACAAGGGCCCTGTTTGCTGACTACCCGCAGTGTGCCGAGCCTAGCGCCGCATACACACTGCTGCTCTTCCGGGCGGCTGGCGCCTTTGGAGACATAAAACATGGTGAGTGCTGTCAAGGGGTCCACAAGCTATTTAAAGGGATACCACCCTCTTCCAGTGCACTGCAACCATCGGGCTGGCAGTATAAATAATCGCACGAGATGCAGGGCACTGGGAAACCAGGCCCCTTGTCTCTCTCTCTCTCTCCTCTTCTCACAGCATCAGTGCCACTTTCTTCTGCATCCCTCACTGCTGCTGGCACAAGCGCCTTCTCCTCTGCAACAGTTGCTGCCTGTCCGTGTCTTTCCCCAGCTCCAGCCTCTCTACATCTCTTTCCCAGCCCCATCTGTCACCCTCTCCCCCTGGCAGGGCCTTCTAATTTCTCCCATTTCTCCCTGGAACCGAGTGTTTTTTCACTCCCAGGAAGCATTTGGGATGGCGAATAAAGCCCTTGTGCCTGGGCTGTGCATGGGACCCCTCTCCCAAGCACTGTTTTAGAGAGGAGGGTAGACGGGAACTGTGGGGGGGGAGGCTAAGGGATGGTGAGTCTCTCGCACCAGTGGGTCCCCCCAGCCCCAGGTAATTGCACATCAAGTCAAAGCCGCTCATCGTCCAGCAAATTCCCTTGCCAAAAATAGAACAAAGCAATTAAAAGCATTTGAAAAAACTGGCTCAGGCTGCTCCCAGCCCCCGCTGGGAGTCAGGGTCTCCGAAGGTTCGCTCCCCTTCCGTCTGTGCTGCCCCCTCCCCCTGGTTCTTGGCTCCGGGCCTGCAGTCTGGGGTTCCCCTTGGCTGTCGGCTGTGCGAAGCAGAAGACACTTTGCTTGGCACTTCTGAGGTCCTTCCACATCCGGCAGGCAGCTGCTTCACCTGCTCAGAGCAGAGCCTCGGGCGTGAGCCCTCCACCCACCAGGGTGCGGCCGAGGACTAACAGGTGGGATACAGGCCAGTGGGATGGGGGGACTCAGTGCTGGGAGAGGTGCCCCTAGGCCAGGGACCCGACGACTCGGGGCGACTTTGCCTTGTGGCTCAGGGGTTGGGTCAGCGTCTGGCGTCCGTCTGGGCTCAGACTGCTGGAACCGTCTGGCAGCAGGAGGACGTGGTTGGCGCTCTGGGTTGTGCACAGGGGTGTGCATCCCCAGGGCTGCCACCGCCTTTGGGATGGTCCCGGCAGGAAAGCCAAGGGGAATTCTCTCCTGCTGGGGCCCTGTCTGCGCTCCACCGTGGATTTAACTGGCCTTTGACAGCCGCATACGTAGATCTAAAGGCAGCCTTTGATTCGTCCGAGAGAGCCGGCTGAGACAAATTCAAACTCTAGCTAATGACTCAGGACACGGGTGCGTTGGGGAACCCACATGCTAGATCCAGGGTGATGCAGGGATGTCCTGGCCGCAGCCTGGATCCGTTGTGCAGTGGACTGGCTCCTTGGACGTATCCCTGCAAATATTGAGAGAACCGTTGGTTTGACCTCTTTTACCAGCCTGGGTTATGCGACGGTGGCGTCCTCTTTGGTCAGGACGCAGGCGATCTCAAAGACGCAGCAGAGAGCTTCCAGCACGAGGCAGCTGCCTTGGGGCTAAAGGTTTCTGGGCGAAACCAAAACCCCAGCACGTTGGCACAAAAGGCGTGAGGCAGAGCTCGGTGCTTCCGGCGGCACCGCGGCAGCAGGGGACGTCCTCATCTATCCAGGCAGGAAACGGTCCTCCAAGGGGGCCGTCTGCCAGACATCCTAAGGGGAGTTGGTTTAGCGGCTCCGTGGGTCTGCAACCTGGACCCTTCTTCAGCAAGACATCAGGAGGTGACCACTGAGTACCAGACAGGTTGATGTTGTCAGGAATAGGGACGTACCATTAAGAACTGGCCTCAAGAGGACGGAACTCATCACTGGCCGCTGTTGGCCGGCTCTTTTGGGTCACGTTGCCCGCCTCGGCCGCAAAGAGCCCAGCACATGTCAGGCCAGACTTGAGGTCAGGAGGAGACGCTGCCTGGTCATGGACTGGCGGCGGGCCCCGCGGTCACCTGTGATTAACCCGGCTGCAGTAGTTTAGCAATAACCCGGTGGTGCTTTCAGACGCTTGGAATAAAGCCGGGCAGCGTGGTCGTGGTCCTGCGATGCTACAGAGCCTCGTGTCTAAGCATATTGTGGTGCCCTGGGCCAGAGCCCCTGGGGGAGGGCTGTTCCCACAGGGATTCCCCAGTTTCACAGAGCAATTTTAAGGACACAAAGGCTTAGGACACAAAGAAGGCGCCGCCACCCGTCCACCCTGGGCTGCTCTTGGCATGTCCTCTCTGTTGTTAAGAAGTCCCATAGGTTTTCCCTCGCTGAGGACTGTCCGAGCCCGTCCCCCCAGCTGGCCAATTGCACGGCTGTCATGGCAGCCGGTCCGGCTTCGTTCTTAACACCGGGCCCCGCTGTTGCCATCCAGGTATGAATCCAGCCCAGGTATGGGGTGAGTGTCTCCAGTTATCACCTGATAGCTGATGGGCAGTGGTTTGACCGGGCTCGGTCCCATGACTAGCCTCCACCAACTGGCAGGCTCAGCACAGTCCGGGTCATGCAGAGCAAACGTCCATGTCACCCAGCTCTGCTTGGGAGGTTTGCTGCAATCAGGTGTGACGGCAGGCACCCAAACCTGACTGCTGTTTGCGGGGGCGGGGATCCCTCCTTTAGCTGATGCGTTAGCAGGACCCTTTCTCAAATGTATTTGCTGCAGTCGACCTCGTTATTAATGAGGAGGATTTGCATTTAGAGCTGCCACCTGTCCAGGTTTTCCCAGCAGTGTCCCTTTTGCAAGGGAGCTGTCCCGGATGAAATGGGTGAGGTGTCCTGGTTTGTTGGTGCCTATTTGCATTAACGGTAGTGTGAACAGAGATCAGGACCCCATTGTGCCAGGACAATCTCCTCTTCGAAAGGCTTGCAATCTAAATAGACAAAGAATGGGAGGGGAAACTGAGGTACGCAGAAGGGAAGTGACTTGCTCAAGGGACGTGGCAGAGCCGGGAGTAGAACTGAAGGTGCCTGACTCCCAGCATGTTGTTCTAACCACTAGACAACTCTGCCTCTGTAGAGACTGTCCTGTTGCCCCCCAGTCATTGGGTCTGACGTGCAGCGAGAGGGTACCCCAGAGGTCGAGGGGACATGCGGAGAGGATGGAGGTAGGGTGCTTCTGATAAGACAGACACTAGCATCTCCACAGCGTATAAATAACGCTCCCTCAGCGAAGATGTGCGCACGGCGGGGCTAATATTAGCATTTTTCTGGCAGGGCTGGTTTCCTGCGCCCATCCAGAGGAAATAGAAAGCGAGTGAGTCACAGGGACCTGAGGAAAAAAAGGGGATTTTTTATTATTTGACGAAGTCTGAGCTTATCGCGCTTTGATCTGGGGCCAGAGAACGTAGGATAAAAAAGACAAGAGACTCTTCAAAGGGCAGCTGGATTATTCTACCCTGTTGGCCTCCCTGAGATCCCGAATGTGGTTCTCTCACCGAGGGGGGCGTTTCTCTAGGGAAGAGAAAACCCCAAGAGCGCAGCCGAGTCCCCCAGCCACTGCTTATCCTTGCGGTCCAGATCTGTTTTTAACTAATCTGCCGGCCTCCGGCATCTGTAATGCGCCAACCCCCACAGACCCCAGACCCCAGGGCGTAGTGCTCTAGGGATCCAGGGGCATGGGAGGTGGTCTCAGAGCATGTCCCTCCTGGGGCTTTTGCCGCCCGGGAGGCCCAGGCAGACGTTCCTTGGCAGCTAGCGAGTGAGGGGACTGACTGGCTCAGGAGACCAAGAGCAGGCCACTCGGTTTGAATCCAGCACCGCCGGCTATCAGCCGAGGCCAGGCTGTTCAGAAGTGACTCTGGGTGTCTCCGTATTGCGGGTCCCTACAGGGACCTGGCACTCGGACCCGCTCCACCCTTTCAAAACTCAGGCCCTTTTAAAGGGGTCTCAGGTGGGGTCACCGCCCCCCCCATCACTGATCCCCCCTTTTGACAAGCACCTGGGAGCCCAATCACGGGCCAGGACCCCAGTGTGCTAGGTGCTGTACATTTTATGGCTATTAGGTGTATTATGGTAGCACCTGGGAGCCACAATCACAGACCAGGACCCCAGTGTGCTAGGCGCTGTACATTTTTATGGCTATTAGGTGTATTATGGTAGCACCTGGGAGCCACAGTCCCAAGCCCCAGTGTGCTAGGCGCTGGACTCCTGAGGAGAGAGACCAAGGGCTGACTGATCGAGGCAACTGATCCCCCTCCCTCCCCCCACTGGGGCTTTTTAAAGAGGCCTCTGGGTTTCCCGCCTTTAAGGAAGCATCCCCGTTTCCTCCCCTCCCCCCCCCCAATCGAATAGTTGGGGTTAGCAGAGCAGGAGCCTGGCAGCCAACTCCGGTCATTGAATTAGTGGTGGGATTAGGGGTAGGCCACAAAGTAGCAGGGCGGCTGACCAACCTGCCCGCTGGCACTCGTGTGCCTTCGCCAGCGCTGCGGCCAGGCCCCGGGGGTTGTGCGTAATCAGCAGCACGTGGCGAAGGGCTTGGGATTGCTATGTGGAGTAAAACCCTCTCGCCACTGTGGTCTGGGCGTGCAGGGAGCCGGGGTTAGTTGCTGCCTACGGATTTTTTTTTTCTCTTTCTCTCTTTTGGCGTATTTACACCTGTGGTAAGCAGGTGGCTCAGAGGGGAGAAAAGGTGGAAACATCCCAGCTGTGGGAATTCTGTCTCTTGGGCTGATTAGATAGGAGCAGCATCCCAGCAGCCCTCAGAAATCATCGGGGCCCCGTGGGGCTGGGTGCTGCACGAACACAGTCCCTGCCTCTGTGGATTTGCAATCTAAAGAGACAAGGGAAACCAAGGCACAGAGCAGGGAAGGACTAGAACCAGTGGCAGCTTAACCACTGGGTTAATGGGGCCTGTGCCCAGGGGCCCCGGCCAATTGGGGGGCCCTGGAAAAACAGGAGCCCCAACCCACTCCGCCTGCCCGGCGCTCCTGCCGGGGAGCAGGGTCAGAGCGCTGGGTCGGCAGGGGAGGCACCTGACCCCGCTCCCTGGCAGGAGCGCCGGAGGAGGGGACAGAGGGGGACTGCAGGCAGAAGGGGTGGGGAGGGGCCCCCACTTGCTCTGGCCCACGACCCCACAAAACCGTAATCTTCCTCTGAACCCAGGTCTTTTGACTCCCAGGCTAGCACTCCACCCACTAGGCCATGGCGCAGCGGCGGGAGCCACCTTGATTTGCACCCAGCCTGGTTGGTCAGCTGGTCTCTTCTATCTCCAGCAGCTTCCTGACCCCTCATCCCCCGAGGGGGGTGATGCCGCTGAGGCACCGCGGGCGGCGCGGGCGGCGTCCGTGGGCGTGGGCGGCCTGTGTTTGTGCAGGGCTGGGAACAGTGCGCCCTTGTGTGCCGGCAGGGGCTGCCAGCTGCCCGAAGGGGCTCGGCCAAAGTACACAGCCCGTGGGCTGGGGCCGGCGTTGGAGGTACAGGCCTGTGGATGTAGGGCTGGGAGACTGGAGAGAAGCTTTGCGGTTCTCCTGCCCTCCCCTTCCACCCCGGCTCCCAGGCAGGCACCAGACTGTGTGCTGGGACCCCGGCCCATGTGCACTGCAAGTTCTCCCTGCGGTCCACCAGTTGAGGAGACAACCACCCCCCGCCCCTGAGCTAGCATGGGAATGTCTCATAGACTTTAAGGTCAGAAGGGACCATCATGATCATCTAGTCTGACTCCCTGCACATTGCAGGCCACAGACCCTCCCCACCCCCGTAACAGACCCCTGCCCTCCAGCTGAGTTACTGACGTCCTCAAATCGTGGCTTAAAGACTTCAAGTGACAGACAATCCCCTAGTTATTCTAGTTTAAACCCACAAGTGACCCGTGCCCCACGCTGCAGAGGAAGGCGAAAAACCCTCCAAGGTCTCTGCCAATCTGACCCCAGGGGAAATTCCTTCCTGACCCCACATCTGGCGATCAGTTAGCCCCTGAGCATGTGGGCAAGCCCCAGCGGCCAGACACCTGGGAACGAATTCTCTGTAGCCCTGCCCAGCTAGCGTCCCCTCTCCAGCTGTTGGAGATCGCTGCTTCTAGCAGTCGCAGATCGGCTACGTGCCATAAGCCATCTCCTCAGAACATCCCCTCCGTAATCACACCCCCGGCTCAGTGTGTCAGGAGCACCCTAGATCATCTTCAGGCCTCCAAATCCATTCAGCTGTTAAACAACCTTGTCAGGCAAGTTCATTTCAGGGGGGATTTGGAAACGTTTTGATTTCATTCCGTTTCCGAACTGGGGGAGGGAAATGGTCGAAATGGCCGAATTTCCCACGAAATGGGAAAGCCGGTTCCAGCCCAATGCTACGCTGCGTCGGCCAAACGTGGGGGGGCCTCTGACACGTGGGCTGGGCCTGGTCACACAGCCATGTGCCGAGGGCACATCGGCATCAGGCATGTCACTGCACTGCGTGAGGGCAGGCAGGGGGGCACCCAGGGCCTGATGTTAATCACTAATAATTGGGGCAGGTTTATGCCAGGAAGAGCCCCCAGGACTTTGCTGCAGGAGGCATTTTCCTGCCGCTGCTTTACTGACCTTCTGCTCACAAAGGCACCTCTGGCAAGTTGCAGCAAATCCAGTGAATTCCCTGCCCGGCCCCTTGACATTTCCACGGGAACGCAGATAGAGGGGAAGCCACGGCGGGACAGACTCGGCGTTGGCTTGTTTCCTCCTCTCACAGCTGCCCTGGTGGATTTTAAAATTCATCCCCTGAGACTGGGAGGAATGGGAACCCAGGAGTCCAGACTCCTCCTCCTCCCCGGCTCTAACCACTACACCCCACTCCCCCTCCCAGAGCTGTGACTAGAACCGAGTCCCGGGCCCCAGTCCCCTGCTCTAACCTGCTAGAAACTCGGCCTCTTAGAAACTGCTGACAGTTGCCCGGGGCCGGATTCAGCCTCAGCAGAGTGACGCTGGATTGGGGCCAGGCGTCACCAGCAGCGGGATCTGGTCTGCAGCCCGGGACGCGCTTGGGGACGTATGAGGCATCCCGGAGGCAGCAGTGAGGCCTGGATGATTCCCCCCTACCCCACTTCAGGGTTCTGCGTTCCAGGCCAAGCGGGTGGTGCTGATCTGGCACCCCCAGCACCAGACAACAGGGTCCCCTTATCGCGGGGAAACATCCTTCCCAGCAGCTGTCGCTGTATCGGCCCAAGGCCCAAATTAGCCCCCGGGAGATCGGAGCCCCTCGTTCCATCCGGCTCCTATCGGGCCTGGCGGCTTGTCCGCGTGATGTGATGTCTGAGGGCTCTGTCAGCGCCTGCAGGCTCTGGGCCTGATGTCCACCAGCTGCCTCTCCAGCTCGGGCATTGAGAGTTTGGGCACTCTCTGGCTGCAACACGACTGGAGGGAACGGCTCAGAAGGCTAAACGTCAGGTTTGAAATACACCAGGTCTGATTCTCAGTCACACGCTGGCCCCTCTAGGCCACTCCAGCCAGGCAAAGAGGCCAGAAAGTGTGGGGAACCAGCCCCCGAGAATCCCCCCCTCTGAACAGGGCCCCCCTTGGCTGGTGTGGAGCTGGCAAAAGGGCCCTCCGCCCAGCCCCTGGCATAGGAGGCAGACCGAGCGTGTGGCTGGAGTAGCACACACTGTGCTACGCATATTCTGTGCTCTCCAAGTCTTCATAGGGCGCAGCAGGGAGCAGAGGGTAAACTAGAGCAGCCCCAAGGCTCCCCCACACCTCCCCGTAGACATACGCTGCTGCTCGCCTTCCTAGGCACTGCAATTCATCGACAGGCCCTGCGACCGAGCTTGCCAGTGAGGGGACCAGTGTGAATCCATGGTAAGGGGGCGGTTTGAGCCGGGGACCCACCGGGAAAGGAGTTGAGACCTTCCAAACTCATGTCACACCAGGCCAACAAGAGCTAGAGAGGGCTCTGAGTCGGCTCCAAATCTCTGAGCACGGAGCCCTCTGGGGTTCGAGGTAGGCATCAAACTCCAGCTGGGATCTGCATCTGAAACCTACCCTTGGGGCCTGTTTCTCCAACAGACCAGAGGCAAACATCTTTGGGTCCTTCGAAACTGAGCCGTGGATGCAGAGGCTTTCCTCTAGCCGTTCTCAGGCAGCGTCCCTCAGTATCCACGGTAGTGCCGGTCTGAATGTTTTTCATGGAAAGTTCCCACCCCGCCTCCAGAAAAAGACAAGTTTCCTCCAAAACCTATTTTTTTGGCAGGGAAATGTCCATTCTAATTAAACATGTTGATTTCCTCTGCCCCCCCTCCAGGAAAGGAGGAAAGGAAAATTCTCACTTCATTTCATCTTTCCACTTTGTGGTTCCACTTGCGTCACAGCATCGACTTGCAAACGCCGGTTTTCGTTTGTGTTTGGAGTGAGAATGGCGCTTTGTTCCTCTTTTGTAAATGGACATTTTAAGTGGAGTCACACCGGGAAAGTTGCCCCAGTTCTCGGTGCGTCAATTCTCCCCTCTGTAAAAGGAGGGTCGTGCTACTGTAAACCACTTTGGGATCTGCGGAGAAGGAATACTAGATAAGAGCTAGAGAGCATGAGTAGTACAATAAGGTTTGGCAGCATTTGGTTTTTATTGTTTTATTATTTTCCGTGGATCATCTCAATGTTTATTTTAAGCATTTTTTATCTGTTTAAATGTTCACCGTTGTGGAGCGGTCGGACAGTAATTATGTAATGTAGATATTGAGATTAAAGCTTTAGCAGCCAGGTGTTTTAGCAGAGCTGTGCTACATGTATTCTGTGCTCCTCCAGCCCTATAGGGGGCAGCAGGGAGCAGGGTGTAAGTTAGAGCTGCCCCAAGGCTCCCCCACACTTGTGCTTTATGGTGCGTTCATTACAACATGCTTTATACACATTAAGGCAAGACTCTAACGAGTTCTCAAGCAGCATTTTTCTTACTTTGCCTATCTATAAATGTCAATTATTATCCATGGACATGTTTTTTGTTGGTATAGTATCATAGAATATCCGGGTTGGAAGGGACCTCAGGAGGTATCTAGTCCAACCCCCTGCTCAAAGCAGGACCAATCCCCAACTAAATCATCCCAGCCAGGGCTTTGTCAAGCCTGACCTTAAAAACCTCTAAGGAAGGAGATTCCACCACCTCCCTAGGTAACCCATTCCAGTGCTTCACCACCCTCCTAGGGAAAAAGTTTTTCCTAATATCCAACCTAAACTTCCCCCACTGCAACTTGAGACCATTACTCCTTGTTCTGTCATCTGCTACCACTGAGAACAGTCTAGATCCATCCTCTTTGGAACCCACTTTCACGTATTTGAAAGCAGCTACCAAATCCCTCCTCACTCTTCTTTTCTGCAGACTATGGTGAATTCACCGTTTACGGATAAAAATCTTATCCTTCCAAGCCTGTTGTTATAAGTCAGACCCAAATGAAAATTGCTGTTTCAGTTCAAAATGTCAATTTGAAACCAATAATTTTTCATTTTGAATCCGTTTGACACTTCCTCCAGGAAAACTGCCGTTTTTTTTAAAACCAACGCCATTCGGAGATCGTCCGTTTGGAAGCATTCGTGGGAAAAAATGTCAAATTTTCCAACCAGCTTGAATTAGAATTATTGTTGCAGAATTTAAAAGCCCCAGCTGAGACCATGTCTCGAGGAGACATACTCGCGCTAACTTTGATTGAGCTGGTGTGCTAAAAATAGAAGGGTAGCTGCGGTGATATGAATGGAGGGGTAGCCGAGGATGAGCCCTGCTGAGCCATGAGGTATGTACTCAGGGCGGCTGGCCATGCGTGCTGTCAGTGTAACATTCTATTTGTAGCATGCGAGTTCAATCAGAGTTAGTGGCAGGTATGTATCCTGGAGCTGGGAACGACACCTTCTAGCTCCAGTGTAGACATACCCTGAGAGACAGTCCCTACTCCCCAAGAGCTGGTAATTAAAGCTTGTCAGAAAATTGGATTTTTCACCCCATGAAAAGTTTCGAGATTCAGAAAAAAAAAACCCACCAAAAAAACATTGTCTTCAATTGGGACAAAACTGTGAATTACCAGTACTTTACGAAATGAAATTCAGACAAGTTCGCTGGTGTGGGTCACTCGTCTCTCTCACTGTAAACGATAAAGACAATTTCCAAGCCAAAAGTCGTTTCCAGGTCAAAAAAATCAAAGCTTTTTCCTGCCCAAATGTCAAAATGGGACATTTCAAGATTTGCTAAATGTTTCCCCCCCCTCAATGTTTTTTTCTAAATGAAACGTAGCCAAAATCTCTACAACTTCCCGAGAACAATCCCTTTCCTCGAAACAGCATTCTCCGAAGGAAAATCTTCGACACCCTGCTCTACCCACCAGCTGATCGAGAACCCAGATAGGATGATCGCCCCCTTTCAGGATGGAAGAAATAAAGCCCAGAAAGCGGGAGTCATTTGCCCCGGGTCACGCACTGAATTGGTAGCAGGAATTAAACCCCCCCTCTCCTAAGTGCCAGCCCAGGGCCTTATCCACAAGCCCATACTGTGATATAGCCCATAGCTGAGGGCCTCTATATTTCATCTGTAACAATCCCATGAGCCTCCAGGTGCCTCCAAGCTTCTCCTGGCTATTGTATTATGGGCACTGAGCCAGGCAGGTCTGGAGAAGGAATTGAGGGCAAGTGGCCTCAGGTGACTCGCCACTGCTGAGTCCCAGTGACCCGGCCAAATGTTGACCATCCCAAGTCACCTGGCATTGGGAGGACCAGGGTCACTGTGGGGACATGACACAGGAAACATCACCTCTGGCCCCTCGCTTATCTCAGCTTGTCTGATTCCACTGCAGCTTCAAATTTAGCTGGACACCGGGGCGCCCGGGGCTGACCGAGCCAGGTGGGGCTGCGTCTGTCCCAGACCCCACCGGAGCTGCATCTCTTGGGCCTTTTTTAAATGTCTTCAATAAACACTAACAAAGCTCCTGCCCTGGAGTCACCTCCCCGAGTGTTTCCAGAATTAGCACTGAGTGCCAGATGTAGCGATTAACCGTCAGGAAACCAGCCAGTCCCAAGGTGCATGGGCAGGGGCGGGGAGAGAACCCAGGAGTCCTGGCAGCCAGCCACAGCTGCTCCATGCAGCAATCGCCGTTAGCGCTACGGATATGTGCTGATGATATGCCCCTCCCTGAGCCAGGAATAGAACCCCGGAGTCCTGGCAGCCAGCACCCTCTCCTCAAACCACTAGGCAACCCCTCTTCCCAGAGATGCAAATACAACCCAGGTGTCCTGACCCCAGCCCACTTACTCTAACGACTGGACCAAATCCTTCTCCCAGAGCTGAGACTAGAACCCAGGAGTCCTGGCTCCCAGCCCCCCTGCTGTAACCACTAGGCAACGCTCCCGGCCAGAGCTGAGACTAGAACCCAGGAGTCCTGGCTCCCAGCACACCTGCTGTAACCACTAGGCAATGCTCCCGGCCAGAGCTGAGACTAGAACCCAGGAGTCCTGGCTCCCAGCACACCCGCTGTAGCTGCTCTGACGCCCCGCACGGAGCCGATCATCGCCAGCCAGCCTCATCCACAGGACAGACAGCGCCGAGGTGGCCCTTTGCCAGCCCTTCCGCCCGGTGCAGCCAAGGAGCAGTGCCGGAGGCCCAGCGAGAACAAGGAACGGCTAGGCCCTAGAGCAGGCCTGGCATGGCCCCCCCAACGTGGGCAGCATCGAGCCTCAAGACACACCGCCTGGGGGCACGCACCGACCCAACGAGGAAATAAAAAATCACTCTGCTCAACCGTGCCGGTGACGAGCGGTCGCTGGGGACGAGGGCAGCCACAGAGTGAGCTGGGTCGCCGGGTGAACCGGGCCCATTCCCACGAGAGGCACTGTCACGCAGCCCAGCGCGAAGTTGTGCCGCTAAGAACAAGGTGCACAGGCCGCACCTCCCGCCTGGGGGACAGGCCCCGCAAAGCGATGCCTCTGCACAGGATCTAGGGCTCAGCGTGGACACATGGCCCAATGCAAGTCCCAGGGCAATGCCGTGGGAGAAACTGTTAAAGCCGTCCTTGACGCCTTAGCAGGGGCAGGTGGTTTTACCTCCGTACGCGGCGTTGGTGAGCCAGCTATGGAACAGCACATCCGGTTCCAGTGCCCGCATTTTTAAAAGGATGTTGAAAAAACTCGACGAGGGGGCAGAGAAGCGCCAGAGGATTCGAGGGCTGGAGAAAACGCCCCACAGCCGCCAGCCGCTGCGTTGAGTCCCCGAGAAAACAGCCCCAGCGTTGCCTCCGTACCTGGGTACCACTTCCAACTAGCCACACACACCTCGCCTGCTGTACAGCTCCATGACACGCGCCCAGGACGGGGACGGACGTGGCTCTGATCAGGTGCCGGGACAACCCCTCATTAACCAGCGCGCTGAAGTCATCCATCCGGATTGGGGTCTCTCCAGACTCACTTCTCCTTCCTCCCCAGCCCGGCCCCCTGACCCCAGAACATCTCCCCACCTCTAGTGTACCCAGGCCCCTGGGCGGAGGAAATCCAGCCAGCAAAGCAGAACAGGCACACGATGACATCCCCGCCAAAGCGGGTGACTCTGTAATCATCATCTCGTGATCTGATCGCACACCAGTGACTCAGCCCCCGGCACTGGCTCCCAGCGCTGACAGCCGCGGTCCTGGCGCTGGGAGGGAACGGAGGCGGGGGGGTGGGTTGTTTCGTTAGGATCTGGAACCCTGGGGCAGCAACCCCAGGCCGGGCACTGGGGGGGTCCGGGATGCCAGGCACTGGGGGCTCAGTGCCAGGATGCAGGGCACCGAGGGTGGATCAGAACCTCAGCCGGTTAGAGAGTTGGGCTCGGACCAGTACCTCCCTGCAGCGCGGCGTTCTTTGGCACTGCCAGCTTTTTCCAGCCCCAACTCCAGCGTGGGAGCCCCCGCAAGTCTCATTGCTCTCGGCATGTCCGGGCCTTCCCTTGGGATCTCCCACCCAAACGCCAATCAGGCCTTGCTCGGCAGAGCTCCCAGCCGGAGCTGGAGCTGGGAGGGCTGCAGGCCAAGAGCGGAGGACGAGGCAGAGAAGGGCCACTTCGCCAACAGCAACACGAAGAGCGGCGCCCCTTGGGCCTGGGTGGCGAGGGGTCAGACGGAGAGCACCTTAGCTAATGCAGCAGCAGCGGCGGGCCAAGTCGTGTCATAGGAAAGCTATGGGAAGCCAGCCGCCAAGACCAGCGCGACAGGGGCCGAGGGAGGAGGCTGGGCTGGCCAGCTGAGGGGTGCCAAGGGTGGGACGGAGCAGGGAAGGGGAATTGGAACGAGAGCCTCGCTCTGGGTTCGGGACCTTTGTGGGTGGAGGAGCAGCCCGGGGATCGTCCCAGGGCTCTAATCACATGGGGGGGGGGTTTGCTGGCGCAGATAACGGGATTAGTGGGGGGGCGGGGAATCGGGAAGCCTGGAAAGGCCAGAGGCGCCTTGGGGGAGTTGCTTATGATTATTGAGATTATAGCAGTAGCCAGAGGTCCTGACCCAGCCCCGGATCCCATTGGGCCAGCTGCTGTGCATACTCCAACCCACCCAGCTCCCCCCCCCCCCCCTGTGCCAGGCGCTGCACAGACCCCGGACCACCCCAGCTCCCCCCCCCCCCACTGTGCCAGGCGCTGCAGAGACCCCGACCCAGCCCAGCCCCCCCCATGTGCCAAGCACTGCACAGACCCCGCCCAAGCCCCCCACCTCCACCCCGTGCCTAGCATTGCACATCCACAGTGAGAGATAGGCCCTGCCCCCAAGAATTCACAGTCTAACTGGACAAAGGATCGTCACCCTCACTTTACATGTGGGGAACTGAGGCCCAGAGGGACCATGTGATTTGCCCAAGGTCACACGGGGAGTCTGTGTCCAAGCCAGGAACGGGAGCCAGGCCCAACTCAAGCACCGTAACCTTAACTCTGCCCCCTGGGGGCGGGACTGGAGTCCCTACTCTCAGCCAGGCTCAGCTGTGTCCTAGTTCCCTCTCCAGGGGTCAGGACCCGGCAAACCAGCTAGACTAGAGCCCGAGAGGAAATGGAGAGAGAGAGGGGCCGGGTGAGGAAACACCCGACAGGTCCAACGAGGACCCCAACCTACCAGAGCAACCTCTGGAGTCAGCAACAGCGAGCGGCAGGTGAACCTAGAACTTGCAGCGTAACTAAGGCAGCGGGCACAGGAAATGTGTTGACCTCTTAGTGCTTGTGTGTGTGTGTGTATGTGTGTACACATTCGGACTCCTGGGTTCTGTTCCCAGCGCTGGGAGGGGCGTGGGGCCAGGACTCCTGTGCTCTGCTACGTACCCGGAGGGAGTATGGCGGGGGTGGAGCAGGGCCCGTGTGGGGGTGGGAAGAATCTAGTGGCCAAAGCAGGTGCCAAGAATTTGGGCCTCTGGGGTTGTGTTCTCAGGTCTGGCCGGGAGCGTGGGGTCAGGACGGCCGGGAACGTGGCCAGCAGGAGCTAGGAATCCTGCCTTCTATTCTCAGCTCTGCCACTGACCCATTGTCTAAGGTCAGGCAAGTCACTATGTGCCTCAGTTTCCCTCTCTGTACGAGGAGGAGGATGTCACTGCCCTGCAGGGTGTGTAAAGAGCTTTGAGATTCTCAGAGGAAAGGTGCCAGCACAGGCCAGACTACTAAGCTCAGTGACCTGGACCGGAATTTACCTGAACGCATCTCCCGACGATGGATGGACTAAGCAGCCCACACCCCAGCCAATAAATCCCTGAGTCCATTTCTAATTGGAATCACGCAGTGTCTAGTTTCCCTCCTGGTGGCGGGACCTGGGATCTGTTGTCTCTTGGCCCCGCCCTGCTGCTTCCGGACTGTCCGTGCAAAGCATCTGCAAGGGGACCTATCCGAGAGCAACGTGCTCTGAATCCCACATCTCTGTTACAGATCCCACAGATCCCAGTGCCGGGACCTTCTCAGGGACCGACCTCCTGGGATGTAGAGAGAACGGGGGAACTCCGAGCAAACATCTCCCCCCTCCCAGATCAAGGGGATACTCAGCTTGGCACGACTTATCTCAGAGACAGGGAGGGCTAGTGGTTAGAGCAGTGGGGAATCGGGATTCCTGGGAGGGGAGTTTGTATAGTGGCTAGAGCAGGGGACTGAGAGTCAGGACAGCTGAGTTCTTTTCCCGGCATGGCGTGGGGAGGGGGTAAGTGATTAGAGCAGGGGGCTGGGAGTCAGGGCTCCTGGGTTCTATCCTCAACTCTGCCCTGGTCCCATTGGCTAATGAACACAGGACAAAACCACCCATTAACCCCACAGACCACCCCGGGAGCCGTTTTAAATTCTCTCACCTGGACATGGGGTCCTCCTTCGCTTCCTGGCCTAGGGAATTATCCTGGGGCCGTTCCCCAGCCTGCGCAATGCAGGAACTCAGACTGGATGGCCTCCGTGGTCCCCCTCACGGCAGGGGCTTGATCAGGGACACGCAATGGTGACATATTGCGAGAACCTGTCACCCAAGCCAGCTCCTGCAGCCTCCCGGCTCCGTGGCATTCCGGCTCGGAAAGAGGCCTGGGGTCCACTCCCAGGCCATAAGGACCAAGCCTTTTGCTGGTGTCCGTCGCTGTGGAAAACCCTCATGTTTCACGGGCAGCTCTGCTCTAAGAGCTTGAACGGCGCAGATGGTGGGGGGCAGGGCAGAACACCTGGAGCCTATCCCCGGCTCTGCTACGGACTCCCCGTGTGACCTCAGGCAAGTCGCTCTCACCGCTCTGTGCCTCAGTTTCCCCCAGCTGCAGAACGGAAATCTAAGGAAGGGGGAAAAAAACAGGCTAAGTGCGATTGCTGTGCAAACTGCCCCCACCCCCGCACGCACCCCATTCATGGATCCTCAATGGGGCGGGGCAGCAGGAGACTCGGGAGGGAGCAGGGCCCAGCCTGGGTGGTTTCCCAGAATTGGCTGAGGTGAAGGGGGTCAGGACCCAGGGAGAAACCTAGCAATGGGTCAGGGGAGCAGCTGTTCCCAGATGGGGCCTAGCACAGACTGGAGGAGGGGCCGGGGGGGAGAGAGGTGTTGGCAGGGCCCAGGCTGGTTCACAGGGCCAAACGCTTGCAGGGGAAACTCAGCCTGGGAGAGGCTCAGGGCTTTTTCAATCGCAGTGGAAGCCCAGAGCCTGCTACTGAGACTGCCCCAGCTCCCCTTTCCCAGGAACATCTCGGCCAGTCGGTGTTTATGCAGCACCAGCTCCTGCGCCCTGCCAGGAGAGGCCGGCAGGGTCTGGCCACAGAGAGAGAGAGCTGCTGCTTGATAGAAGATCAGGGTTGGAAGGGACCTCAAGAGGTATCTAGTCCAACCCCCTGCTCAAAGCAGGGCCAATCCCCAAACAGATTTTTGCCCTAAATGGCCCCCTCAAGGATTGAACTCACAACCCTGGGTTTAGCAGGCCAATGCTCAAACCACTGAGCTATCCCTCCCCCCTTCGTTCCTATACAACCAACCTCAAACCCTGGCTCTTGGCTCTGCCTTTGACAAGGCCGGCGCAGGCAGCCCAGGGGTGGAGAACCCTGGAATCTGCCCAGCAGATGTGCTGCTTTTCTCCCCACGATGGGGCTGGGGCAGATCGCTGGGACATGGTCTCCTCGCAAGGATCAGCAAGCAAACGAGAGACGCGTCTCAGGCCAAGGGTCCAGCGGGGGTGGTAACCTCAGACCTGGCCCTCGGGAGCCTGGGGCTCTGTTGATGAGTCTAGGCACCTCAGGTTCACACCCAACCTTTGTCCATTTAGGTTGCAAACTCTTTGGCGCAAGGGCTGTTTATCACTCTGTGTCCGTACAGCCCCTAGCACAGTGGGGGCCCGCGTCTCAGCTGGGGCCTCTACGTGCTACTGGAAAGTCAGCAAGACCAGAGCCCATGGGGCAGGCGCCATCCCTGCCCCAAAGGAGCTTGCAATCGAAAAGACAAGAGTGACACAGGGTGGGAGGGGAAACTGAGGCACAGAGCGGTGACGCGATTTGCCCACCGTCACCCAGCGCAGGCAAGAGCAGTACCAGGCTGGCTGGCAGTGATTTACCCACTAGACCGTGCTGCTTCCCTATGCTAGGGGCGGGGCTGGCGTAAATTTCCTCCAGCCCATTTCCCTTCTCCTGGAGCCGTCCAAACAGCACCTCCTTGTGAATTGATGCTGTTCTGTGCGGCACAAAGAACGGATGGGTTTGGAATTCCACGTGCCCCCGGGACGGGGGACGGGAGAATGGGGCGAGCCTCTGTGAACGTGATGCCCAAAGACGGCCCACGGAGCACCAAGCGGGGAGTCCCGTCAGGGGCACGCGATATTATCCCGTTCAGAGAGCTTTTGAGTTCGCCCGGCTGATGCTGGTGAGGCTAACGGGGCGGGTGCCAAGGGGTTCGTCTGCTCCACAGCCTCGCTGATGCTAACGCGCTGATGGGAGAGGGCAGCTCAGACAGCGACCTGTCAGCAGAGCCTGCTATGCCCTGCCAGGCGCCGATGGGGAACGGTGGGAACAGGTGGCTCCCAGGGCACTGGCTGGCTCCGGCGCTGAGATGAGTGGCCTGAGCCTGATCTCAGCGACCCAGGAAGTGCCTCACGGCAGGGGCTGCGCAGCCTTGGCTCCCACGGAGGGCAGGCTGGGCCGTAGAAGCGGCAACAGCACAATGCCCTGTATGAACCGAGTTTGCTGGGTCTCAGGCTGGTTCCTACCAGGCAAACAACCACAATCCTCGGCTTGTGGCAGCCTCACCCAAGAGGCCCAGGATGAAAGTGTCCTCACGCCCTTCCCAGCCGCTGGGACATTTTGCCAGAGCTGGGGGGAAGGGGGGAGCTTGCTGTGCCATCGCCCCCGCGGTACTGGCTCTGTAGATAAGCACAGGACATTGGTCTCCAGGGCTATTCCACCAGCTCGAAACTCCCTACTCACGCAAACTATTAACCCAGCCAGTGGCCGGTTGGAAAGGCACCTGCGGCCTAGTAGACCAAGCCCAGGGCTGAGAAGCAGGAGACTGTAGTCACAACCTTGGACAAATTCTTTTCCAGCTCCGTGCCTCAGTTTCCCCATCTGTTAAAACAAGGCTAATTAGTGTTTCTATGGCAGGAGCTCCATTGTCAGGGCCCCAGTGCTGTACAGTCAGGCACAAGCCTAGAATACCAGGGTTGGAAGGGACTTTAAGAGGTCATCTAATCCAACCCCCTGCTCAAAGCAGGACCAATCTCCAGGGAGATTTTTTACCTCAGATCCCAAAGTGGCCCCCTCAAGGATTGAGTTCACAACCTTGGGTTTAACAGGCCAATGCTTAAACCACTGAGCTATCCCTCCCCCCACTACCAAGTTACAAACTAAGAAGACCAGGGGCATCTGAGAGGTACAAACCCTGGCCTGTGTTATACAGGGGATCACAGCGGTCCCGGATACATCAGCCCACCTCCAGAGCTGGGTGAAGCGGGGCCGGATTTTGCTGCCCTGACCTGCATTAGCAATTAAGACCTCTGGGGTTGGGGGGGAGGGGAGTCTGCAGGATTATGGGGAGCTAAACCCGGGCTCAGCGAGTGAGATTAACAGATGAGATTACTGGGCAGATGGGGAAAGGCTACAGGAACACAGGACTTCCCCGGGGAGGCATTGCAAAAACCAGGCGGGGGCAAATTCCACAGCCGGCTCACGACAATCTCCCTGTCTCCGTATTCGTCCCCTGCGCTGAATACACATCCTGGCACCCAGTGAGCTCAGCAGACAAGGACGCCTGGGTTCAAATCCCTGTTCTACCATGGGCTCTGGCCTAGAATCTGGGCCTACATTCAAGGCCCCGGGCCAGGCTCTTCCAGTCATGACTCCAGAGCCCACAAGGAGAGCCAGTGTGAATTCACAGGCAGAGCTGGGGGACTGCATGCGGGGCCCCCAGCGCTGATGAGCTCTCATTGCAGGCAATAGGATGGGGGCTGGGGGAGGAGGAACAGCTTGTTTTTCTGCGGGGGGTTTCCCCATGCCAGAAACCTTCGTTTGGCCCTAACGTTAATTAGTCCAGTGCTCTAACTGCTGCACCGCGCTTCCTCATCTCTGGCAGAAACAAGCAGGCCAGGTGGCATTCCCCAACATCTGCACCAGGAGGGAGGTGGGAATATCCCACAATGCACCTGAGCAGCAGGACCAGAGGGCATCAAGGGAGGATGGGAGGATGTATTGCTGACATCCTCGCCGGGCCACTCACACACACTCCCGCTGGGGATCCCTGGCCCTAGGGGCTGCCTGTATCCCAGCCGGTCTCAGTGGATCAGAGGGATCTGTTCCCACAGCCATGGCAATTCTCCCTTGGCAACAACGTGGTGGTGGTGCGGCGGGGGAGTTCTCAAGGGAGTGGGATGCAGAAGGGATGAAGGCAGGAGAGGAGGATGAGGGAGGGAAGAAATGAGAGTGGAAGAGCCAGACAAAGGGGAGTGAGGGTAAAGGGGGGCTGTATACCCCATCATCTGCTGCCTGGCTCTGCTCCATGTCACCCCTCCAATGGGACAGGGGGTCTCCGTTCCGTAGAGCCGCTCTCCAGAGCGTTCGCACAGACCGGTTCCTTCGTCGGGGGAGGAAGAGCGGGGTGGGCGCCTGGCCCTGGCTGCCTTCACAGCCCACAGCAAAGTGACCGCAAGCATCTCCCACACATCCCAGCACTGCCTTCCCCCTCCCCCCAACCCCGCTTTGTTCGTTTGCCCCGCTCCCGTAACCGCACACCCCAGAGCTTAGCCAGCTCCCGGCCCTGGCAAACAAGAGCTCTTGGCTCCAGGCGCCTCTGCTCCTTGCCACGTGCAAATATTTAAGCTGTGGCCGAGACAGCCCGGCGATTCTTGCGGGGAGCAGGGTCTGTTAGGGCTCCGGCTCCCAGCAGCACCCCCCACACTATAATGCCACAAAGGGGCTATGCCAGGGATGAATCTAGCCCTGAGCCTCTAGGAGAAGGATGGCAGGACATTGGGGGGGTGTAAAGAAACTGGAACTACTTGGAATCCCCTTCCCACTGCATACAGCATTCTTGATACCTTCCCGCTGTGCCGTGTTCCTGTGCGCTGTTAAACAGCCGCTGCCCTCGCCCCAGAGGTGGCTGCATTCCAGTGCTGTAGACGGGATTCCTAGGTGTTGTCGCTAAACAGCTGCTGTGCCCTGTGCGGGGGCAGCTGCATTTCCAGGGTAGATGAGTGATCCCCATGCAGCGTTGCCACGTGCTTTTCAACAGGTGCCACGCCCCACCCCAGAGGCGGCTGCATTTCAGTGCTGGTGAAGCACTCAGAGATGCTGTTAACAGTGAAGGCACGAATTAAGCATTTGGGCCCTGCTCCTAGGGATGGGGGAGGGAGTCCAATCCAGCTAAGCCCAGGCCAGACAGATCATAGAATCCCTGTCCCCAGAAAGGTGTGAAATCTCAGCCACTGCTCAGGTGGGAATTAGCCTTAATACCCTTGCTGGGTTTAATTAGCTCTGGGATCGGGAAGTCAGTAGCACCTGTATTAACTCTGAAGGAGAAGCTGCTGTGACAAGACCGCTCGGCCATGACACACGCACCCCTCCCCCAGGCTAATTTACAGCATGGTCATCACATCAGCCAGCGAGCTCACACTCGTGGCCTGAGACCACACGGTCCCAGTGCACAGACAGAGCACACTCCCCGTGGAGGGTTGCACGGCCTCGGGTGTGCACAAGCTGCATGCTCCCGGTGCACCCAGATTGCACACGGGCTGCAGGGCGTTTCACACTCCTGGTGCACACGTCTCGCACGCTCCCTGAGCAAGACTGCATGCTCGTGGTGCTCGAAGGTTTCGTGCTCAGCGCGCACACAGCTTGTGCGCCGGCAGCGTGGGATTTCGCACTCGCCAGCCACGCAGCTGGCACCCGGGCTGCACGAAACCACACGCTCACCACGCACGCCGATCTCACCCTCGCTGCGGCCGATGGCACAATCAGTGGTGCCCAGAGCTGCACACCCACTGTGCATGCAGATCTCACACTCGCTGCGGGAGCCTGCGCGCTTGTGCTGCCTGAGGACTACTGCACAATCACCCTGCGTCACGATGCCCGTGTGTTTCTCAGCCTGGCTACCCCGGTCTACAGAGAGTCCCCTTGTGCTCCTCGCCCGAGGCCAACGCCCACCTGGTGCCTTTGACCTGCGCAAAGGAACGCCAACGCTCGAGGCCCTGGAAAGGCTCCGGGGCTCATGACCAGGCTTCAAGTGCTGCTTTCCTTCCTGTGAGTGATGAATAAGGAGTTTACAACTCTGCCATGGTTCCCAGCAGCACAGCACAGCCAGCAGAGTGGGGAAGGTGGCCAGCCAGCACTGGGCGAGTGGCAGGGGATCCCAGCCAATTGTAAACATCCCTGACTCCTGGAGCCCTCCCAGCTGCCCCCTCCACCCCGCGGGGTGCTCTCAGGACCCGACCTGCTAAGATTAACGCCTTAATGGCCAGCCCCCCACTCCATCTCCTGCTGCTGCATTGCACAGAACCGCAACGGCACCCAGCGCCCCTTCCCTAGAGTGCACCAGGCAGCATCATGCAGACCTCGCCCTGGGCACAGCACCCTCGATGGAGCCCATGTTAGCTGGCACCATGATCCTCACGGCTTTGGCACCTTAGGGACACGCCCAGGCCCTTCGGCAGCAGTGAAGTGCTCTGTGTTCGGACACTAAGGGGCCAGCAGGGGTGTATTGCTGTTTTGATCCGCTCCCTCGCTCAGAGCCAGCCCGCGCTAGCAGCAAACAACAAAGTAAACAGCGGACACAAGCGAGCACGAGCACTTGTGCATACGTGCACCATGCATGTGTGCATACACTTGTGCGTGGGTGCACGGCCACCTGTAACTGTGTGTGTGCGGGTAAATGAGCCCATGTGCTTGTGCATCCTTGTGTACCTGTGTTTAGGCACGGGCTCGCGTGTGGGTGCACGTGCCCATGTAGGCATTCACGGGCCCCTGTGCACAGGCACGTGTGAGCATACGCATGTGTGAGTGTGCACAGCTTTGCACACGCGGGTGCTTGTGCATACGCACAGCTGCAGCCGCCATGCGGTCAGCTCGGGTCTGCCCCTTCTGAGGTCCATTCAGCCGCCAGCCTGTAGCAACTGCTTCCACCAAGCCAGGACCCTGTGAACGACAAGAACACGGGCCCGATCCGCAGCCTGCACGTTGCACCAGGGCCTTTGCTCAGGTGAGCAGCCGGCTTGTCCGTGGGCTGGCCACGAAGCCCTGCACCGTCGCACGCACTCCCATCCATCCCCGCTATGCTCGGTGCGGTTATTTAGTCCTCCATGTTTCCGGGCTGAGCTTCCCGCCCGGAGAGGCCTCCACGGAGCCAGCGCTAATCGGTTGCAGGTGCCTGGCCCCGGCCAGGAGCGCGGTGCGGCCCAAGCCTAGAAAACGCTCCGCTTTGCTTTTGGGAGGCTCCAAGAAGCACAAACGTCACGTCCTTCGTGGTGGAATCGCTCCTAAACCCAGACCCTTCCCCTGCCAATGGGGTCCCTGGCCGCGGCTGTATTTCCAGGGACCCCCACAAGGGCTAGCAAAAAAAACCAGGCACCTAATGGGCAGGGTCAAGCTAAATTCTACTGGGCCATTTTAAACTCTTTGGGGCACAGACTATCTAGAGCCAGCTGTGGTGCCCAACACCACGGTATCTGAGCCCCTCGCTGCGTTGTGGGCAGCAACCAGCACATTGGCAGCACGACAGACCCGATAACACTCATTTGTAGCCGACTGCTTGTTGCAAATATTGGCCAATTCAACTTCGGTTTTATGTCTGGCCGACACTAACTGGAAACTCAGCACGATTCTGCTGAAGCCAGATGCAAATCTGGCCTCGGGTGTGAGCTAAAGGGTGAGATTCCTCCCTGAGTAACACCAAGGCAAATCTGGAGTCACTCTACTTATGTAAATGGAGTGACTCTGGATTTATACTGGTGTAATAGATTAGGATCAGACCCCAGATCCAGCAAAGCTGGTAAGGTGACTCCAGATTTACATTTATGTAGTTAAGGATCCGGTTCTAACATCAGCTGCAGTCAATGGAGTGAGATGACGTTTACACTCGTGCAGGCGAGATCTGGATTTGGCCCCCAACTCCACTGCAGTGGGTGGAGTGACTCCAAAGCTACACCAAGGTCCCACCGATCAAAACCGGGACCTAACGCGATGGCAGCCAGTGGGTTGACTCCAGATTTACAGGCTCTGCCTCGGCTCCGGATTCACCCCCACTCAGAGCCGGCCCCATAAATCCTAACAGCCGTCGCGACCGCCTGAGGCTCTCGGCTTTCCAAGCCGCAGAACTGACGCTCTCTCCTGCTTCCAAGTATGTGAGCGTGCTGGCTGGGCATGAAAGCACCGCGACCACAGGCAGCTCAGGTAGCCCGTGACCCCAGCGTGGCCCGGCTCCTGGCTCTCCAACCCAGCCACGGCATTTGATTCTCACCGCTTCATTAACGTCAGCCTTAAACAAACAGGAGGAGATGCGTGCGCCCCGAAGCCCAGGAGAGCTTCCCAGCGATTGCTGGATCGCGGGAGTTGGGGAATGGCAATTATTCGTCGGCGTGCCAAAGCCAGGGTCTGATTACCCCCCTCAGCGCGTGCAGCGCCCCACGGCTAGGGTGCAGCGGCATGCCAAGGACAAGCTCGCCAGCGCCTTTGGGCCCAGACACCGCCCCAGCAACGGTCACTAGCCGGGGAGAAACCACAAAGGCCTTTTAACCCCTTAGAGGCTGGAGAGAGACTCCGGCTCATCCTGCTCTAGTCACAGAAGGGAGGGAAACTGAGGCACAGAGCAAGGCTGTGACCTGACCCATTTGATACAGAGGGTCAGCGATGGACGTGGGAAAATAGAACCCAGGCGTCCTGGCTCCTAATCTCCTGCTGTAACCACTAGGCAACACCCCCTCCCAGAGCTGGGATGAGAACCCAAGAGTCCTGGCTCCCAATCCCCTGGGCGGGTGCCACCGGAGAGACAGGCAGGGCCCTGCTGGAAGGGTGGTTAAAGCACAGCACAAACCCTTCGCCTAACGCCAGTGGATTCTTTCCGCACCGCTAAGCTCCCTTCTGCCAGCCTAGCCGCCCCCAGAGAACACGTGCGGTGGCAGGTGCCCAACGCTGAGCGTGTCACGACAGCTCCGGGATCCCCAGAGCTGCCCAAAGAGGCCCCTTCGCTCCAAGGCTCTCCCAGTTCGCCTGGGCTCTCGGTTAAGGTTATGCCCCGCACGCCAGAGAGCACGGGCAGGTTGGGGGGTGGGTGTCCGGATTGGCAGCACTTGCTCCAGTCAGTCCTGCCAACCGCTTCTCAGACAAGTGTGGGGTGAGCCCGGGCACGGGGGAGAAGTGCCAGGATGAGGTACAGGCAGCAGCAAAACGGGGATGCCCACACGGATGGCGCTGGATGGAGACGCAGGATGCCTGGGTCCTATTCCTGGCTCTCCCACTGACCCTGTGCCTGAGATTCCCCACCTACCTTTGTGAGCTCTTTGGAGCAGGGACTCTCTCGCGCTCTGTCTGGGCAGCACCTGGCACAATGGGGAGTGGGGGGAGCTGTTCTCAGCCAGGCCCAAAGCTTTGAAACTAACAGGAGTTTTGGTTTCCAAGTCCAAAAAAATCAAATCCGTTCAGGGCAATTTTTTTTTTTTATTTTCTGCCAATCAAAAAGTAAAAGAACATAGTTTCAGGTCAGGAGGGGAAACTGAGGCACACAGCGGGGGAGGTGATTCAGCCATGGTCCCGCAGCAGAGCCAGGGCTCCTGACTCACAGGCCCTGGGCCCGACCCACCGGATCATAGCTGCTTGCCTGGCTCTGAGGACGGGGGTCTGCCTCCGCAGCGTCTCTCGCCAGATGAGCCGTGCCTGGCACACACTGTCCATTCCCCACAGCGATGGGAGCTGGCAGGGCACGGCTGGGCCTGGGGCCTTCCAGACAGATCAGCAGCCAAACCTCTCTGGGACCACATGGCGTCCGAGTGCAGGGAGAAGGGCTGGGGCATAGGCATAACCCCTGATGGCTAGAGATGCCATCGGGCATTAGGCAGGCAGGGTTACAGATTTCATCTTCCTTCCTGTACGAAGGAAGTTGCAGGCTCATTGTATCCTCCCACCCCACACACACCCTGCAGCTGCCCCAGCCCTGCACAGCAGGCAGGGAAAACACCCTCGACTTCCGCTGGAGCGGCCTCCCAGGGAGAGAGGGCGACAAAGCTGGGAATAGAACCCAGGAGTCCTGACGCTCATGGCTCTACCCACTAGCCCTCACCCCGCTCCCAGGGCTAGGACGAGACCCCAGGCATCCTGACTCCCAGGCCTCCCGTTTCCTCCCACTCTAACCACTAGCTCCTACTGCCTCTCTTAGGCAACCGCTTTATAGCCCCAGCTGAGCGGCGGCGCTCTCCCCGGGGCAGGGAGGGTCTCCCTACACACACCCCACATGCCCTCCACGCCCGCCTGCCATTGTTCATCAGCTACTCACTCCCTCGTCGCTTGAGCCAGGCGCTGAGCGATTCCCACCAGCCACTTGCCCCTTCTTTACGTGGCCTGGTGTGGGGCCAGCGATCTGGCGCTGGGAGGGCGCCAGGAACCTGAGCTCCCTATAGGACTTACCCACAGCCCCCCCTCACTGCTTCCCCTGGCACAGGGCTGGAGTTGCTGCTGGTATTAGGGGCCCAAGTCCTGGAGGGGACAGGTCTGGGGGGATGGACCTGCTGGAAAGGACCCCCCTTGGGAAAACAGCTGTCAACTCAGTCCTGTCCCTTTAAATCTATTTCCCACGCCAGCCCCCGCCCCCCCCCAGAAGAGCCCCCAAGTGGGACCCAGCTGCAGCACGACTGAGGAGGAGCCTGAAACCCAGCAGTGCCAGCGGCTGTGATGAACAGGGGTGGCCCATGCTGCGGGGGAGCAAGATTTTACCAGGGGGTCTCCCGGTCCCATGGGCCTGTCCACATGACGCGCTGTCCTGGCAGGCGGGGATTGGCCACCTGGGGAAAATAACCTGCACCAAATTAACGTCTGCAAGGGTCTGCAGCCAATTCTTGGGCTTCCCTTCCAGACGGTACAGAGGAGGTGCCCGACTGGACGCCTCGTTGGCCCGGCTGCTGCCCGACTGGACGCCTCGTTGACCCAGCTGGCCTGGCCGATGCCATACCGGAACATCATCTAGCCTTGTACATGACCAGCCAATAGGCCAACTAGTCCTTTACTCGCTACACCCAGCCCTCGAGTCCACCACTTGCCACCCAGGGCCATCTACTAGCCCATCCGTGCCCAGCCAACCATGTGTCACGCCCCCCCCCCAGCACCTATAAAGCCAAACATAAGCATTGCCCCTCGTCGCCTGGCCAGGACATGCACCAGGGCCACGAAGGGCTGGGGGAGGCAGGTGAGACGCCGACAGAGACAAAGTTTAACATCTCTGCCCTCAGGGGGCCCGGGTCTGTTTCACTGTGGAGCAGCAGGTACCCTAGCAGAGGGTTGGGGATTTTCCCATCATGCACCAGGGCGCTAGGACTACACCAGCTGACGGGCAGGCTGGAGCAACACCCCCCCCAAGATGCTAGAGGTGCATCCTTTGAAAAGGCTGGAGGCATGGCCAGGCTCCGGAAGACGCCCTGCTGTGGCTTTACCCTGTGGTCTCTTCGTGTCGTGGAGGTTGGGCCGGGGTTTGTTAATGGCAGCAGCCCCCTGAGCTCACAGCTCCCCTGGGGAGGCAGGTGTTATCGGGGCCATGGGGAAACTGAGGCACTGAGCAGGGTTAAGGAACTTGACCATGGCCACACTAGCAAAGCTGGAAATAGAACCCGGGCGTCCTGACTGTCCTGTCCCAGAGACTGGCACACACCTCCTGTTACGCTCGGCAGTGTAATCTCTGCTGGCTGGACCGGCCCACTGAGCACTTGATGTATTAGCCCAGGCCAAACCCCACAGCTGTAACCGAGCGCGACCCCCGGATGGGGCACGGCGTAACTGGCTCTGTGGCTGCTTCCCCAGTG
Source organism: Trachemys scripta elegans (assembly GCF_013100865.1). Classification (NCBI taxonomy): domain Eukaryota; kingdom Metazoa; phylum Chordata; order Testudines; family Emydidae; genus Trachemys; species Trachemys scripta. The sequence goes on from NC_048321.1 coordinate 7,357,892, forward strand.
TGTCCTTGCCCCTCGGCCAGGCCAGTCTCTTCTCCAGGGCTTGGTCCCTCGCCCCTGGCATGTGACTGCCACAGGGCCAGAGCGGCTGTTGAGTCCCCCTGGTGAAGGTGACCCACAGCCGAGAAATCCCAGCACTGCCCCTGGGCTTATCTGGTGCTAGTAAATACCGGGCTCCATCCCCACTGATCTCTCGGCGCTGGGAGCTTGGCTCCCTCCAACCCACCAGGGCCCGAGGGGAGCGCTGGGGGTAGTGAATAGTGGCAGGTGACTCAAACAGGGACAGCCAGTCTCCTACTTGGGGGTGCCAGGGAGCTGCAGTCCAGAACTGGGCAAACAAGCCGGAGCCGGCTGGGCCCTGCCACCCAAGCTGGGAATTCGCTCCACAGAACCTGCTACCCAGCCGAGCCGGGTCAGCCAGGCCTCGTCCTGCTCCACCCGCGTGACCCACCCTGACCTGGGAGCAGCCAGACGCCCCGTGCCCACGGCCTGCTTGGCTCCTCCACATGGCCAGGAGCACCCAGGAGGCAGAGAGCCCCCCCGCCCGAGCCCAGCCCGTACCTGCCCACCTGCCCTTGGCGGAGGGGTGACCGGAGAGTCAGGGCTGTGGGGCCGGGACATCTCGCGGAGGAGAAAACCTGGCACCCACTTTGTTTAAAGCAAATAGTCCCAGGCCCCTGGGCCGCACACGGGAGGTGGCGGAGGGAGAGGCCAGCCAGCGGGCGGGCAGGCAGCCCAAGCAAACAGGCAGCCGCTGAGCCCCGGGTTTCCAATAACACGCATGGCCCTCCTCCTGAAGGCAGGGTTCACAGGGGAAAAGAAGAACCACCAGGCGGTCAAGGCCCCCGTCTGGCGGGGGAGGAACCAGACGCTCCCGAACAATGACCTCGAGAGGGTCTGCAGAGCTCCCCACCTCCACGGCGGGGGTCAGCGGCAGAAGAGATGCAGCTGTGTGTGTGTATGTGTGTCACACACACACACACACACACACACACACACAGAGCCCATCTGGGGACTAGCAACCCCCGCGTCTGGAGTGAGCAAAGCTCTCTGAACTGGGAGTGAACCCAGCCGTGCACGCAACGCCGGCCGATCCCCAACCTATGTGGGGGGCAGAGGTCCCCACAGCTGGACTGTTGCTTCTGTGCATCTGGGGCAGTAGGGGGAGGGACCTGTAGCACCTGGGGCACGTAGCAAGGAAAGTGGGGGGCAGATCCAGAAAAGGCTGGATCTAGAAAAGGAGAGCCACGCAGGGGATTCAGACTGAGGGTGCATGCATCCAGCCAGGGATCCAGAAAAGGGCGGAGAGATCCAGACAAGAGGCGCACGGTTTCCAGAAAGGGAGCTGTGCTGGAATCCAGAAAAGGACGGAGGGATCTAGACAAGAGATTCATTCACCTCGGGGGAGTCCAGGAAAGAAGAACATGCACCTGTACACATGGACGTGTGCACACGGGAACCCAGCCAAAGAATCTGTGTGAAGGAGATGGGCCTTTGTGAAAGTCCGTGCCTCAGTTTCCCCACCTGTAACATGGGGATTATGATTAAAGCTGGTGGAATATCTGCCGACGGGACTTTCGGCTCACGGAAAACAGCATTTTGGCGAAACTGAAATTTCCTGTGGGAATGTGTCAATTTCGACACCGTATTTAGAAAAAACAACATTAACACCCCCACCCTGCCCATTCCCACCCCCATATCCCGGGTGTCTTATCTTCCACAGCCCTGGGGAGCAGGACAGAGGTGTGAATGTCAAGCCAGGCGGGGGACCCGGGTGCCCCCGGCCCAGGGCAGATGCGTGGGAGAGAATCCAGGCCAGAGCGGGGGTGGGGGGGGGGATGGAAGGGCAGAGCTTGCTCCCGGCCCAGCTGGACCCGGGCGTCTCTCCGCAATCTGCTCACGGCGGCCTCGGCTGAGCAGCTGGTGTCTCGCAGGACTCGAGGTGGAGCCGGGCAGCTGGCCGGGCGAGCGCTGCAATGCGGAGCCGGGAACAGGGCAAGTGCTGAGCCTGGCATGTGCCTCTTGCCAGCTGGGGCCGGCGCCACCTGGTGCTAAAGCAGATCGGGCTCTCCTCCCCCTCAGGAGTTCTCTTCTGCCCAGCTGCCCCGGGGTCCGTCTGCAGGGCAGCCTGGCTGCACGTCACCCAGCTCCCCCAACCAGTCACACACCAGCCCTTCAGCGCGTGCACGGGCGCATATCGGCCCCACGCGCCGGGGAGCCGGGGCAAAGTACATGCAGAATCGCCCCTCTCCCCCACCCCCTTTGCACCCCGCTGCCAACGCTACCCCACAATTCCCTGCACCAGGGCGTTCCGCCCCTCCCGCTCGGTGCTGGAGGCAGTGCTGTCCAGTGGGTGGAGCACTGGACTGGGACCCAGGGGCTCTAAGTGCAGCTCAGCTGACCCACTGGGTGACCTGGGCAAGTCCCGTCCCCGCTCTCTCTTCCCTCCAACCCTCGGTCTGTTTAGACTGTCTCGGAGTCCGGGCAGACCTGGGCCCTGCTCTCAACTGGCGCCACCCTAATCCAAACATGATCTCTCTATCCCTGCCCGTAGTTACACCCTGCCCAGCCCCAGCTCCGGCCACCCGCATCAGCTGTATCCTGGCAGCAGGAATCCTGGTGCTCCCGCTAAGGAAGACCACATCGAAGTCAGGGACCATGACACCCACCGCTGCGATGATGCAGAGAAACAGGATCAATCCCTCAAACTGAGTGGGACACACACAGGACCCCACCTTGGTAACAGAGTGGAGAAAGGGGGCGCTTGGGGGGCTCGACGTTTGCAAAGAGCCAAACATGGCATCACGTTCCTTTAGAAGCCGAGCCCCGAGGATCAGAACGTGGGACCGGCCCACTCCGAGCCCCGTGCATCACCCACGTGGCTGGTGGCAGGCCCACAGCAGAGAGGGGGGTCTCGTGTGTAGCCAATTCACCAATAAAGCCCCTGCACCATTGTGCAAAACTACCCAGGAAAATGTCATGGAGCAGCCAGCAAAGGCCGGCCCAGGGGTGAGCCCTGCCCCTGCCATCAGGTACACGACAGGTGCTAGAAAAGAGCAGGAATCCCGAGAGAGTCCAGGTTATTCATCAAAAAGGTTTATTAGGAATCTCCCTAGAGCCTCTGGCAGAGAAGAGTTGATAGTCTCCGGGCTAAGGTACAAACACAGGTTACAAGTGCGGGGGACACAACAGAGCCGCCGGGAGATCAGGATCCCGCTGCCCTGTGCACCCCAAAGCCAGCTCGGGCGCTAGCGGAGAATGTGAACGGGGACCCCCACTCCACAGAGCGGGGGGTGATGGGTTCCCCCCAGGGCTGGCAAATTGGATCAAGGGCAAAAGGACTCTCCCAGCTACGCTGCCCCCAGGGTAGAGGCCACAGGGCCAGCTGCCCGACGGCTCACGGGAGAAGCAGCGCGGGAGTTTAGTCCCCTCCGACTCTCCCCAACTCCCTGCTTCTCACCCATGTCAGTCTGTACAAAACCCCAAGCCCAGGCCCTCCCAGGAGACCAACCGGCTGGTTCAGGCTGAATCCACCTAAACTGCGGCTCCCCTTGGACACCCTGCTTGGAATCAGCTCCCAGAAGGACCCCAGAGCGCAGATTCCAGCCAGGGCTGGAGCCTGCTTCTCTGTATCCCGCCACCCGAAAGCGCCAAGCCAGCCAGTAGGGGGCGCTGGCTGTTAGGTGCGGCCAAACCCACCCACTCAGCTCCCATCTCAAAGCCTCCTCGCTCTCCCGTGAAGGAATCAACCCACGTTAAGTGCCTTTTGCGTATGTGTTGCAGAAGAGAGGGCCACAGGTTGCAATGTGGGGGGGAGGTTTGCGGGTGGGGGGTCGGGCAGGATACAGGGCTGGGGGGATGGGGCACAAGAACCTGGGCTCATCCGTTGCTGCCACCCCAGGGGGTGGGGATTGGAGCCCGGACGAGGAAGCTTCGGGCTGGCTGCCTCGAGATCAGAGAAACGCAGCTGGAGCCAGGGCCCGGGGGATCGGCGTTAAAACGCAATCCAGAAGGGAGCCAAGCGCTGGCGGAATCCCTCAAGCATCTCTTCAGTGCTCACGTTCTTAGAGAGCGAAGGCCAGGTCAGCAACGGCCTGCTGCCACCTAGCTCTGGATTGGAAACCACTGGGGGGAGCGCGGGGGAGAAGGGGGCTCGGTGATACACGAACGCGCGAGGGAGACAGTTCTGGTTCTTTCTGTCCTTTTACGGCGCCGAACTCGGCTCGCTGGGGACCTGCCCCAGGCCCGTGCTGGCCAGGAAGATGCTGTCCAGGTAGTTGGCATTGAAGCAGTAGGTTCTGTCCTCCTCCTCCTCCTGGGAGCAGCACTGATCCTTGTCCTTCCAGGAGTCCTTCTGGGTGGTGCACAGGGCGGCGATGGATCGGGCTTTCTGGGGAGAGCAGCGAGCAGAGGCGGTTAGAGCCGAGGCCTGGGACACGCAGCGAGTCAGTCACCCAAGGGCACTAGGGGTCAGGACTCCTGGGTTCTACCTCCAGCGGCACCAGTGTCTCCTGCATGACCTTGAACAAGCCATTTCCCTTCTCTGTGCCTCAGTTGCCTGCCTCTGTACTATGGGGATAAACTCTCCCCACCTCTCCAGTTATGGGCATGTCCTGAGCTCTGAAACACCATCTCCCTGCACCCTCACCCCAGGGGAGCACTCGCAGCACATGACACCCCTCCCCTCCCCCCCGTTCCAAAATAACGCAAGCGGTCGCTCATCTTTGCACAGAAAACCCCCCAGCTCACCTCCAGCCTCCCCCTTTCCCCAGCCAACCAGAGCCCATTTTCACACCCCTGCTCCAGAGGAAACCAAAGCTCCGATCCCAGAAAGTCGGGGGCCCGAGCGCCGTGCAGAACGGGGGAGGCCTGGGTTTCCCAGCCAGATGTTATGATCGGGAGAGAAGGGGGCTCCTGCCAAGCCCATGCGAGTCCAAGGGTAAGTGGTGCCACCCTGCTAGGACCTTAACACTTAGATCTAGGGGGCACTGGCAGGAGGTACAGGCCGCCGGGTTACATGAGGTCACCCAGATATCCAGGTCTGCCTGCGGCGATTCATACACTGCCCCTGGGGTGCCAGATCTCTCGCGGGGGGGAGGGTAAGGTGCTTTCTAAGCCAACCTGAATCAAACCAGTGCCGGTCCGGACCCGGCTGCCCTCACTCCAGCGTAGGAGCAGCATGGCTTGGTTTAGCAGAAATGACAGAAGTGTGAATTTGTCCAGCAGCCCTGAGGGTAATGAGCCACTGAGACAGGAGCGTTCCCCCCCAGAGCACAAACTACACAAAGCCTCGGGGTCTGTCTACACCTAGACCGCTACAGTGGCAAATCCAGGCACCGAGAGGTGGTCGACCCGGCACCGTCTGCACCAGGTTGAGGTCGGCACAGCTCCGGCTCTCGTTGGGGTGGGTTTTTCACACCCCACGGCCGATGTGAGCTCCCGGGGGACAGCAGCCGTCAGCTGGTCTAAGCCGTCCTTGACCTGGGCGGAGCGGACTTGTGTGTAGACACTTCTCCCATTACTAACACTGCTTCTCGCTGAGTGCCTTGCCTGGCTCCCAGGATCGGAGCACCTCTTGGTATTCACCCTGCCAGGCCCGCCAGGAGGCAGGGCCTCACCGCGACCCGCACTGAGGCCCCGCGAAACAGAGAGTGATGTGACATGCCCAAGGTCACGCTGGATTCTGGCAATGCAGGAACTGAACCCAGGTCTTGGGAGTCCCAGAGGCCACACTGACCATTGCACCACCCTGCCTCTCTCCGCCCAGGGCAGCAATGCCAGAAGGCCTGGGATCCACGGCTCCCCAGCCTTTCCACCGCCACGTTGCGTGCCTACAGCAGGGTCTATTTGATAACCACAGCCCCCCCTCCCTTGCACTCACCTCTTTCTCTGCACACTGAGTCCTCTCCTCACCCTGAAGGCTGCAGCAAGGCTCCGTCATGCTCTGGATCAAGTCTGGGATTGGTTTCCTAGTAACAAGAAGAGAGTGGAGCTCAGGGCTTGGACTAATCAGCAGCCTGTTTGGCTAGTACTGGAATATACCCAGTATCATGCTCTAGAGGGCGCTGCGCTGCCAGAGGTGCCCCCTTTTGGTGGAGACATGAAACGAAGACCCTGTTCTTTCGCAGTCACGGAGAATCCAGTTGGGATGCTGCCCCCAGCACCGCATTTAAATACGACCTCACTGAATTATGTCCTGCCTCCCCTCTAAATTCTCCAGGTGGAGTCAATCGGATGCTTCATTCTTATGCACCTCCTGTTGTAAACCGCAGCATTATGTTGCTGTGCGCTGTTAAACAGCGGCCGCATTCCTCCCCAGAGGTGGCTGCATTTCGGCGGCAGGTGTGTGAACCCAGCCTACCCAGCCTGTACAGCGCCTGGGGAGAGTTCAGTGACGCACCACAAGCTTCAAGTTTAGCCCTGAAGATTTGGCCTGAAAAGTTTAAGTGATTTGCCTAAGGTCGCAGAGGGAGAGTTGTGGCAGAGACCAGAATAGGTTCTCCACTGCTGTTCCATAGAGCCACCTGGGCTTGGACAGCAAGTGGGATCTTCCTGGCCTGTTTCCTCATCGGGATGTTCAGTTGAGAGAGCAGAGTAGGTGGAGTCAATGGGGCTGCGCTGCCCTATATCAGCTGGAGGTCTGGCCTGTTCCTTGGACACGGGGCAAAGACCCTGCACCAGCGATAATCAGGTTCCTCCAGACAGGGCCAGGAGAGACCCTGGGCTCTGTCCCTGCAGCCATCACTCCAGGCAAAACCCACTGCCAGCAATTCCCCTCGCACTAGGAAAATCCCACTGGGAGGCTCGCCCCGGAGCATGGAGCACGAAGTGGGGAGCGTAGGGTGAGAGGTGCTGGATGGGATTCTACTCTGGCTAAATCATTCATGCCTGGCCTGCTCGCCTGGAGCGAAGTTGGATTGAAAACGAGCTGCCTGTAATTAGAGCAAACCATGGCTGGAAAAACCCCAATGGTGAGGGGGGAGGGTTGCACCTCTCCTCATGGCCAGAAGGTGGCGCTGCAGCCTCGCTAATCCAACTGCTAACCCAGAAATTAAACCTGTTTTCCCACCACCTGCTGGATTAATTCCTTCCCAGGCCCCTTTATCTTTCTATAGGGCACTGCCCTGCGGTTCTCGGCATTACACGTGGCAACAGTCACGGCGAGCCTACCTGACAGGTCTAGTGGGTAGAGCAGGGGGCTGGGAGTCAGGACTCCTGGGTTCTGTTCCTGGCTCTGGAAGGGAATGGAGTCTAGTGGGTAGAGCGGGGGTGGGGCTGGGAGCCAGGACTCCTGGGCTCTATTCCCAGTGCTAGGAGGGAATGGGGTCTAGTGGGTAGAGCAGGGGGCTGGAAGTCAGGACTCCTGGGTTCTGTTCCTGGCTCTGGAAGGGAATGGGGTCTAGTGGGTAGAGCGGGGGTGGGGCTGGGAGTCAGGACTCCTGGGTTCTATTCCCAGCTCTGGGAGGGGAGTATGGGGATTAGGAGTTCAGGACAACTCCTGGGTTCCCTGCTCTGTTGCTGGCTCCGTTTGTGAGCCTGGGCAAGTCCCTTGTGTTTCAACGTCCCCCTTTTCCAGCGGGGGAAGCTAATTCCCCCGGAGGCCCGGTCAATGTCTGCGGGTCCCTGGCCGAGCGGGTCAGACTCACTGTTTGGTGAAGAGCTTGATTTCCCCGCACAGCATGTCCAGGAGCGCCGGGGTCACCACTCCCAGGGTGACAGCCTGGATCTCCTTGTCGTAGGCCGGGTTTGGGGCCTGGCTGGACAAACAGCTGAACCTGGCCTTGCCTTCCGCCTCCTTGCAGCACTGGTGGGGTTTGGTCTTCACCGACAGCTCCTGCTTGCAGAACTGAGCCAGGGCCTTCTCCCACTGGAGAGAGCAAGAGAAGCCATGTACAGGGGGAACGGGGCCACAATTCTGCTCCTGCCAGAGGCTGGACGGGCGGCTAAGGCTGCCGCGTGGGCCACAGGACGCCTGGGTCCTGTTCCCAGCTCTGCCGCTGCCCTCGTGGGTCAGCCTGGGCAAGTCACTTCCCCAGCGGGGGCTCGGATAATAACCCGGCCTTTGTCTAGCCATCGGCTGAACTCTTTGGGGGTGCGGCGTGTCTCCCTGGCTGGGCCTGAATTCAAGCTGGGGCCCTCCTGGTGTGACCGAAAGCCCTTGAATATTCCCGGTGCCTGGAAAGCCCCCGGGATCCCATTTGTTTAGCACCCATCTGTACCCAGCACAAAGAGACAGCCGGGGAGGGGCCACAGCCAGCCCGGCCCCCCAGTCATTCCTGTGCTGCTAGCACAGAAATGGGTCAGGCAGAGCCCCCTCTGGGCTTTATATGAAAATGGCGCCCGGGGGGGAGGGGAGGGGAGAGAACATAATGTAACAAACCCCATCGCCCCCCGCCCCGGGACTGAACACAGACCAACAGCACCAGGGAGGCTGGGCTGGGGGAAACGCCTCCCCCCCTCGCCAATGGCCCCTTGGGATTGGTTCCCCCTCCCTCGGGGTCGTCCCCCCAGCCCCGTGCCGAGCCCCCTTCTCACCGTGGCGTGAGCACAGTTGACGTTCTCATTCTTGCAGCACTTCTTGAAGTCGTTCTCCAGGCGGGTGAGGGCGCGGGCCTGGCGCTGGAACCAGCCGAAGCCTGTGGCGGGGATGGCGCTGGGCAGGTAGACGGGCCGGAACTTGCGCAACCTGCAGATGTTCTTGATGTTGCTGGCGGTGGGCTCGCCGGGTGGGAAGGAGATCTCGGGCAGGTTGGGCCAGAGCCTGGCGCCGGGCAGGCCGGGCTGGCCGGGCGTGCACTTGGCGGGGTCAGTCGACGGGCAGGGGGGCACGGCGCTGGCAGCGTTAAGGACGTAGCTGGGGTTCAGGGCCTCGCTGGCGAAGCACAGCTCCCGGTCGGTGCCCTGCTGTTTGCAGCAGTGGTAGTGCTTGGTCTTCACCGAGAACTCCTCGTCACAGAACTGCTCCAAGGCTTCCTTCCACTGCGGGAGGGAGGCAGTCAGTGGGATGTCCCGGTGGGAGCCCAGAGCCCCTCCAGTGCCCCAGAGTCCCTCCCACCCTCGGCAGGACCCCCCACCCAGAGCCCTCCACCCACCCCAGAACCCGTCCCGGCTCGGGGCAAGGAGCACTTTGCCCTCCGGGGGGCTGGCTTACCCTCCATTGCGCCCGAGCTGGGCGCAGCCACAGCTCAGCGGCGGGCGGCTACTGGGATGCATTTGCCAGGTCTCTGTCCGGCTCCCAGCCAACACAGTTGGCCCCTGGCTGGCAGCCACGGCCCAGAGGGCGAGGGCTGAATGGCCCCTGGAGACAGCGCTCCCCTGGCATAGCGAGAGGGGTCCCGCTCCAGAGAATCCCGCAGTGCCCGTGCTGTGCCTGCCGTGGGGACCCAGGCCCGGCTCTCCAGGCCCTATCACCAGCCCCGCGAATGGCTCTAAGTCTCTCAGTGGGGGAGAGCCCCCACACCCAGGATTGCTGGGACTGTTTCCTGAGCTATCCCGAAGCCTCTCCCCCACCCCAGTGATCCCTTACAGCATCCTTCCTTGAGAGAGGGGCAGTGCGACCTCGTGATTAGGGCCACAGGCCGAGACTTCGGAGAGCTGGGTTTATCCCTCAGGGGGGAGGGATAGCTCAGTGCTTTGAGCATTGGCCTGCTAAACCCAGGGTTGTGAGTTCAATCCTTGAGGGGGCCACTTGAGGATCTGGGGCAAAATCAGTACCTGGTCCTGCTAGTGAAGGCAGGGGGCTGGACTCGATGACCTTTCAAGGCCCTTTACAGTTCTAGGAGATGGGATATCTCCTTGATTTAGATTTAGTTGCTGGTTCTGCCACGGACTCCGGCCACGTCACGCCCACCCCCGTGCCTCAGTTTCCCCTCCCGCCCTTTGTCTCATTGGCCTGAGGGGCAGGGACTGTCTCTCCCAGGGCAGGTGTACAGACGTACAGCGCCCAGAACTCAGCCGGGTGCAGCTCGAGCCAAGAGCCTAGCGCAGGGACTCACCGCGCTCTCCGCGCAGCCCAGGCGCTCAGCCTGCCCGCAGCACCGCTCCAGGCCGGCCTCCAGGAGGTTGATGGCAGCGCCTTGGCGGCTGAGGTGGGAGAACCCCGTCCGGGGCAGGCTCGTGGGCCCGTACGACACCTTCTTCCTCCCCTCCAGGCAGATGTTGTCGATGTTGCTGGCGCTGGGGCGGGCCGGCGGGAAGTCGTTCAGCTTGTGACCCCAGGGCTGGACCCGGCAGGAGGGGCCGTCGCCGCAGATGGTGACGCCGGCATCTCCGGTTCTGGTGTGCAGCACGGTCACCCCGTCCCGAGGGGCCCCACGGACCAGGATGGGGGCGATGATCTCTACGGCAGAGGGAGAGGGAGTTCACAAGCCTGCAATCAGAGCCAGGCCCCACCCGGCCTCCCGTCAGCCTGTCCCATTCCCGGCTCAGCAAACGCGAGGCTGCAACTTTGCTCTCCTCAGCTAAACTAGGACGGGAGACCACCCTCCAGGGGGTGCTCGTCCCCCCAATTCCATCCTGACCCCCTGGGGCCACCCTGAGCTCTAGGCCAAATCCTTCAGCCTCCCTAAATCCCTGGCCGACAGCGGCTGAGCTCCCCCCCAGAGGGGGCTGCACATCAGGGCGGGTGGCCGGGAGCTCGGGTGCGCTCTGCGGTGGGAGGTTGGTATGGCTCTGGCCCGGGCGCACTGGGATGCCAGGCAGAGCCAGGACTAGACCCAAACTGGACCCACTGCCCCTAATGAAGCAGGGGAGCGAGCCCACGGAGCAGGGTAACACGGCCAGATCCCAGCCCCTTTGGACAGAGCCAGGGCCCCCGTTATCCGCGGGGAGGGGGCACCATTTGGTATGGCCTGGATGCTCTCTGCCCACTATCTCTTCGTGCTGGTCCCCCCACCCCATCCCTAGTTTTGCAGTGTTTGCTCCTTCCGCCCGGGCCGGTGTCACCCACTGGGACCCGCCCAGCCAGCGCGCCCTCCATCCGACTCACTTTGCTCCAAGTGCAGCTCCGGGATCACTTCGCTCTGGACCAGGTCCTCGGCTGTTGCATCGGGCAGCTCCTCTTGGCCATCTGGGAGAGGAACAACAAAGGACGCGGTGAGCGGCTGGACCCAGCGCCGCCATGCCAGGAGATCAGGCGTCTGGCTCAGAAATCACAAGATCTAACGGGGGGGCGGGGGGGTCCCTTCCTTGGCAGCCTGGGGCCGGAGCCCTCGGGGGTCCTGCTCTGCGGCTTTTCTCTGTGCCCCCCAAGAGCTGAGTAAAAGTCATCCCTTGCTGTTATACAGCCTTTTCCTCAGTAGGGCCCAGAGCGCTTCACAGCCTTTAATGTATTTATCCTCACAATGGCCCCGCGACCCAGGGCAGGGCTATTACCCTCATTGTACAGCTGGGGAAACCGAGGCACGGAGGCTAAGCTCACACAAGGGTCTGTAGCAGAGTAAGGAACTGACCCGGGGTTTCCCATGTTCTAGCTAGTGCCCTAAGCCCTGGGCCATACAGAAACGCTCGCCGAAGTCCCCTGACTCCAGGAGCTCGGGCTTTGAGAAGATCTCCAGCTCTCGGGAGATGCCAGCCCTGGGACACCGAGGCCAGGAGGGGCCAGCCAAGCAGATTGTCCCTTTTGGCTGTAAAGGTTAGCCGCTGGGGCGTGTCTTCCTGCCTTTCTCCCAACCGCCAGGGTTAGAAACTTTCTTATTCAAAAAAAAAGAAAGAAAAAAAAAAAGAAGCGGAGACTCTCCCATAATCCCAGGACTCCGGGAACTGGGGCTTTATGGGAAACACCAATGATTGTGACATTTGCGATCAAACTGCCAGAACTGGCAACTAGGGTGACCAGACGTACCCATATTAACGGGACCGTCCCCATATTAGGGGCTTTATCTCATATACACAACTATAATCCCCCACTACCCAGAAACAAAAAGTATCCCGATTTTTCACACTTGCTATCTGGTCACCCTACTGGCCCCACTGGCAGCACCCGGGGGACCTCAGAGTGAGTGATGGTGTTACGCCAGCCCTCCCCCACCCCAGCTCTGGGCCCATCCCCACTTAAATGCTGCTAATCCCCTTTCCTGGAAAAGCAGCTGGTAATCGGCATAGTCAGACAGAGGATGAGGAGATAAACCCAGCGATGGGAAACCTTAACCAGGTCTGCATTAGTCACAGGTTAATCCACACACCACCCACTCACCCTGAGCAGCGCCCGGGCACAGGCTGGATAGCAGGGGCTGTGGGTCGGGATTGGGGCACGGCGGCAGAGTGGTGTGTGGGGAGCCCAGGGCAGGGATAGCAGGGGGCTGCGGGTCAGGATTGGGGCACAGCGGTGTGTGGGAAGCCCAGGGCGGGGATAGCAGGGGGCTGTGGGTCGGGATTGTGGCACAGCGGCAGAGCCGTGTGTGGGGAGCCCAGGGCGGGGATAGCAGGGGGCTGTGGGTCGGGATTGGGGCACAGCGGTGTGTGGGGAGCCCAGGGCGGGGATAGCAGGGGCTGCGGGTTGGGATTGGGGCACAGCCGTTTGTGGGGAGCCCAGGGCGGGGATAGCAGGGGCTGCGGGTCGGGATTGGGGCACAGCGGTGTGTGGGGAGCCCAGGGCGGGGATAGCAGGGGGCTGCGGGTCGGGATTGGGGCACAGCGGTGTGTGGGGAGCCCAGGGCGGGGATAGCAGAGGCTGTGGGTTGGGATTGGGGCACAGCGATGTGTGGGGAGCCCAGGGCGGGGATAGCAGGGGCTGCGGGTCGGGATTGGGGCACAGCGGTGTGTGGGGAGCCCAGGGCGGGGATAGCAGGGGCTGCGGGTCAGGATTGGGGCACAGCGGCATCTGCAGCCTCCAGTTGCCTGGGTTGTGCCACTGGGCAACTCGTGCATTAGGTCGGCAGAAGGGCAAAGCGTGGGGAGAACGGCTGCTCGCGGGGACAGCTCGGCTTGACTCAGGTTTCTGCAGCGGGAGGAGGGGGAAGGAGAAGTGAAGGGCAGGACTGTGCAGAGCGTATGCTCAGAAGGGACCCTCCAGGCCCCCTGCCTGACTTCCCGTGTTACACAGGGCAGCAAAACTCCCATCGACTGCAAAAGGAGCAGGCTCTGGCCCTAAATCCGCGAGAGCCTCCCTCCTGTGCAGCAGTTTCCAGTCCCCTACTAACCTCCGACAGAGGGAACTGGCTCTGATGGACCTGGGCTCTGACCCCAGGAGGCAAAACCCCTTTGTTCCTCTCCAGAGGCCTTCCCCAACCGCTCACAGCTTTTCACTCAATTGATCCCAGAGCAGATCTCTGGCTAGTGAGGAGCCCAAAGGCTGCCGGCAGCGCTGCCCAATGGGGAAACGGTCTAACAACCTAGAGAGCTGGGTTCTAGATCCCGGCCCTGCCACGCACCTGCTGCGTGTGGGCATCGAACCGTAGGAACGCGAGGCTGGAAGGGACCTTGCGAAGGCATCAAGTCCAGCCCCCTGCGTTGAGACAGGACGGCGATTTTAGGCAAGTCGTGCGCTGGCTCTGTTCTGCCTCTCACCAGGTGTCTACTTGGATTGTAAATGTATCACTCTGGGTCTGTGCAGCGCCCCGAGGGCCCTAATCTCAGCTGGGCCTATCGATACTATAGGTGTGATAACGGATCCAAGCATGCCCGTCTCTGCAAACAGACTGGTCCAACCTGCTTTGCCTTACTACACCCGCCCTGCCCCTGGGGATCGCATGATGCTCTGCACTTAGACAGCCATTATCCTCTTCCAATCCCTGAGCAAATATTGCCTAACCCTCCTTCTGCCTGGGCTGGGCACGGTGAGTTTCCTTCCCCGTACACAGCGGGAAAGGGAGCCAGGCCCTCAGGCCCTGCCAGCCAATCCCATGTCAAATCAGGGGATGAGAACCCAGGAGTTCCCGGCTCTGTGCTAACATTTGCACCGCGCCGCCCATTGCAAACCGGGGGTGTTGGCTTCCCACCCCTCCCCTTTGTCTCACAGAAACACGAGACCTAGATCTTCCCTCTCCCAAGGGGTTCATGGCTAGGATCAGCCACGTCCTGAGAAAATGGGGTTCACAGAAGCCAGGTACAGAAATGGAAGGCTGGCACCTCACTAGACCTGGCTGGGGCTTTGGATGGATTCCTCCACGGCCATGTCCCTTCCCTAACGGTGGAGTATCCTGCATGCACCCTGACTCCTGTCATCCCACTGAGCTCAGGGGTGCCAGGAATCCGGTGAGATTCCGCACGTGAGTAAAGTTAAGCAAGGGCAGAAGGGTTTGTGCAATGATCTCCGTGTCGGCCGTGGCTGGGGACTGAACCAGGCCCCGGCAGAGAGGGGTCTCTACACAGCTGCGTGTTTTTAAATCCAAGGTAGTGCAGAGATCAGACAGCAACGAGAGCGCGTCAATACAGCAAATAGATACATTGATCCAAACCCAGACTTGCCTTTCTGCCAGATGCTTTAGTCAAATGCAAGTTACTGGGATCAATACAGGGGTAACTGGATGGAATTCTCTGGTGGGTGTCAGCCAGGAGGTCAGACTAGATGGTCCTTGGAATCAGGAATTTTCAGAACTTAGGTCCAATCCTGCAGGCTACCCTGACACAAAACGCTCAAAGCCCAAGAGCACAGGACCAGAGCCTGAGATGCCAGATGCAAGAAAACCACTGAACTAGGCAAAAGATCCTGCCAGGATTTTTCCAAAAGCAAAAATGCCAAAAGGCCTGTTGTGTAAGAAACCATTATTGAATACAAAGCTTCGGGGTGTGTCATCGTTAGGGCCCCAAAGCCAAACCGCAATTAACGAGATGGAATCTCCTATTGACACAAGCAGATATGGCAACGGTCAATGGCAGATAAACATTTTAGAGGCCTTCTGAACGGGAGATTGCGAAGAGCCGAGCTGTGCTGCGTGGAGGGGAGAGATTGACATGGGGGAGTGGGGGGTATTCACAGCAGTTAGTGATGGGGAAAGCCTTGTGGTGAGAGCACTGCATGGGGACTCAGGAGACCTGGATTCTTGGCTCTGCCACCGACTCCCCATGTGGCCTTGAGCAAGTCATGTGATCGCTGTAGGTCTCAGTTTCGCCTTATTAGGGAGGAAGTGTGGCATAGCGGATAGTGCATTGGGCTAAGATTCAAGAGACCTACAATCTATCCTGGCTCTGCCACTGACCTACTGGGTGACCCTGGGCAAGCCACTTCCCCTCCCCGTGCCTCAGTTTCTCCCATGTAAGATGGGGTGAGGACACTGACCTCCTTTGTAAAGCACTTTGAAATCTGCCGATGAGAAATGTCATGTAAGAGCTAAGGATTAATATTATCATCTGTAAAATGGGCAGAATAAGCCTGGCTTTCTCCCACCCTTTGTCTAGTTGGACTGTGAGCTCAATAGGGCAGGGACTGTCTATATGTCTGTGCAGCGCCCAGCACAATGGGGCCCTGATCTCAGCTCCTGTAACGTTGTTAATGTAGTGACACGCGCAGGATTGATTCTCTATTATCATCTCTGGGGCTCAGTCCTGTCCAGTCTAAAATAACCCAAGCACTGGGGCTCCCACAACCGGAGACGTCACTGCTAGGAAAGGTCACCTGCTACTCAACCTGAAGTTCATCCTATTGTTTCTGTTTCTTATGCACACACATGCAGAGACGCCCCTCTGGCCAAGATCCCCATGCAGCTAACCCAGCCCCTTTGGGAAACGCTCACGACCACAGATTATGAAACTTTTCTTGGGGGGCGGGGGGGGAAGGGGAATCAAACCCCACTTGCTGATTCCTAACTAATGATTCTGCTGAGCAGGTGAACAGATGCCACAATGAGAAGACCCTAGAGAGATGGGTACGTATAGGGTACGACTGCCTAAAGTACACCTGGAAGCTCTGGACTTAGTTCCTGGTCGGCTTGGGGCAGAACGTGACCATAGTGACATGGGAACCACCATGCCAGTTCAGACCCGTGGTGCACCCAGCCCTGGATCATGTCCCTGGCAGGGGCCAGTAACAGCGACCACAATGCACAGGTCTAGCTGTGCCATGTGGCATACACAGAGCAGCGGGCTGCCTTCCTGACCCCAGAGGGGATTGTTTTATACCCATAGTTTAGCACTTTGGTATTGGGATTGACTGGGCACTCAACCATGAGTAGCAATGACCTGTCTTCTGTTACTGTAGTCAGAGTCAGGACTCCTGGGTCTGTCACTGACTCGCTACGTGACCCCGGGAGAGTCACTTCCCTACTCTGTGCCTCAGTTTCCCCATCTGTAACATGGGGGACAATGATCCTGATTGCTATTTATTTGTATTGCAGTAGCACCTAAGCGCCCCAGTCACGGACCAGGGCCTCATTATTATGTCAGGTGCTGTACGCAGAACCACCCAGGGATCATTCAGCACGTTTCATAAGGTCCTGTCTCTTCCTGGGTACATGTACAGCACCTAACACATTGGGGCCTCGAGACACCAATCATGGGGGAGCTAGCCAGGTTCCTTTGCCTTTGCCAAGCCCTGCAGGCCAGCAATGCTGGAGCCTTTGGCTGCTGCTGGGCTGCCTTGGTTTCCCTGCGCTCAGTTCATTCAACTGGGGGTTATTTGCACTTTTCGGGAGACTGTGACGAGCCAGGAGCAATTTATTTATGAAATTCCTGAGGCCGGAGCAGGAAGCACGGGCAGGTCGTGGAGCTGCTGCCTGAGATAAGGAGCACAGAGATATTTAGCAGGCGATAATGCAAACTGCAGAATGAGAGGGGGGAACCCAGGCCTTGGGCTGGGGCATTCAGGGCACAATTTCAATGACATGGGGGCCAGCCACGTAAGGCTGTCCGAGGTGCTGAGCACTGCTAGCTCCCCCTGGCTTCAGTCAGGAGAGGGAGGGTGGGCTCTAGTCTTGGACTTAGAAAACCAGTGGTCCATTCCCTGCTCTGCCACAGACTCCCTGTCTGACCCTGGGCAAGTCACTTAGTTGCTCTGTGCCTCAGTTTCCCCACCTGTTCAATGGGGATAATAGCCCAGTGCTACCCCACAGGGGTGCATGAGGATAAATCCATTAAAGACTGTGTCGTGCTCAGTGATGGGGCCAGATAAGTATCCAAGAGAGAGAGACCAGCCTGGCAAAAACAGGACTAGAGGCCAAAGGCACGGAGTGGCATTGACAATAGCCCCTGAATGAGTTATGTGCCTAACCCCCCTTGACTATCAAAGGGAGTAGGGCACCAAAGCAGGGTACTTTCACAAATCTTACTAGGCTCCCATCTGCATCTTTAGGCACTTAAATACCTTTGTCAATCTTCAAGCCAGCCAAAGCACCTAAATAAACAGCTGTGTTTGCACAGGAGCACGGCCAATCGGGGTCACAACCAGAGCAGCCAGGAAGCTGGCTGGCACGAAAGCTTGTGACCCAGTGCTGACCAGCACAGCCCTTTTACCCCTCTAAACGTCCCCTCGGGCACTTGCCTGGGAACATCGGGTGATCCTGGCTCTTTTTCCTAGCCGTGGGCCAAGGACTCTGCAGATCTCGTCAAACGCCACCAAAGGACCGGTTGGAAAAACCACTAAACTCTTATCTAACCCGAGCAAACATAACAGTGGCGGCCAGGAACCCTTCGGCTCCTTACTCCGAGAGGGGAAGCTGGCAGCGCATCCCTTTCCGATCTCAGCCGGGGGTGGGGGGGGGTGTACCCGCGCCAGCTCCAATCCAACTAGTCTGCTAACAGCGCGCTGTCGTGGTGCCAGGGAGAAGGAGGGTTACTGCCCCACGCGCCACCCCCCTCTGAGACGCCCGGCACCTGCTGCCGCACCCATGTTCTCTTTTTAGCGGGTCTCCAGCTCAACCCACCTTAGCCTCTCCCACCCGCTCTGGGACCTGGACCCCTCCTCCGGAGCCAGCCGACCATGCTCCAAATTCAAGTGATCGTGTTAGCATCTGGAAAGCTATGTTAACTCAGACTGTACCCTGTTCCCCCTGATGGGCCACCCAGCTGGAGTTAAAAGCACCATTACACTCAAGTTTAGGGGGTTTGTGTGTGGACAGGACTTAGAACATGAGAACGGCCAGACAGGGTCAGACCAATGGTCCATCTAGCCCAGTATCCTGCCTCGCGACAGTGGCCAATGCCAGGTGCTTCAAAGGGAATGAACAGAACAAGGCAATCATCGAGTGATCCATCCTATGTTGTTCACTCTCAGCATCTGGCAGTCAGAGGCATAGGGACACCTAGAACAGAGGGTTGAATCTCCAAGTTAAACATCTTGGCTAATAGCCATTGTGGCACCTATCCTCCATGAACTTCTCTCCTTCTTCTTTTAATCCAATGATAGCTTTGGCCTTCACAACATCCCCTGGCAAGGAGTTCCACAGGTTAACTGTGCACTGTGTGAAGAAGTACTTTCTTTTCTTTGTTTTAAACCTGCTACCTAATCATTTCATTGGGTAGCCCTGGTTCTTATGTTATGTTAACACTAATTACGTTCCAAACCTGCCCCAGCTCCGAATACGGATTCCTGGATTCCAGAAGGGGCCATTGGGATCAGCAGAGAGCTGATAACCAACCCTATTTTCTTGTGAAGCTTTAACAGGGATGCAGGGAAGAATTTTCCTGAGCTTAAGTTTTCAGTAGCAACTCCTGGCTCTGGGTGTCTGACTGGAGCCACCAAAAAGGGGGGACTAGCCGTGCAGAGGGTGCAAAACCCGACCCATTGGGAGTGTGTGTGTCTCATTTTGGGGGCCCCTAAATCTTGTCACTTTTGTTGCCACCTCTGCCTACAGACTTGCTAAAGGGGCATCCCAGGCTGAGAAGGCCTCTGCTGCCCCCTCCCCACATCCTGCTCTGGTGGGAGACAACGCTGTCTCTCTGGTGTTGCTAGATGACATCTCCTTGGAAACGGGACCAGCATCATCAGGACACCCATGCTCCTGCCTTGCATAGGGCTACCGGCCCCCCATGTGGGCCAGCAGGGTTGGCTGCCCTGGACTAACAACCACGAGATTCCTCTGCCTTGCTCTGCGCGTGAATTTCTAGGAAGGGGACCGAGAGGCTGGTGACTAACCCCAAAGCAAGTGTCCCAGCCGGGCAAGCTTCCCGTCCTACATGTGCCTGGCCTCTGTCCTGGGGGGACCCCGTCTCCATGGAGCAGGGGGAACGTTCATCCTCTAGGGCCCGGTCAGAGCTGGCATTTCTGCTGAGGTTCCCAACGAAGGGTTGGTTTAAACTGCCCCAGGAACTGGGCTGAGACCCACCAAATGGCAACAGACATTCAACCCCTACTGGGCTGGATTCAAACAGGTGACCTCACCGTATCCCCCCCTAATCAGACTATTATCTCTACAGGCACAGGAGGAGTGGCCGGGACTGGCTGTTCCCTAGTTTTCTGCGCTATTGTCCCTTTCGGGATGAGTCTGTCCTAGAAAAACGCAGGCGACGGGTTGGTAACTGGGAGTTTTCCGCCCGAGTCAGCAGCTTGGGAACTAAACAAGTGGACAGTAAATTGGAAGCATGTGGCGTGGCTGTTATGAACTGGGGGGAGCTCCCCCTAAAGCAGAGGCGGTTACCCTGGAGATCCTGCATGCCTCCTTTGCAATATAGTTCTTATATCTGCCACCCTGAGCCCCGTTGTGCCCAGACACAGCTGCCCCGGGCCTGAGAGCTCACAGTCTAACTAAAGTCTAACATCTGAAGAAGTGAGGTTCTTACCCATGAAAGCTTATGCTCCCAGTACTTCTGTTAGTCTCAAAGGTGCCACAGGACCCTCTGTTGCTAGTCTAACTAAAGGAGACAGAAAGGCTGGCAGAGGGAAACAGAGGCTCTGTGATCTGCCTGAGATGCGGACCAGATTCCACGTCTCCCCACTCTGGTTACTCAGCAAGCCAGCACCAGGATCCCCACTAGAAAGAAATGGAGCCGGGCCGGGTGTAAACAAAACTGCCCACGTGAAGCAGGGCACTCACCATGCGGAGCCGCTCTGGCCAGGCACAGCAAAGGGACGAGCAGTAACACGGGAGCCCTCATCACGAAGAGCCTGCGAGATCGAGGTGGATCAGGACACGACCTTCTCAGCACTGGTGAGTTCTGTGCCTGAGGTTTCTCCGTGGAGCTGCTGTTCGTTTCCTCCCCTTCGGAGCCTGTAATATACTCTCAGGCTGACAGAGTTGAGTCATGGGGTTGACGTCAGCCGTCACGCCCTGCAGTGCACACAGCTTCCTAAATCACTAAGAAAATACCCCAAAACATAAAGAGGTTTCCGTCTGAGATAATCTTACACGGCAACAAGCCAACAAGCGGCCAGTCCTCCCATATGGGAAGAGCAGAAGCCTAAATGACTGACACGCTTCATCTCCCATCTCTGCGTGTGTCATGCGTAGCTCATATATGATCCCCATTATCAACCACGTGTCCCAGCACACTGGCAGGCAAATGCCAGGGGCGTTTGTCCCACACGGGTGCCCTCCATAATGATACTTAGCTTGGAAGGATTCGATTTTGGTTTTTTACGGTAAATGTCGGTAAAGACGGATTTCGCCGCACACACAAACCCACGTTTCCATGGATAACAAGTGACAGGCAAAGTAAGAAAAATGCTGTTTGTGAACTTACCAGTCAAAGCCCAGCGGCTTTGATTTTTGCATTAGGGTTCTTACCAATGGGCCAGCGGATGAACAGTAAAGACAGGCACGGCGGGTGGATTTACGGGTATTTACCGTAACCGTTTTGCCCGGGGAGGTTTTCAAGCTCTGTTAACAGTTTATAAAGCGTTCACTGTCATTACAGGATAGCCTGACCCCCCCCGTCGCCCCCACAAATTTCCTGCAACGATGAAAATTTAAACTGATAAAAACCTACAAGAAAAGGGTTAAAAATGAATCTTGATAGTAGCCGTTGAAATTCTAAAAAATAAACATTTGAATTCAGCCAAGCTTCATGATCCTCATTCCTCAGACAGTGTCACCTGTTCTGTGCATTACGATCCCACCTGCCAGCCCCAGTGACGGCCCCAGGACCCCATGGTGCAAGGTGCAGGACGGACACAGAACAAAATGACAGTCCCTGCGGCCTGCCCCAAAGAGTTTACAACAACTGAGGCCTCTTCAGAGTTTATGGCCAGAAGGGCCCATTAGATCATCTGGTCTGACTCCTGCCCAGCAGAAGCCAGAGTTCCCCCAACCCCCGTACTGAGCCAAGTCACTTGTGTTTATCCAAACACCCCTTCCACAAAGGCACCCAAGGGTGGATTGGAATCAATAGGAAGAGGCAGGGTCTTCGGAAAGAGGAGTTAAATGAGCCCCTTGGGTTTCTGCGTTTGTTCAGTGCCTGGCACAGTAGCGGGTCCCCGGCCACGACCAAGGCTCTGACGGGGCTACCACAGGACAAATAAGGACCGTCATTCCCCATTATACAGGTGGGGAAACTGAGGCACAGAGCAGGGTTGTGACTTTCCTACGGCCACACAGTCAGTCAGTGGCAGAGCTGGGAACAGAGCCCAGGTCTCCTGAGTCTAATCCAGTGCTCTAGCCACAAGACTTTCCCCATCACGAACTGCCTGGGACACCTGGTGGGTGGGGGCCTTTGCTCCCCCCCCCCCCTTTGAGAGGGCCCCCCAAACCAAGTGGAGTTGTGACCTGGTGACCTCTGTCATGGAGGGGCAGCCGAGCCAAACCTAAGTGTGGCTGTGACTCCCCCCGTGCCAGGTCACAACGGCTGGAGCAGGGAGCCGGGCCCAGTTCCCCGGGGACAAGAGCTGCTGCTGCAGGGTGACTGTGGAGGAGGTTTGCCCTACAACCCCCCCGGCCTCCCTTCATCTCTGCCTGCCTCCAGCTTCTCCAGTGTCCTAAGTGCACAGCATCAGAACGAACGGCCCCCCTTGGGTACTAAGGTGCCTAGTGGATTTACAAGGTGCCCAACTCCCTTTGATAGTCAAGGGGAGTCAGGCACCCAACTGTGGGGCGTTTGTAAATTCTGTGAGGTGTCTAAATACTTTAGTCCTCCCTGTGCCTTGATGCGGTCACTCTCTCAGATACTTATCTGGCCCCACTCACTCCAGGTTCCCCCGTCTTGGGCTGCGGTTTGCATTATCACCTGCTAAATATCTCTGTGGCCCTTAGCTCAAACAGCAGCTCCACAACCTGCCCGCGCTTCCTGCTCCCACCTCAGGAATTTCATAAATAAATTGCTTCCGGCTGGACTGGCTGGTCGCAGGCTCCCGCAAGTCTAAATGCAAATAACCCCCAGCTGGATAAAGTGAGCGCAGAGAAACCAAGGTGGCCCAGCAACAACCAAAGGCTCCAGCATTGCTGGACTACGGGGCACGGCAAAGGGAAAGGAATCCGGCTGGCCCTCCCATGATTCGCGTTTGGAGGCCTCAATGTGCCAGGAGCTGTACATCCACCCAGGAAGAGACAGGGCCTTACGAAACATGCACTGAATGGTCCCCGGGTGGCTCTGTGTCTGTACAGTGGCTAGCACAACAATGGAGTCCTGGGTCCATGACTGGAGCTGTTACGCCCAACACACAACGCTCCTCATCCTCCATGTTACAGGTGGGGAAACTGAGGCACAGAACAGGGAAGAGACTCTTTCACGGTCACTCAGTAAGTCAGTGGCCGAGCCAGGAATAGAACGCAAGTCCCCAGCCCAAGCTCTAACCCTAAGCCTTTTTCCACCACGAACTCCTCAGAATGTCAGTTGCTTCTTCACACCAAGTACAGCTCAGCTCTGTTTGTAATGGTTATCCCTGTTCAACAGTTGGGGGAAACTGAGGCACAGAGCAGCTTGGTGACAGCAAGCAGGTGGCGGATCCAGAAGTTCAGACTTACCCTCTGTATTGTGTTTGGAAGAAACCCCTGGAGGTGGCCCCGGGTTCAAACCTCATCCCACAGGTATGCCCGGCTGAAGCTAGTCACAGCAGCTGTGATGCCAGATCCTCTCACCTGAATCATGGCAGCATTACCAGACTACGAGCCAGGCAGGCCAGTTCTTCCTCTGCCTTCCTGCATGGGATCCAGGCGCCAGTCACTTCCCCAACTCCAGGCCTCAGTTTCCCCAGTTGCAAACCAGCGATGGTGACGCTGACTCGCCTAACTAGACAGTGCTGTTGGGATTGCTTGCAATGCGTGCAATTAAACTGATTGGCCAGCATTAATAAAATAATCATCCCTGGTTCTTACCTCGGGCTTTCCACCAGTAGATCTCAAAGCACTTTTCTCGTCTGCAATCAAACATAACCTGATTCTCCTTTATACTACTCGGGCAGTGCAAAGGGATCTGAAAGTGGGTATCACAGTCACACTTACTTTAATAATATCTAGCTCTTACATCATCAGATCTTAAAGCACTTTACAAAGGAGGTCAGTATCATTAGCCCCTGTGCACAGATGGGGAAACTGAGGCACACAGCGAGGCAGTGACTTGCCCATGGTCACCGAGCAGGCCATTGCCAGAGCTGAGAACCCAAATTGCTCTATCCCCTAGGCCGTGCTCCAGCTAGAGGGAAACACGGCAAGGGCGGTTTGAGATCCTTGGATGAAGGACACTACAGAATTATTAACAGCACATGGAGAGCGCTACAAAAAGGCCACTGTCATGCTATCCTCAGTGATCGATACCTCCTGTCTTTCCAAAGCAAAACTAACAAAATGACGTGCTCAGAAGATGCGTGCTGGGTTCGAAGGTTTGTTCAGGCACGTCGGACCCGTCTGGGAGGGGAGCGAAATCTCACAGCGTGGAACTCAGCCAAGCACAGAGCAGCTGCAGGTTGGATTCTCAGTGCCCAACTCCTGCTGGAGTCACGGATACCTGGGCAAAGAGCATGCAAAACGCGACCACAGGCAGAGGTGCTGGGATTTCACCCCCGTGTCCTCCGCGCAGGCCGGTGGGAGCGTCCGAAGCACATGCGGCACAGGTGTGAGTGACGCCTCCAGGAGCGGGGCAGGTGGAGAATCAGGGCCTGGGAGAAGCAGCCGAAGTCTCTGGCTAGAAGGTGATGTAGGGGCTGATCCTGACATACCTGAGCGCCCCAAGCCCTTGACTGCCTGCCCTAGCTTGTGGGCCTGGGCCTGTAAAATCACGCGCGAGACAGAGGACAAGGGGTGGCCCGGAGTTTACGGCATAGTGGAGACACAGAAGACTCTGCCACTCACCTGTTGGGCCACCTGAGACAAGTCACTTCCCCTCCCACTCTTTGTCCGCCTGGCCTAATTAGATTGTGCCGGGTGCTGCACAGACAAGCCCTCACAATGGAGCCCTGATCTTAGCAGGTGCCTCTAGGTGCTCCGAAGAGCTTGTCTACACTTGACAGTTAATTCAGATTAAGGGAGGGTGTGAAATTAAAGCACAGTCATGAATCTGGATTAACCCACTGGGTGGCCAAGCGCTAATGCGGACAGTAATAAAACCATGACCAATTGCAATGAAACGCTTGCCTGGAAGGACCGAATCTCTATTCAGCTGCTCATTCTCGGAGCCGATAAACCGTACAGGACATTTCCCTGTTACCATCCCCGTGCACAGGGTACAAAGCCCAGACACGGATGTCAGTTACACTGGTGTAAATCCAGTCACTCGTGCCCCTGCACGCCGGGGCGCACCTCCGGATTTACTCTGGCCCAGTGGAATCTGGTTGATTTCAAAGGTTTTAAAATCTGAACCCTCTGGGCCGGTCACTAACGTGCCCATGGGTGGTGGTGCCGCCACATGTGATTTATTAGGTGTATTAGAGTCATGTCTCCCAGTCGTGGTAGTTTGCAAATGGGAGGACAATGCCCGAGAAGGCAAGACCATCCTCCACCCACCCAGGCAATGCAACCTTAATCCTGGCCCTGGGGGGTGGGGCGAGGCTGGCGAGTGACCCCGCCCTGCGCTCCCCTGGCAGCTCCCTGCTGCGGAAGTGTCAACCTTGCGCCAGGGTCATAGCGCCGCTCAGCTTTGGCCACTCCTCCACCATGACAGAGGGGGAAGCCGGGCCAAATCTAAGCGGCCTGATGCACAGGGACACGGCACCATCTGGCCCCGTGCACCAGGTTGCAACGCCTGGAGCGGGGAACCAGGCCCAGCCCCGCCAAGTAGGTGTCACCGCTGGCGGGAGAGCGCGGGGTGGCTCGCTCTGCATCCCCATGCAAAAAGGTGCCACATACACACTTATAGGCCAGGAAGGAGGGCCCGATTGTCTCCCCTATTCACTCCACCACTGCCTCGCATCCCAGACATGGGCCACGCGCTAGGCGCTGTACAACCAGAACCAAAAGACACACTGTCCCTGCCCCGCAGAGCACCGCCCTGACCCTGGGTTCCTCTTGCAAAGATCAGCGTAGAGTAGGTGGGTTCTGTGGCTACACTCAGAGAAAGTTTCCGGGAAAGCAGCCCTATTCCACGCCGCCCAGCCCACTCGGGTTTGGCCTGGCCACTCCCTTCCTAAGATGGGCCAAACCCAAGCGGCGCAGCGACCCCACGAGTGAACGCTGCTCAGATTGGGGGCCCTTTCACACAGGGAGCCCCCCAAACTGCCTCCCTCGGGCAGCCCTGAAAGCAGGAAATGTTCTCTGTCAACCAGGAGAAGAGATTCGGGGATCCTGCAGCCCCTGGAACCACCGGGAGGTCTGCTCCTCTAGGCCACAGAGTAGGATTTAGCTAGAATCATTGGGCCTGGTTCTCAGGGCCTAGTTCTCCATCAGCCTGCACCTTGTGGGGTCGGTCCACCTATGCAAAGCGCTCCCCCCTCCCACACTGGGGGGACACGACAAGGTGCACGACCCTCATGAGTCACCCATTATTTCTCCATCAGGGAGGGAAGTGACTGCCGACCCTGGGAAAGTACCGGCTGGGTTTTATAATCCCATTTAACCGTCAGCCATGAGCCAAACCACCCCCTCAGCCTTCAGCGGAGCGGCTCCGGTAATGGACAGCCCGCAGCTGGAAAAGCCTGGGGCGGTGTCTGGGCTGTGTGCCGGGGGAAGGACGCAGGCTGCATTTCCAGCTCCACCACTGGACTGGGGACCAATCACTTCCTCTTCTTTGTACCTCAGTTTCCCTTCCTCCCCCCGAATCTGGAAAGTGGGGTTCTGACCGCTCCTGCCAAGCATTACCCTGTAAAGAGGGACAGGTGTTGTCGGAGATGGAGATGGGAAATGGTTGGGTCTGAGCAACAGAGGGATTTGGCTCGGACCCATCTAGCTCAGGGGAAGAATTATTTTCCAAGTGCTCTATAATTGTAATGCAACTGCCAGGAAGGAGGTGGCAGGGCTGCACTCCCAGCCCATGCCTTCACGGCAAACCAGCCAACTGGGAAAGGCAGTGGGAATGGAGGTTACGCCCAGCCAGCAGCCTTGGCTCCAGAAATGTTTTCCCCTCTTTCATTCCCGCAGGCAGAGTCAGCGCAGCCTGGATGTGCAGCGATTGCCAGACCTGCGAGCCCCGTCGAGGAAACCCTGTTCCGTCAGGGGCTGGCTAGTTCCGGGGATTAGGACTAGGGGCTGGGGGCTGCCAAGCCAGGCAAGACCAGTCATACCTGTTGAAACTAGCTGCTCTTTGAGGACGGGTGTGGTGAAGGCACTGGGCTGGAATCCAGCTCTGCCCCTGACTCACTGGAGCCAGTCACTTCCTCTCGCTGGGGCTCGCTGTCCCCTCTGTACCCCCATCATAACACTTACCTCCAGCTGGCTGCATTTGCCAGAGGCCCCGTTGGGGTGCCCGTCCATCAATGACCCCCCTGGCCCTAAGCAATGTAGTGGAGGGGGGGCAGTGGTCCCATTAACCTTGTTGCGGTTCCCAGCCAGGCAGGGACCTGGTGGGCACAAAGGGGGTGCGGAGATGGCCTGCTTTGGAAAGGGGCTGAGGCGAAGATGTCATGGGGGGGGGGGAACAGGCAGTGCTATTACAACACATTTTTGGCACTTGCTGCCCTGTCCGAAGTGATGGTGCACAGCCGGGATCGGCTTCTCCCAGGGGAGCAGAAGCGAGCAAACACTCCTTAAAGGAGCCGCGCTTAAACGCCATATTCTCCAACTGAGACGCGGGTCAGCTCCGGGTTATCCGTGTTTACCCTCAACTAAACCGGCTAGCATGAAGCAGGAGTGAGGGACTATGCCAATCATGGACAGTAGAATAGAGCCCGGGCTGGGTAAAGTAGTTTGCAAAGCGGATGGCGAAGTGGTTCGGGGATTCAGGGGTCTACTGGGGAAATGGGGACGGGCACCAATCCAGCGTGTGGCATCCATCCCTACTGTCTGGACAGCCACCTCCGCTCTCCACCAGCAGGGCAGAAGCGGCCGGGCACTAGAGGCCGGGTGTTCTAAGCTCACTGCCCCAGCTGTGCCCATCTGCAAGATGGTGGTGGTGGGGGGGAATGACACTGACTCATCTAACAAGATGGGCAAAGTAGGGACAGGCCTTCTCTGTGCTGTACCCACTCCACGGAGCGAGGTTGCCCAGGGGAACTTTCCCCCAGGGCTAAGCACTGGGGTGGCACGAGCGGCACCCCTCCAGCCGAGAGCACCGGTGCAAGAGTCTGGGGCTGAGCAAGGCTTGTGTGACGACTCCCGGGCCAGTCTCGAACGGCTTTAACACACAACCCCCCCCCCAGACCCAGTTGCCAGTCTCCCTCCACAGGCCTCCTGCCAGAGGGAAAGCTCACAGCGATGGTATGTCTGCCACGGGCTGCCGTGGAATGAGTGCAGGAGAGACCGTTCCTTGGGTGTCTCGGCTCCCTGCCAGGAAGAAGCGGGGCGTCATGAGCACAACAAACAATGGGAGAAATGCGGGGCCCGAAACAGGATAGTTAGAACTTCTCAGGTCTACCCTGAACTTTTCCACCCTACACCGCAGGGCCAAATTCAACCGCCACTCCAAACCAGCCAGCGATTCCCATCCTCCACGGAAATACAGCCAGCTCTGGGGAAGGATGGGACAACTGTTTTTCAGCACACTGCCATGCTACAAGGTGGCACAGGCAGTAAAGGGGGGGAAGGATGGGCCAGCGCTTAGGGCACTAGCCCAAAATGTGGGAGACCCACGTTTAATTCTCTGTTCTGGAACCAATTCCCTCTCCCTGTGTGACTTTGGACAAGCCGTTTAGTCTCTCCGTGCCTCAGTTTCCCACCTGCCCCACAGGGATAATCGCACGGCCCTGCCTGCCAGAGGGGTTGTGAGGATAAACACATCAGTGATGGGGGCCACATGTGTACCTAAAAGAGACAGGCCGCCTTGTCCAGTTTTAAGTGGCTGCATGGAATCTGGTCTGATTCTCAATGAGACTAAGGCCTCGTACTCTGCCACAGTGATGTAAATGAAAACCAGGCCCAGAACCTAGTTGCTGACCACTCCAGGTTATTAAAAATCCCCTGGCACTCTTCATAAATCGCCCAATTCAAATGCTGCTCCCTACACTCGGCCTCCCTCTATTTTTCAATCGGGGTCCTTCGCTGCCAATGTTGCTGCACGCCGTTAGACAGCTACCCCGTTCCGCCCTAGAGGTGGCTGCATTTTCAGCTGGGGGTCTCTCCGTTTTGGAAAGCATCCTGGTATCTTTCATAACACAAGCTCATCAGCACCACCGTTACTGCGACCAGTCAAGTTGCCAAGTGGTATCAAGATGCCAACCGCAGTACGTCAGTGTCTGGTGAAAGACAATTCACCGTGAGAAACTCTTGTCAAGATGCACTCCATGCAGGGGACAGATAAGCTCAGGTTGCTCGGAGGGCTTTCAACAGAGGTTTTGGTTGAGTCACGGCAGGCCTGGCAAGTGAGTCAAACTTATCGGATGTTCTAAGCTTTACAAAGAAGCATTGTACACCCCCCTCTAGAACAGGGCACCTCAGGAGGTAGGGATAGGGTTACAGGAAACTGGCAGCCACACGGGCCAGGGGTGTTACTAAGGAGACTCATGGAGGACTTCAGCTCTGCATTTTGAAAGAACTCAAACAGGGTTTTTTGTTGCTTTTTTTTTTTTTTAAATCCAGTGTGTTGAAATATCGGTCAGGCCCTGTTGCAACCAACACGTGTGTGGAGCAAATGCCACACTGGAGCCAGAGGCCCCAGCTTGGTCTTTTAAAAAACAAAACCGCAGCCTCCCACTCTACAAGCGGGGTGGTCCGGTGTGGAGCATGGCCTAGTGGTGGGGAGCCTAGGACAGAGGGGTTTCTCCAAGGCCAGAAGGGAGCGTTGTGATTGTCTAGTCTGACCTCCTACAGAACCCAGGCCAGGGACCTGCCCCCACCTAATTCCTGTTAGAACTGGGGCAGATCCTTTTCCCATCTCCATTGACACACTGATGGAGAATCCACCACAACCCTCGGGAAGTGGTTCCCAAGGTTAATTACCCTCATTTCCAGCCTGAATGTGTCTAGGATGCGGTTCCCCGTTCTGCCACGACCACAGGCATCTCTCTCTGTGCTTCAGTTGCCCGATGGGGATAACAGCATGGCCCTCCCCCACCGGGGGGGCTGGGAAGATAAATCTATTACAGACTGAGGTGCTCAGATACTGCAGGGATGGGCACCAGAACAGACCCCAACACTGATTCTGAGTAACTGTCGACAGATCCATGAGCGGCTCTTTCCTCGCAGGTGTTCACCCACAGCTGGTGCTAGAACAGATGCAAAACCTGCAGACACATCTCCACAGACACCATGAGCAATCAATCAATCCCCCCCCCCCAACACACCTGTCAAGATCCATGGGTCCCACACGTGCCTATCACAACATGTGGCGTTCCTCATCCAGTGCACTAAATGGCCCCAAAACAGCTATCGGGGTGAAACCAGACAATCACAGCGCTCTCGAATGAACTCATGGGGGAAAACGATAAAAGAAAAGCACGTGTGAGTGAACAGTTGTCACAAAATTATCCCTCTAAATCCGACCTCTCAAAGAAAATCTGCACAACTCTTTCAAAAGACGAACCTGAGAGCTTAAATCCATAACTCTGCTAGTCACTACAAAGCATGGACTGAACAGACACTGGATTTATGGTTTATTACAACAATCTGTAATCCACTAACCCCCCTTTGTCCTATGACTACAGGGGTGTTAACTGGCCACTCTACCTTGGATGGTCCTTTAGGATATGTGCTAACTACTTATGCTAAACTATCCGTTCCATCTTGCATTCAGCTATGACACCAAGGATCGGCAGGTAGTGATCGATCTATCGAGGATCGATTTATCGCGTCTCGTGTAGACGCGGATAAATCGATCCCTGAACACGCTCCCCGTCGACTCCGGAACTCCAGCTCGCGAGAGGCGGAAGCGGAGTCGACACGGGAACGGCAGCGGTCAACTCGCCGCCATTCTCACGGCCAGGTAAGTCGACCTAAGATACGCCAACAAGTTGCGTATCTCAGGTCGACTCCCCCAAGTGTAGACCAGGGCTAAGTACCTTCCCCAGACCTGAAGAAGAGCGTGGTGTCACTCCTAAGCTTGTCTCTCCCACCAACAGGAGTTGGTCCAGTAAAAGATATTCCCCTCCTCCACCTTGTCTCCCCTTGCGCGGCAGGTTAGATATAGCATCCCATGTTCCACCCCAGAACTGGCTGCATCGGTGGTTTGTGAAGTGACTTAAAGATCCTGTTGGGACGGACGACGTGTTAGGAGGATGATGATTTATTTGTATTATTGTAGGGTCTCCAAGCTCCTGGTGCCAGGTGCTGTACAAACACAACAAAGGGACAGTACCTGCCCCATGAGTTTCTGAGGTCTCCCCTGCAAGTCCTGTCCCACCCTAACCCTGCTTAGTTCAAGAGACCCATGCACCAGTCAGCCTGGAGCCTGAAGGCTGCCCCCCACCCCGCCCCGCTCCATTACTCATTCAGCCACCCTGGCTGCACCGGCTTTTGTTCGCTAGCTCCCAGACCAGACGTTATCTGGGGCTCGATTGAGCAAGGCACGTTCGCACTTAAGTGCACCATCAGCAGCCACAGATGAGGAAGGGCATCATCCTACCAGGGGCAGTGTTGTGCAACCGTTACTCATGCCAGTGAGCAGCTACTGAGGACAGTCGTGTGAGGAAGTATTCAGCACCATGACCTGGGGTTGCACAATCCAGCCTTCGACGGGTGGCATGTGCAGGAGAGCTCGTTTCTCTCCCCACCCAGTAAATCCAAAGGCCCATCTCTGCATGACCCCACATTCGAAAGGAGGGCAAGGCAGGGGGCACTGCTTACTGGTTAGCACAGGGGCAGGGGGTTATCGCAGACTGGGATTCTGTTCCCGGCTTGGCACAGGTTCCCGTGCTCTCATCAAATGGGTGCTGTGGGGGCAAAAAGCCACTATTTAACTCTGTGCCTCAGTTTCCCCATCTGCTATTGCTCAGGCCCCCGCTGCACCAGGTGCTGCTCACATACCTCCTAAGAGAGCACCAGCTCTGAAGGGCTCACACGTGGCAGGGAAAGGCAGGCAGAGAGAGAAGAGAAGCAACTGGCCCATCACCCAGCAGCAAAGCTGGGAAGAGAACCCAGGTGTCCTGCCTCCCAGTTCACTGGAGCACACGAATCACGAGGCTGGAAGAGAACTGAGGACCCCCTACCAAGTGTCCTGCCTTGGGACAGTGGCCAACGCCAGATGCTGCAGAGGAAGGGGCAGAAACCCCGCCGGTAGCAGATGTGGGGGACTCTGCTCCCCACAGCGATTTCACCCTGAGCCCTAATGGTTCCAGTACCTCCCACTAGACAGCACAGCCTCCCAGGGGGAACAGGGATGTTGCTACGGACCTACCTCACCGGGGCAACTGACTGTGCGTGAAGCACTTGGAGATCCTCCAATGAAAAGCCACTAGCTGCTCCCACCCTCACGTAACAGGGACCCCAAAGCTTCAGTTGCAGGGAGAGTCAGCCATCAGCTGCTGCACTCGCCCCCGGGGGGCACCCGTCACCAGCAGCTCAGCACCATGACCAGGGTACGATTGGTGCCGGTAGCCACCACTAGTGATGCTGCCTTGACTTGAAAACACATTTTAATCAGTCCCGGGGATCCGAGTCCGCGAGAGCAAGGCTGAGTGAGTGACGGGAGCCAGCAGGCCGGGCCCGCGGGTTCCAGGAACCATCTTTCTCCGGACAGAGGGATCCGGCCCCTGCCACGTTACAGCATCAGAGTGCATTTCCTCTCCCCCTCTCACCTGGTGGGGGGCGGCCCTCTCAATAGCTGCCAGCCCCTAAAGCGGCTCTTGCCCTTTGTCTGGAGGTGGGGAATGCAGCTCCGGTAGGGTCTGTGCCGACTCTGCTGGGAGGCCGCACACTTGGGGACGTCAGAGGGTGACCAACATCTGGAGAGCAGCTGGCGTCGCCTCCCTGTGCCAGGAGTGGCACCGAACCAGTGGCAAGGGTTAGTCACAGAGGCCTGACGCCCAACCCAACCTACGCACCAGGCCACTACCGCCTGGCTTGCCAGCTCCATCACCGACTCAGACAGGCGGCCGCTCATCACCGCCTGCTTCCCCCAGAGAGACGAGCCCACGACACACCCGGCAGGGACCGGCTCAGAACAGCTCCTCGGCGTTCCTGAGCCGGGCATCCCGCAGCTCCCGCAGCCTGAGCAGCGCCTCCTGCAGGCCGTGTTCCCCGTGCTGCCTGGAGTCGCGGGTGCGGACGTTCACCGTGCGGCTGGAAAGCTCCTTCCTGCCGACCACTGCAAGAGAGAGATGGCGAGGCTGAGGCGGGGGAGAACCGGGGCCAGAAGTAGGGGACACCGCTTCCGCCCCAGCCCAGCACACCCCTTGGGAAACACCCCTGCATGCAAAGCTCAACGCAAGACCCTACAGTGGGTGGCGAGGGGCATCAAGGCACCCAGCGAGACCCAGCAAAGCCCTCAGCAGCATCAATCTCCCCCACAGGCAGAGAGCAGGGGAGGGCAGGGACCCAGCCCCCCTGTGCATTGCTGAAGGGGGACAGGCCACTGGGTCTTCCCTGGCTCTGCTCCAGCGCCCGCCAGGAAGCGAAGCAGGAGGGCTGTGGCCATCAGCCCAGGCTACGCGGCGGAACGGCGCCCAAGGAGAGCCGTGCTACAGCCTGCCCGTGGGGAATGGGGGCGGGTGCATTCAAAGGCCATCGATGACATCGCCTGTCGCCCCAACCCTGGGTCAGCAGCCCCAGCAGAGAGGCCAAGACTGACCCCCACCCTCCCCTCTGCCCTAGGGGGGTCCCTGCAGGGCAGGGCTGAGGCACGTGGACAGGACAGCATGTGTGGGTGGGGGGGGACAATCGCTGGCGTCCCACGCTCCCCAGGGCTGCACACAAAGCCGCTCCTCACCGGAGGCCGAGCGAGATCCTTGTTGCTTTGGCCGCTGCTAATCCGCCTGTGGCAGATGGAGGCAGCGGGGAGCTAAGCCAGCGTTACCTGGAGCTCATCTCCGGACCCAGAGCAGCCGAAGCGACAAGGGAGCCCGGCGCGTTATCTCCTCCCGCCAGGCTCTGCGGAAGGCTGCGGCTGCCGAGTTCGGTGTACCCAGGAGACGCCCGGGTTTCCTGGACTCGAGTGTTACCCGAGCCCAGGCCCCAGCAGGATCAGCTGGGACACGGAGCCGTTTGGGTTTGTTTAGACAGCAAGAGGGATGCGGAGTTTTGAGGAAGAAAGAACAGCTGTCACAGACTATAGGCATGAGTCACCCCGACCCCCGCCACAAATCCAGGGCTGGGGAAAGTCGCCCCCATCCCACCGCACAAAGGGCTTTCAACTCCTAACCGAGCCCGGACACGGAGCTCAGCCGAACTTCCCCAAAACACCAGGCTAACAGATGGGCTGAATCACAAGCTTTTGGGACAGGAAGCCGAGCTGATCCCAGTTCACCACCAAGCCAGCACGGGGCCCTTTCCCACAGAGCCTTGGTGAGGGCTTTCGTAACATGGCCCAGGCCACGCTGCTTCCGTCCCTGCCCTCGGGACACTGTTCCACCGGCGATTAGCAGCACCCAAGAGCTTGCTAGGCCCTTTGCAAACCCAGGAGAGACATCTCTGCCCCGGCCAGCTTCCAGGCCAAGCCATTTTCCATCTCCTTGAGCCTTTTCTAAGGTCCCTCTCCTCTACCCCAGAGGCAGACCCTCGGTGCTAGGAGAGCCGCGCACTGTCCAAAGGCAGAATTAAGCTCCCCTTTGGGCTCCCTGACGGGGCCGGTTGCAGGGCCGCTTGGCCTCCCTCCAGTTGCTAACCCCCTGGGGGGCGGAGGTGGACGAGACCCCAGCCAGAGATCCACATGGTGCATCCTAGCCGTGCAACCACTCTTCTTGCCACCTGGTAAATTCTCCTGAGAGCAATTGTCCACCAGCTGCATCCCAACCAGGCAGAGTTCACTGAGTCACTAACATGGGGCAGGGGGAGGCAGAACTGTCTATTTTTAATGGGACCGCGACAAGTCACAAGCAGCCCAACTGGCTCTGACTAAGCAAAAGGTTCCCCATTTTTCTTGGTCCTTTGGGGCCAGGACGGTGCATCTGGGTCCATTCAAAGCAAAGGCCTGGATCTGAAACATTCTTCCCCCCCCCCGCAAATGTCTGCAACCCAAGCACTGCAGCCTTGACGGAGTGAAACCGACTAGAAACCAAAGGGAAACTGCCCTGTCAGCCTGTCTCGTCCCAGCTGAGCGAAGGGCAATGGGGAAACCGGCAGTATCAGGAGTGAACTAGATGGAGATGAAGATTTAAAAAGCTACCTGAGGGCTTTGGACACTCAGCTCCCATTGGTTGGGTGTTCAAACCCCTTAGACAGCTCAGACAACCTAAAGGTCCTTGGGGTTGGAGTCTAAGTGGCCTAGTGGAGCAAGCACAGGCCTCGGGACAGGTCTACACTTCACACACTGCACAAGTGTAGCTGTGGCACTTTAATGAAGATGCTCTACGCGGACGGGACAGAGCTCTCCCGTCGGCGTAGTTAACCCACCTCCCGCGAGGCGGTAGCTGTGTTAACGGGAGAAGCTCCCCGCCAACAGAGGGCTGTCTACACGGGGGGGCTAGGTGGGATAACTACGTTGCTATGGGGTGTGGATTTTACACACCCCTGAGCGACGTACTTATACCGATATAGGCCTGTAGCGTGACCAGACCTCAGGAGAGCTGGGTTCCAGCCCAGCTCTGCCACTGGCCTGTTGGGTGAACTTGGGCAAGTCACTCCCCCCTCCCGGGCCTCAGTTTCCCCATCTGTAAAACAGGCTAATGATACGGACTTCCTTTGTAAAGCACGTTGTAAAGTACGTTGCACGCTCTCCAGATGATAAGAGCTAGGGATTATTATTAACCGGACACCAACCTCAATCCGTCCAGCCCCTCGCTATCTGAATTCCCCTACTATTCAGAGTTACAGCCCGGGAGGGGCAGGCAGGACTCCTGGGTTCTATGTTCTATTCTCATCTCTGCCAAACTCACTATAGGAGACAAATACGTTACATGAGCAGGGTGCGGAGAGCTGGAACTGGGTTTCCTGCCAGCAGTTTGACCAGCTCCCAGCCACCCCAGCCTGTGCCAAGCAAAGCATGCCCAGTATCCCACATCTCGCCCCAAGCACTTCTACACATGCTAGGCGAGAGCTCTGCGTGACCGCAGAGAACTAGATGAGTGAACAGCCGGGGCTCTGTCAGCCGGCCACTCACGGCTGAGCAAGGGAACGGGGCCTGAGAAACTTTACAGTCACTGACCACTGAGGTCAGTGGGTTTGGGGTTCCAACTCATCTCCCCTTCCCCATTACACTTTCCTCTCTCGGGATCTCACGCTCGCTGCAGCCTGTGGCCAGAGCATAGGGCTGGGAGCCAGACATTGTTGCCTCATATCCCCTGGCTCCCTCATCCTCCCTTCTGTGGTCTTGGGCAAGTCCTATCCTCTCCCTGGAAGCAGCTATAGCCTCATCTTACAAAGGTCCCAGTCGTCTATGCAGAGTGATTCGAGGCCTCAGGCGGAAACAGGCTAACAGGACAGGCATTACGCTCGCCGGGCCTGATTCTTCGTCGTGCCACCAGAGCTGTGTAAGGGGGTGGAAATACCCCCTGAGAATCCTCCCTGGTGCAGAGCTGGTATAAGGGCTCGGCACCCTTCCTGCTCCCATATAGGGGCCAGATCGGGAATATGGCCAGAACGCACTAGACTACAACCAGGCCCTGCTTCCCGAGGGCGATGGGCAGCAGGGCATGAGTTAGAGCAGCCTCGGGGTCACGGCTTGTAGGCCCTACCGTAATACACCTAGTTCAAGGTCACTATTAGTCACTTCACCTGTGCCTGTTGGTGCCAGAGTAACAGACTGGGGCCGAAAGAGCGTAAAGGGGTCAGATGAAAGGGGAAGGGCTGGAGAATCCAGCCAGCGCAGGGGAAGGGCATAGGTGGCCTAGTGGCTAAAGCACTGGGTTGGGATTCAGGAGTTCAAATCCCGGCTCTGCCACAGATACCCCTAATCTCTCCAGGCCTCATTTCCCTCCTTTATAAAACAGGGAGAATAATCCTTCCTTGATCTAGTAAGGCCATGAGCTCTTTGGGGCAGGGATTGTGTCTGTCCCTATGAGCAGCGCCCAGCATGGTGGAACCTTGATCTGAGTTCGAGCAGCCTATGGGTTGCTCTGAGTTGGGGCCTCCAGGTGCTACCGTAATACACCTAGTCCAAGGTCTGTGGTAGATCCTATAACTCACTCCACCTGTGCTAGTCATTGCCTCTGCGGAACTAGGGGGAGGTTGGCTTAGTTGCCTTTGCATCTGTCCCCACTCCCCAAGGGACGTTGGGAGGGCAAGGAAAGGACCCTCAGGGGTCGAGTACAGTCTGCCCCTTTCCCCACAGCTCCCTATGAGGGCAGGGCTGTGCACCTGCAGCCTGTGCGCCGGGCCCTCCCACGAGGTTGACGCACCCAGCCGGGGGAGACGCCGCGGACGAGAAAACCCAGCCGGGAGCGGTTACTCCTCTGGCGTATTCGCCACGGGGCTGATGGGAGGGGAAGGTCGAGTGCTCCCTGCCCCGCGGCCCCAGTCTCAGCCTCCTCCAACCCAGATCCTGGAAGCACGTGAGTGAATTCTGGGGGAGTGCGAGTGACAGATGTTGCCATGGAAACGGCTGCATCCCCCTCCACCGTCCCATGAGGGAGGGGGAACCTGCGCATGAGAGCCCCTCCACCCCGGCTCAAACAGGCGGCAGTGGGAGGAACACCCTCTGGCCCAGTGTTCCCAGTCCTGCTGTTAATAGTAGTGCCTTAGCAAGAGGGCTGACGAGGGACAGAAATCATCTCCTGTGACGAGCACCTGTTGCACCAGGGAGCAGGTGTTCAGGGGAAGCGCAATCCAGCTTTCCTACGCCCCGAGCGCGCCTTCAGGGACGGGTGGGACGTGGTTATTTTGGGAAGCCCCGCCTCACACCCTCACGCTTACCCAGCTGG
Organism: Trachemys scripta elegans; assembly: GCF_013100865.1. Lineage (NCBI taxonomy): Eukaryota > Metazoa > Chordata > Testudines > Emydidae > Trachemys > Trachemys scripta. Next base: position 7,395,159 of record NC_048321.1, read on the forward strand.
AAGTTGTACTGAACCAGTTGAGCCTTCCGGATTTTCCGGTTCAGCGTGGTACTCCAGTCGGCATCGACGTCCGCCATGAACCCCGCCTGGTGGAACGTCTCGCGCACCTGAGACACAGACAGACACGCGTCAGAGATCCCAGCCACGGACGGCGCAGGTCGGGCCTGGATCTCGCCACTCACCTCATGGGCATAAACCTCCGCATCGGGTCCGACCGGGATCACCATGACTTGGAACGGGGACAGCCACAGAGGCCTGCAAAGCGAGGAAGAGGCTGAGTTCCCTTCGCTTCATTACACAAGAGCCCTCTCCTCCTCCTCCCCCTCCCCCGGCTGGGCATTCCCGCTCACCCGAGCTTTGTCCATCTTCCGGGGCCAATGCAGGATGGGTCACGAATGCGCCGGCAGCCCCGGCCAGCTTGTGTGCAGGGACTGAGCCCGACACCAGTGCATCCAAAAGCACAGACCTCTAATGCTTAAGCGACTTGCCCAACGTCACACGGAGCTGGGAGCAGAACCTAGGACTCCAGCCCTCTGCTCTGTGCACAAGATCATGCTGCAGCCCGAAGGGTGAGCCCTGGGCATCTGGCTACCTGGCTTCTCTTCCTGACTCCTAACAGTAAAAGGCCCCCCAGAACCACGTATCCGCCCCGCCCTGGTGGCTCTTCACTGGACAGTCGCAGCGGAAGGGGACAGCTGGGAAGGAACCGTAGAGCAAGGGGTTCCCAACGCAGGGTTAGGAGCTAGCGCAACTGTCCTCACCACTTCCGGCCGTAGTTCTCAGCCAGGACGGCCAGCATCCTCTCCACGGAGCCCAGCACCGCCCGGTGGATCATCACCGGCCTCTCGGACGTGCTGCCATCTTTGCTGTGGGTGAAAAGGATCATGGGAAGCGGTCAACGGGCACTGAAGGTACAGAGTGACAAGCAGGCCCCTTCCCCAGGGCCTGACGTGACAGAAGAGGAGGAGAAGGAAGTAAGAGTTCTGGGGCTGACTCTACCTGCAATGTGTTTACATTTGATGGAGATGCCACTCAGAGTTGCTATAGCAACAAAGTGACTCCAGACGTGGATGAGGTTCCTGTTCCCCCTCAGCCACTCCTGGGGTTTTTACAGGCGCAGTTCTCATTGACGTGAGCAGGAGCTGTGCCTCTGAACACTCCAAAGGGCATGGAAACGTGAGATCACCCGCTTGCCCACCGCGGAAATGCAGCCACCTCTAGGGCAAGACAGTTACACCACAATTTGCCAAATATCATTTTGTTCCTCGTTCGAAAGAGGAAGTGAATTAATTTCCAGCTAATGTGAAATGTGAAGTTCTGAGGCAGGTCGAATGCGTCAGCTTTTCTGGGACGTGGCCAGGAGACCAGGGTTAACACTTCAACTCTTGCAAAATGTCCTAGGTGCAGTCAGATCTTCAGTTAAGGACTCCAGGTTTCTGAAGTGGGATTCTCCAAAATTCCCAGTGCTGGCTGAGCTCTGCTCCTGGGGCCGTCAGCAGGAATTTTGTCACTAACGTCAATAGGAGCAGGGTGAGGCCAACACTGAGTGTTTATGAAAACCACATGGCCTAAATTTCCCCTCTCTGCTGACTACCCCGGACACGTTCCCTGGAATTGCAGGAAGAGAAAACTGATATTTATAGGGGGCTTTTCACCCCAAGGATCCCACAGCACCATATCCACTCGGCTTTACATACCTACGGTGCGCCATACAGGGCCACTGAAATGCGGCCATCTCTGGTGCGGAACCCGACAGCTGTTGAACAGCACATGGCAACAGAGCATTAAATGGGAAGTGAAGAAAAATGGGAACAAAACTAGCCAAGAATAAAGTGAAGCTGGAAATGAGGGGAAGGTTTCTAGCCTTCAGAGGAGGGAGGGACTGGACCAGTTTCCCACAAGAGGCAGGGGCGGGGGGAGGGGGGGAGACGGGGGGCGGGGAGGGGGGACAAAGGGCCTAACTAGTTAGAAGCTAGAGCTTGACTTGTTCGTGAATGGGGTGATAGGAGGGGGTTGCCTGCGACAGCAGAGGTCTGGACTCAATGACCCAGAAGATGCCTTCCAGCCCTATGTTTCTAACAACAACAGAACCAGATGAAAACGCAGGGGGGATTCAGAATGTAGCTTCTATTGGCAAGATTTGGCCAGGACTAGGGTTCTATCATCCACTGGTGATTATTAAAACTCTCCGGCTTGACTCGTTGAAGGGGGCTCAGGGAGACTGGGAACCCAGCAAATATCTTCCCATCTCCTTTAGGTCCCTGCTTGTTTTGCTAACGTGATGGCCGGCATCTTGGCTGACACACCAGGAACTGAAGCCGGACCTCTGGATGTTCAGAAAGCCTTTGACAAAGTCCCTCACCAAAGGCTCTGATGCAAAGTAAGCTGTCATGGGAGAAGGGGGCAAGGTCCTCTCGTGGATCAGTAACTGGTTAAAAATTAGGAAACAAAGGGTAGGAATAAAGGGCCAGTTTTTAGAGTGGAGAGAAGTAAATAGCAGGGTCCCGCAGGGATCTGTACTGGACCAGTGCTGTTCAACATATTCATAAATGATCTGGAAAAAGGGGTAAACAGTGAGGTGGCAACGTTTGCAGACTATACAAAAGAACTTAAGATAGGTAAGTCCAAAGCAGACTGAAGAGTTACAAAGGGATCTCACAAAACCGGGCGACAAAACGGCAGACGAAATTCAATGTTGATAAATGCAACGTAACGCACATTAGAAAAACATAATCCCAACTCTACATACAAAATGATGGTGTCTAAATTAGCTGTTACCACTCAAGAAAGAGATCTTGGAGTCGTGTTTAGTTTTCTGAAAATATCCACTCCATGTGCACCAGCAGTCAAGAAAGACTGGGACTGTTCATCTTAGAAAAGAGACGACTTGGGGGGGATATGATAGAGGTCTATACAATCATGACTGGTGTGGAGAAAGTGAATAAGGAAGTGTTATTTACTCCTTCTCCTAACACAAGAGCCAGGGGTCATCAAATGAAATTAATAGGCAGCAGGTTTAAAAACAAACAAAAGAAAGTATTTCTTCACACAACACACAGTCAACCTGGGGAAGTCATGGCCAGGGGAGGTTGTGAAGGCCAAAAGTATATAAGAACTAGATAAGTTCCTGGAGACTAGGTCCATCAATGGCTATTAGCCAAGATGGTCACAGATGCAACCCCAGGCTCTGGGTGTCCCTAAACCTCTGAATGCAGGAAGTTAGGACAGGATGACAGGGGATGGATCACTCAATAATCGCCCTGTTCTTTTCATTCCTTCTGAAGCACCTGGCATTGGCCGCTGTCAGAAGACAGGATACTGGGCTAGATAGACCATTCTTATGTTCTTAAAAGCATGAACTGCTGCAGCTTGATCTGATGAGCCAAGGCACCCCAGACTCATATCCTCTAGGGATCAGGCACCGAGGGGGAGCCGTAACACACGTCCACCATGGGGCTACATCAAGACCCCAACCCTTGGGGAAGCTACCCCCACCCCATGATCCTTACTGGCCAGGATCTTGGGTTTAAGGGCTCATCCACACAACACTTAGCTTGCGGCAAACTGGGAGCGTAAATCTACCTTGGGCTAGTCTGCTGCGCACTAAGCGTCCATGCAGCCATTGCTACTGTCCACTACAAGTTTCCTACTGTGCTTTGAAAGGCAGGTCGGTCAAAGCGCACTAGGAAACTTTTTAGTGCCCGGCAGCACCATCTACACGGATGGCTAGCGAGCGGCAGGATAGCACGGGGTAGGTTTACACCCCAGCTCGCTGCAAACGAACCATCTGTATAGACAAGCATCACCTAGATCATGCTATACCTGGTGTACGTCAGGTCGAACCTCATGGGCATTTGGAAGTCCAGCTGAATGGTGGCACATTGATGGTATCGGCCCAGGGCGTCCTTGATCTGAATGTCGATCTGAAACAGCACGTGGAGACGTGTGAGTCACTCATTTCCCAACAGACCCGGAGTTTTGGTTCCTTGAGGAACCTTGCAAAGTGGGGACAGCACTGTAAACAGAACCCTGTCTCCATGGGGATACAACTCGGCTTATCAGTGCAGGAAAAAGGTCATTCCACTTTATCCCCTCCATGCTATTTATGGCTACAGCAGCAGCACTGATCTCTGGGGGGAGTATTTCCTGACCAGCAGGGATAAGCCCAGACAAAAACCCCAGGCTACAGTCTCAGCTCCGGCTGCCAATTAAGTCCCAGGAAACACCTAGCACATGGCTATTTGTTAGGACACCTGTACCCTGCAACACTCCACATTCGAGAGCCATGTTTGCAAAGATTCATGGAGGAGTCTTGTACAGCATTGAGCTGAGCCCAGGGGGACAGAGACCAAGGTCTATTTCAAGGGCAGAAAGTCCAAAAGTCACGGTGTTTGCATCTTGGAAATCATGGCTGAGGTAGAAGTAGCCCGAGGGCCCAATCCTGAAGCTCCTGGCACATTCCACAGATAACTACTCCCGTGAGTAGACCCAGCCTGAGGGCCCAATCCTGCAGCTCCCGGCACATTCCATAGATAACTACTCCCGTGAGTGGACCCAGCCCGAGGGCCCAATCCTGCAGCTCCCGGCACATTCCATAGATAACTACTCCCGTGAGTGGACCCAGCCCGAGGGCCCAATCCTGCAGCTCCTGGCACATTCCACAGATAACTACTCCCCCGAGGGGCCAATAGATTCCTGCACAGGTGAGTTACCTGGACAGCTCACCTGAGCAGTAAAGTTAATCACACCAATCACATGAGTAAAGTTACTCACGTGTGTCCACGTTTGCAGGACCAAGCCCTTAGTCATCCTTGATTAAATCCCACACAGTTTGCTGATCCTTTAGAACTCGGGGTGGGAGGAATGGGTATAAACAAGAATGGGTCCAATTCCAGGCCCTGCATTAGCTTCTGCAAATTGAGCGGTTTTGTAAATTAATCAAAATTAGAGCCTGTCCGTTTTAAGACGCTCGTGTAGCCTCGTAAAACAATTGTACCGAGCTAGTCCCAGTGCGTTCCGTCCTGAGATCTCTGTGCCTCACGAGGGAGGGCAAGGATCACCAATGCTCTACGCTTCGCCGCAAGCATTGGGGTTGATGCCGGAATCGCTGGGCAAATTCTCTGGCCTGTGCGAGGCAGGAAGTCAGACTAGAGAATCAAAATGGCCCCTCCTGCTCTTCACATCCGAGTCATTACTCTCATGCTATAAGTGGGGAAACTGAGGCAGAAAGCAGGGACACGACTGGCCCAAGAAGGCAAAGCAAGTTGGTGGCAGGCTCGGGACCCAGGAGTCCTGGCTCCAACCACTGACGGTGGATCGAGCGCTCACTAACCTTTGGCCCATAAAATGCCCCGTCGCCTGGATTGAGCTCCCAAGGCTGCCCAAAATCATTCAGGCTTTTCTCCAGTTGCTGGAAGACAAAGGGGTTAAGTGAGTAGATGCCTTTTGCCCCAGGTCGCACCTGGATACACGGTCACTGCCAGCTAGTCACAGGGTTGATTCAATATTGAAAGTCACTGCAGGAGACAAGAAGCCACCAGCATCTACCCTGCCGACCAGCTGTGATCACCGCGTGAGCAGCATCTTCTGCATGGTAAGTGGACCCTGCCTTGGTGGATGATGCTATAGCACACGGGTGTATTCAATGCCGCTGTACTGTGAGAGGTGGCACGTGGATCCAATCACAAGGGTCTGTACCAGGCAACTCCCCCAAGTGCTGCTCTGTGCCACACAAAACAGAGCTGTCAAATCACTCAGACCCAACCACATCAGCCTCTCGCCACTTGCCAGGGTAAGCAAGCAACAGCCACGGTGCACCAGCAACCTGGTGGTGGGGAGCAAACACCACGGCCAAACGAATGGGCAGAGGGATTTATTACAGCTGTGCCTAGAGATCCCAAACTGAAATCAGGGTCCCTGCTGCACCGGACGGGCACAGGCCCTGGCCGACATATGGGCCCCATCATGCCAGATGCCTAGCCAAGCCCAGGGCCCACACTGTGCCGGGCGCCACGCCAACCCAGAGCGAGAGAGTCTCTAAATAGCTCAGGCAGACAAAGGAAGTGCTGTTATCCCCATCTTACAGACAAGGGGAACTGAGGCACACAGAGATGAGGTGACTTGCCCAAGGTCACAAGGGAAAGTCAGTGGCAGAGTGGAAGTGTTCCCCACCTGCTCAGCCTGCTCCCACACATGAGCGTCCCCCAGGAACCCTTCTGGGCGCGTGGAGAGATAGAAGCGGAAGGAGAAGCCGAAGACGGAGTACACGGCCTGCAGGAAATCCAGGCATCCGCTGATCTCGCCTTCCAGCTGGGAAAGGAACACACCACACAAGTAGCTTTGGGGGACGGGACGGAGGGCAGCGCCCGTCCCCAAGGAGATGGCAATCCCAGGGAGGGAGGGCGTTTAGGGAGGGATGGTTTGTTAATTATCCCCTACCCCACCCCCCTCGGGGTACCCAGCTCCACGCGCTCACCTGACCCAGGGTGCAGAAGATGTGAGCGTCGTCCTGCTGGAAACGCCGCACCCGGGTCAGGCCGGTCAGGGTCCTCGAGGACTCGTTCCGGTGCAGCACCCCGAAGTCGGCCAGGCGGAGGGGCAGCTCCCGCCAGGAGCGGGGCCGGTGAGCGAACATCAGGCTGATGGGACAGAATGGAGGAAGAAGGGAAATCGGAGCCCGTCCAAGCCCCGCTGAGAAGCACACCGAGGACTCTTTGGGGCAGCAGCAGGCCCTGACAGGGAAGGGAGCTGCTGGGCTGCCCTCGATCCAGCCCCCGCTGCTGCTTCTCTGGCAGGAGAGCCAGGACCCCGGTGGGAAGAGAGCCACTCCCACCCAGCAGCCAGTCAGGGGCCTCAGTGGGGAGCGAGTGGCCAGGGCTCGACAAGACACCACAGCTGGACACCTCCATGGCAGCCTGGACGTAGAGACCAAGGCCTAAATGTGCCATGGATACAGAGCTGCAAGAGGGGTCCCTCCGGGTGCTGCCCACGCTGAACATGGGCTGTTAGGTATCAACAAACCAAACTGGACCTCTGGGCCAGACCCCAGGGTTGGCAGGCTGTTGATTTATTTGAAATACGTGTTTTTAAGAAGTATCCCCTCCCCCTCCCATTCGAATGGCGTTACGATTTTGTGCCTGAGATTTTAACGACAGGCAACTATTGTACAGTGCTAAGCAAAAACCAAGGACAATCCCCAGTCAGCCCTGTTCTACTCACTAGACCCCACTCCCCTCCCAGAGCTGGGAATAGAACCCAGGAGTCCTGACTCCCAGCCCCACCCCTCTACCCACTAGACTCCACTCTCTCCAGCCTCTATCACAGACCCCCCTAGTCCAGTGGTTCTCAACCTATGTGGCCCACAATGAGTTATGTGGGCCGCATTCAATGCTACCTGTATGGCCCTGAGGAGGTCACACGGGCCACAGCTCCCTGCTGATTGGGCCGCAGATTGAGAACCACTACCCTAGCTGAACAGCCAGCCTGCAGCAGACCTTGGGTGCCTCGCTCACCAGTGACCAGGGCAGTTCATTGGCTTGAGGGCGAAGGTCTCGTTCTCGACCGGGAAGCAGAACATGTGGTCGCTGTAGTGCTGCCAGTGGCCAGACAGCTCCCACAGCTTGGCATTATAGATGTTAGGGGTGACCACCTCCGAGAACCCACGTTTCCGATACTCGCTCTGCAGTGGGGGCAGAAAACACAAGACGTGGCCTCTCCACGGGAGCACAGACCTGAGAGACACTGGGCCCTTTACAGTGAGAATGCTACTTAGTAACGATACAGAGCTTCACATCTTCAGAGCACCGCCCTCACTCACAGCCCCATCCTCCTTTCCTGGGGGAAACGAAGGCAGAGAGGTGGAAATGACGTGCCTAACGGTCACAGAGAATGATGGTGGCAGAAGTGGGATTAAAGGAAATTATTACTTACCTTACAATGACTGTGGTTCTTCGGGGTGTGTGTGTGTGTGTGTGTGTGTGTGTGTGTACATACACACACACACACGTATATGACAGACACACATTCCACTCTTGGTGCACATATACCCAGCGTACTCCAGTTCAGATTTGTTCAGCGAGCAGTGTCTGTTGGGGGCTGTGCCTCTACCCCAAATGTCCTCATGCTTCCAACTGAGGACATAGGGGGTGACCCCAACCACCCCTTAGTTCCTTCGCTAATACGGAATATATCTAGACTCCGTAGTAGTGGGGAAGGATCATGGAGTATATACGGACAACACATCTCCAAGTACCACAGCTACCGTAAGGTAGAACTGCTGCAGCTTCAATTTCTTGTGTATACACACACCATTTTTGCTGACTCACAATCAGCGTCCTAGATCACAGTAGTCTACCTACACAGTGGTTGTACAACAGCCCGAGCAAAGTTAGCATCATATCTTGATTCTTCCCCTACGTTGTAATGCCAGATCAGCATACCCACGGAAGTCCAGGTAGCTGCCCTACATATATCCAGTACAGGAACATTTCCTAAAGAAGCACCAGACCCTTTTTTGTGCTCCCGGAGAGCGAGCTGTTGCACTCACTGGAGGGTCTACACTGGATAATTCATAGCCCAGCTTGATACAAGCAAAGATCAAGCTAGAAAGTCTCCATGTGGAAATGGCCTGACCTGTCACCTCGTCCCCATAAGCTATGAATAGCTTAGAGGACACCCTAATGACTTGGTTCTATGTACGTAGGAGGAGAGCGTCCTCAGAACATCTAGGGCGTGGGAGCTTAGCCTTGCCTTGGCTACAGTGTGGTTTGGGGAAAAAACCCAACAGGTAGGTGGATAACCTGATTTAAAGGAAAGTCAGATATCGCTGTCAATCAAAGATTTCAAAGACACCCAGTCTATGATAAATTGTGTGTCGGGGCCCTGCCACCAGCCCTTGTATCTCTCCTCCCCTTTTAGCCAACGTTATTGCCACCGGAAAGGTGGGTTGATGTAATGATGAAATATGGAGCCAATGGCTTGACAAGGGGACACATTAACCTTGCAATGTATTGTGCATCATGATTTGACGTGTCAGTCCTCTTAGGAGCAGGAGACAAGCTGTGCCTGCCCCACGCATGGTTCTTAGCTCCAGGATTTGCGTGAAGTCTTCCACACCCCTCACATCTGAAGGTCGTCCAACTCATTGTGGAGGCATCTGTCACCAACCGAGTGGGAGGAGGGTCTTTCAGAGGGTCTCTCTACCGGTTTAATTACAGCACTTCTTGGGGGGACTATGCACTGACAGAACCTGGTGGTGCCCGCTTGGCCGACACAGACTTCAGCCGTCCTTGCACACAACGAGGGTGAAGTCTGGCATGCTGAGCTACGCAAGTACAGGAGGCCGGGGACCTAGCCGCCTGAGCTGAGTTCTCAGGGACGCCTTGGGATGACAGGCCTAGCATGGCTTGAAATCTCTCCTGCAGTAGATAAGCCAGTGCTGTTGTGGAGTAGCTCCTATAAACTCCGTCCTTTGGGTCAGAGTCAAAAGTGACTTTTCTCCGTTGACCTAGGGAGGGGAAAAGCTGAACGGAGACGGTCACTTGTCTGTCCATGAACGAGCCGGTCGTCTACATATGGGAAAAGCTGGTGTGTCCTTGTTTCTTGAAATAAGCTGCCATTCCTGCTAGGCATTTTGAGAATCTTCTTGGGGCTGCGGAAAGGCCGAATAGCAACTCCCTGTGCTGGTAATGGGACTCGTCCACTTGAAATCTCAGATACCTTCGGTGGGCAGCGCCAATCGCTATCTGGAAAAAGGCATCTTCGAGGTACCAGTCGTGTGGATCTAGGGTTGGGGTGACAGAGGCCAGATGCACCATCCTGAATTTGAGCTTGTGAACTAAAGACTTTCAACTGCCTCTGGCCCAGCCCCCTTTCTTTCTGGCAATCAGAAAATAACGAGAGTAAAACGTCATCACTTGTGCTGCTGGGTGACCTCAGGCAAGTCATGTCCCACTCCTGTGCCTCAGTTTCCCCACCTGTAAAATGGAGATAATGATACTGCCCTCTTTTGTAAAGCACTTTGAGAAGTACTGATGAAAAGAGCTAGAGAAGAACTAGGGATGATTATTATTAAAGCCCCTTGAGGTACTTCTCCCACTGCACAAGAGGTTCATAAGCGCTTGCACCTCCCAGCGTTACTCCTCGTTCTTCTCACAGGAGTGTGTACTTTTGGCACTTCAGAGACTAACAAATGTATTTGAGCATAAGCTTTCGTGGGCTAAAACCCACTTCAACAGATGCATGCAGTGGAAAATACAGTAGGAAAATATATATACACACAGAGAACATGAAAAAATGGGTGTTGCCATACACACGATAACGAGAGTAATTGATTAAGGTGAGCTATTATCAGCAGGAGAAAAAAAAACACTAATGTAATGGTGTCTAGGCTTGACTAAATACTGGAAGTGGATGGGTCATTACACAAAGTAAAAACTGTTTCCTCGTGCTAATTATTTCCCCTACTGTTACTCACACCTTCTTGTCAACTGTTGGAAGTGGGCCATCTTGATTATCACTACAAAAGTGTTTTTTTCTCCTGCTGATAATAGCTCACCTAAATCAATTACTCTCGTTAGAGTTGGTATGGCAACACCCATTTTTTCATGTTTTCTGTGTGTGTGTGTGTGTGTGTACACACACACATCTTCCTACTGTATTTTCACTGCATGCATCCGATGAAGTGGGTTTTAGCCCACGAAAGCTTATGCTCAAATAAATGTGTTAGTCTCTAAGGTGCCACAAGTACTCCTCGTTCTTTTGCTGATACAGACTAACCCGGCTACCCCTCTGAAACCTGCAAGAGGGGCCTGAGAAAACAGTCAGGGAAAGCGAGGGGGAGGAAGAGAGAGTCTGGAACTGGATGGAATAACCCCTTCTATGACTTCCAGCCGTCCCTCAGGATGGTGATCCAACTCCCAGATGGAGAGGATCTACGGTGAGACACGATTTGAGAATCTGCCTACTTGCATTTTAGGAATTCTGGTTAATCTTATGAGATTACTGTCTGCTGGACTGCCGCGGGGTAGGCGTAGTCCGCTCATGTGTCGCCCACACCAGGAACAACAGTGGGTTGATGAACCCGGAAGGTTCCCATTCATGGAGGGAACATCTTAGGACAATGCGACAGCTGGAGCTTGGAGAAAACCAGTCTGACCACGTTTATCGGCCAGGCTGGGGGTTTGGAGCAGTGGAATTTGTCCACAAACAGGACAAAGAGCCAAGGTGTTGAGTGAGGTTAAGTCTTTAAAACCACAGAGACTGGGTGAGGCAAGGAGAGAGCAAAAGGGAGATTGGGCAAGAAAGAGGAAGACAGGAAACCAGCTGCACAGGAGAGAGAAAGACTCCATGAGCCAGAGGAGAATCCACGCGTAGGAGAGGGATTCTGGACTCCTTAAAGAACAGTGAGGAAACCGAGGCAGGGAAATGCACACAGGGGTGTTCCCGGATTGGTCTGAGCTGTACAGATCTCGTGGGAGCTAGAGGGTGATCAGGCTTTGGAACTTTTACGGAGCCCACGCCCCTGTTTGCTTTGTTATCCCGTGTCCCAGCAGAGGCGAAGTGTACCGCGCAGAGCGCTCATGTGGGATGGGCTGTGCTTAAGCTACAGAGGAGGTTAAGGGGTCAGCACTGGTCCTGGGAGAGTAGGGTAGCCCCATTGGCACGAAGGGGTAACAGACAGCGAGCCTGTGCCCAGGATGTGCGCCAGAGAGGTCAAGGATCCAAGCACTGCAGCCTGCTCAGAGCGTGGCGAGGCCCAAACCCAGTAGCCAGGATGGGCTCTACCAGGCCAACAAATCTGCACGCCCCTCCTGACCAAGGAGCCACGTCTGCTGCCTTGAGGACGATGAGGGCAGACAGGGGGGCAGATGCAGAGGGCTCCCTTCGGGGGAGACTTTGGTCCTTTCTAGGTTGTCCGGGTTGCTGATATCATGTGTAAGAAGATGCGGTCTCCCCTGCAGCAGAGACAAAGCGCTTACAAAGCATGACCCTCAACAGATTCTCCTGGCCAAAGGAACCTGGACTCGAGTCGCTGGGCAGGTGTACACGGACGAGCACTCGAAGGAAGGGTCCCCCAGGAATTCGTGGCTTCTGCTCACAGCCCCAGTCCAACGGGCCAGATTGTGCAGTCTATTGGGAACAGCGGTGCGAGGGGATATCTATGCACCTGTCTGTATCCCAAGGATTCCCCACTAGGGAGCGGGGTTTGCTCATAGCTTTCAGGGGAGTCATGTCCCCACCCCCTTTTTCTTTGTGGCTAGGTAGGGGAGGAGAGGAAGGGTGGCCCAGGGATTAGGACACCAGCCTAGGAAATGGGAGACATGGGGCTCAATTCCTGCTCTGCCACCAACTCCCTGTGTGACCACGGGCAAGGCACTTAGCCTCTCAGTGCCTCGGTTTCCCCATCCGTACAATGGGATAATAGCACTGCCTTGCCTCACGGGGATGGGTGAGGATAAATACATTAACTGGTCTACAGTGCTCGGACACTATAGCACTGGTGCTAGATAAGGACCTACAATAGACAGGACCGATGTTTTTTTCCAGCATGTTTTTTCCAGATGGAAGCAGGGTGTGGACGACCCCTGGGAAGCCTGTGCAACTGGGACCCAGAGACAGACACCTCCAAGATAATCTACCTCACTGGGAATTGGGGACCCAACCTCACCCAGCTAGCTAGGTGCAGCCACGCTCCTGGCCGGTGTCTAGCACAGCTCCCTGACCCGGGTGGCTAGGGACATGCACTCCGCCCTCTCCCCAAGGAAATCTATAGCAGAGCCAGGTTAAAACTCCTCTGGCCACGCTGACCAGGGAGTCAGTGCTGGAGCTCTGCACACAATGACTCGGCTATGACCCAGTGGCGGCTGGCGTGAGTCTGCTCCCAGAGCCTGGGCTGACGGTCACAGCTGCACAGAGGCGTTTGGGACAGGAAGATCTACAGGATGTCACACGGAGAAGGAGTGTCAGCACCACAGAAATGCAGGGCTGGATGGGACCTGGCAAAGTCACCGAGTCCAGCCCCCCGCGCCGCGGCGCGACCAAGCGAACCCCGATACGACGGCTGCCCGTACCTTGATGAAGTCTATCAGGGTGTTGTAGACATGAGCTCCTCTGGGCAGGAAAAAGCAACTCCCGGGACTCAGCTCGTGGAAGAAAAACAATTCCTGCTCCTGGGGAGGGAATAAGAGAGGTCCCCTGAGCGCTGCACCGAGGGGGAGGCAGGACTCGGGATGTCTACGCGCGATGACCCCCTACATGGGGGACTGGATCCAGGCTCCTAAGGACTAGGCCCGGCAGCTGGAAACAGCGGCAGGTTTAGAAGCCTCTTATGGGACCCATAAGGTGGCAACAGAGACTCGGGCTTCGTTGAGGCGGGAGAGACGTGGCACGGCAACGGAAGACAATGGCTTGCCCGTGCCCAAGCTCCGAAGGGAGCTGGGTCTTGCAGAGCACCTCTCCTACCCGAGGGGTCTCCAATCAGCAGGGCAGGTACTGATGGCTCCATTTCTTCCGCGCCAACACTTCCATGCCCTTTGTCCCTTCCCTGTTCAGAACCAGGGACAGTTTAGCCAGCGGGTTGGGTGGAACAAACGCAGATGTAGCTGGCGCGACCCTGCCCGGGGGTGATCATGCCGACTCCTACCTTGCCAATCCTCCGGTGGTCCCGGCTAGCTGCCTCCTCCTGGAGCTGCTCCCACTCCTCCAGCCGTACGGGGCTGGGGAAGGAGATCCCATACACCCGCTGCAGAGACTCCAGAGCGGGGTCTCCTTTCCAGAAGGCGGAGGAGCTCTGTTGAGAAGGGGGAAAGAGAGCTAACACCACAGGAAGGGGCTGATAGAAGAGTGGGCTGAGCTCCACACTGGCTGGGGCAGGGTAACCTGGGATCAACACGCAACTCTACTGCCTACTCCTCCAGCGTCTCCAGAAAGGCACAAGCTTCCGCTCCTCTCGGAACAGCACGGTCTAGTGGTTAGGGCTGGGAGTCTGGACTCCTGGGTTAGGTGCTATGGCGACGGGCTTGGTATAAAACACGAGGAGCCAGAGTCAAGAACAGAACCTGAAATGGACTCACTGGGTGACCTTGGGCAGCCACGCGCCTGCTCTGTGCCTCGATTTCCCCACCTGTAAATCAGGGATGGTACCGACTCCTTTTCTAAAAAGAAGAACAGGAGTACTTGTGGCACCTTAGAGACTAACAGATTTATTAGAGCATAAGCTTTCGTTGACTACCGCCGACTTCTTCGGATGCAGACTAACACGGCTGCTACTCTGAAACCTGTCCTTTTCTAAAGCACTTGGAGACCCTCTGACAAAGCCCAGCCTGTGTTCAGTGCAAAGCGTGACCATATCAGGCATTTAATATCAAAGTGCTCCACCCTCCTGCTGGAACTTTTACAGCTGGGGGGAAACTGAGGCACTGACTCCCCTAAATTCACACAGCTTGCCCAGTGGCAGAGCGATAACCCCCGCCACGCCATGCTCACTAGACCAGGCTCCCTCCCACCAGTGCCAGCAACTGAGCTTGGCTGGGGTTAGAACCGACCTTTAGGATCTTCAGTGCTCGGATCTTCCCTGTGTGCCTGACATGGGGGCCTTTGCAAAGGTCGATTAACCCCCCGCACCTGGGAAAAGGAAAGGAGACGGGTTCAGAGTACAGACAGAGAGCCAGGAGCAGACAACAGGTGGGTCACAGGCAGATTGGCATCCCTGGGTCTAGGGGTGAGGTGAGAAATGCCAGGCTGGAATGAGAGAACAGAGGGGAAAGTCAGAAGACGCCCCAAATGGTCCGAAGGGGCCGATGACTTAGCATGTAAGCTCCACTTGTACAGCGCCTAACACAACAGGGTCACGGTCCGTGACTCGGGCTCTTAGGCACGACCACAATGCAACTGGCTCACATGAAGGGCACTCGTATGTCACCTCCACAGGTACAGGATCAGAACCTGGGCCAACGTCTGCGAGTGGATTCACTCCTCCCGCTCCCACCCAGCTGTGCAATGGGGCACGAGGGCAGGATCAGACCCTTAGCACTTTGTGCCCGTTCTGTCGCACTCCCTCCCATCATGATACCCGGACCCACAGCCCAGCCCACGGAGGCAGGGCCCAAGCCCCGGCATCATTCTTGCTTTCCAGCAGTGACAGTCGCCCCCCTACCCCTGCATATGCCTTTCACAGGGAACGCCTGTACCAGCCAGCGGTGAGTTAGTTGCTGGGATTTTCCCGGCCACGCAGTGGGTACCAAGAAGTCATGGTGCCACCCAGATCTGGGCCTGAGCACAACTCAACTGCAGCGAAGCGTCAGGGCGTGGCCGTGCTGAAAGAGGGCGGAGCTGCAAAGGGTCACAGACACGGCATGGGGGGGGAAAAGTGTTCAATGGAGCTGGGGCACCGAGGGGCACCCTACAAGCGCCATCTCGCCTTTCCGGGGGGGGGGTTGGAAGTTGGTTTGTTAAGTTATGTTGGACAATCGCTACTGGTGGCAAACGACGGTATGTGACCGTTGCAAACTAATCCACCCCGGGGAGCTCCTCGGTGGAAGTGCTGCTGCAGAACGGCTTGTTCGAAAACCACCGGAAATCAGTACAAATAGTTCCATGCACTGAAGCCTGACGGTGACGGTCGTGTAATCAGTGTACACACGGCATGGCCAGCTGTCTGTATGAAGTGGGATTCAGATGGACACACACGTTTTCCTGACCACGTTAAGCACTGGGACACGGCTGGGGAGCAGGGCACTTTCACCCCAGGGCCGTGCGTCTGGAGGAACAGGAGTCGCAGACCTCGCCCTGTCCAGCACCCTGGATGCGCCGGGGCAGTCACACGGACTGCAGGGCCCTTGCTCACCTGTACACCGTAGTAGTCGGTGACTTCACTTTCTCCTTGATCACCTGCAGCTTAAACTTGTTGTACTGGGGAAAGGAAAAGAGAAGAGCGTAGGGCCAGTGTTAATGATACAGCCCAAGGACAACTAGCAGCTAATCTGCTCTGAGCTGTTGCTATTCATGTTTGTTATGATAGTGCCCAAGAATGGGGCCCTCTCGCGCCAGGGGCTGTACAGAGAAAGTATCGGACAGCCCCTGCCTCAAAGAGCTTCCAAGCTAAATGCCACTTACAGGAGCCCACAATTCTAGCACGCACATCCCTCCCACCATCTCCCCCCAGCAAGCTGCCTGGCCCATCAATGCAGCCAGCATGCTCCTCAGGACAGAGACTGGCTCTTCACTTGCTACGCAGTGTGCCAGGCAGGCATGTGGGGCTAGACACAGGCGTTCGAGGCACGATGGCCCAGTGGTTAGAGTGCTAGTCTGGAACTTGAGAATACCTGCTCTGCCACAGACTCCCTCGTTGACCTTGGGCAAGTCACTTGTGGCCAGATTTTAAAAGGTGTTTTTGGCTCCTAACTGCAACTGAAATCAATCGGAGTTAAGTGCCCAAATACCATTAAAAAAAATCTAGGCCTCAGTCTCCCCATCAGTAAAATGGGGATAGCACTGCCCTGCCTCACAGGGGTGAGGATAAGCATAGCGAAGATGGCGAGGTGCTCAGGCAAGTTAGATATACAGATAACACCAGCTCTTACAAGAGGACAGGGCTGGTTGGACTGAGAAGCGCTGGGGAGGATGACAGACATACCCTGAACTGAGCGGGGGCAGGCAGCAGGAAGGCAGGTTATTAGCCCCGGGCCGGCTCACAGGGCAGCTCTGGAAACCAAGCAAGCCTCCCTGTGTACCCCAGAGGGGAAAGACCTACCCCAGGGGACAAAAGACGCCTCCTTCCTGGCCATGCATTCACCAGGGCCGTGTCTAGTCCCAAGGGATGGGGGCTCCCATCGCTTCTCACAGGAGCTACTGGGACTCCTGCAGGACCTAGTAAGTGACACTATTTGCACGACCGTTTACTTGGCCCTGGGGTTCTGTGTTACTCCCACTCCCGCCCTGAAGCTGATACTCAGGCCCTGCAGGGAGGGGGGGCTGCCGAGAGCCATGACATATATGAACACGTCCGTCCACCTTAAATAGCTCCAGCAGGTCCTCTCGGGACACCTCCAGCCTCTCGAAGGGAAGCTTCTCTCGGACGATGGACTTGCATGCCTCCTCCAAGGCTGGGAGCTCGCTGCCCAGCACGGTCCTGCAGAGAGAGCGAGAGGTTTTTAAAAGCCCCGGTTACCGAAGAACCGAGCCGTGACTGCAGATCCCGGCAGGTGGCCAGAGCGCGCGCGTGACCTTAGCAACGCGTCTTCACCCCCACGTTTGCACCCATTCCCCACGCACTGCCAGGAAAGGACCCAGGGACAACGCTTGGCAAAGGCCAGACATTGGTGTAACGGCCAGGGGGCTCCAGGGAAGCAGAGGCAGGTACGGTGTTGCCGACGCAGCCTAGCGGCGTGGAGCACTTCATGCTAGTTTATCCCAGGATGCCACCTAGTGGAAGCGAAATCAAACAAGCCCATGTGACAACGGCAACTCGGTTTCATAGAGTTTAAGGCCAGATGGGACCATTAGATCTAGGGATGTAACTATGGTTTAAAAAAGTACCCGTTTAAAGTATTCCAATGATATTGGTTCACCGTTTAATCGTTAACCAGTTCAGCCAGCAGAAGGGGGCGCAGCGCCGTCCACACCCGGAGAAGACTGGTTGCACGCGAGTTGGGTGTGCGTGTGAGGTCCCGGGAGCCAGGGCAGAGGGGGCGGGGGAGGGGGGCACGTGCAGCAGAACTCGCCCAGGCTTTTCTGCCCGGTCTCATGCTTCCCCCGTTCCCATGCTTTGGTCTGCAGCGCCTGGCACAATGAGCCCACTACAGGCAGCAGCCGCCGCCGAGTTGGGGGCTCATCAGCAACTGGAACACACTCGACTAGAGCAGGAGCATCCCAGCTGAGGCTCCCCCATACCTGGGTGGGCACGTGCTGCCCGGCACGCGTCCCAGCAGTGACCGGCCCGGCAGCACCTGACTTACCAATCTGTTTTAAACGTTAACTGCAATATAGTAACGGTAAGACTAATACTTGTCAGTTAACCGTTTTTAATATATTACACCGCCGATCGGATCACCTAGTCCGATTTGCACAGCACCAGCCGGCGAATTCACCCAGACGCCCCTGTACTGAGCCCAGCTAAAGCGTTTCAGTCCACAGGAGACTCAGCGGAGCCACGGGGAGAGAACAGAAGGGGCAGATGTACCAGAGGCTCCTGCTACGGCAGGGAATGGATGAGGTGAGATCATAGGCGCTGACTTTTGGTTTTGCCAGTGGGGGCCCCACACGGCTCTGCCCCTCCCCCAAGGTCCCATCCCCACTCCGCCTCTCTCTGCTTCCCCTTCCTGGTGACTCTGTCTAGCCCCCCACCCACTCACTCAAAACAGCAGAGGAAGTTCCCCCTCCTCAGGGTAGGAAGCATTGCCTAGTGGTTAAGGCACAGGCCTGGGGCTCAGGTGTTCCGGGTTTGATTCTCTGCTCTCCCACAGACTCCCTGCTTAGCCTCGGGAAAGTCACTTCACCTCTGGGTGCCCTAGATCCCACCTTCCAAATAGGGCTAGTATTTCCCTGCCTCCTAGGTTAAATCTATTCATGGCTGTGTGGTGATGGGGGCAATGGAGATATTAAAGTTGACATTCGCAGCATCCCCTGGCAATGAGTTCCACAGATTGACTGTGTTGCGTGAAGAAAGACTTCCTTTTGTTTGTTTCCTATCAGCTCTAAGGTGATTAAGGTCTATTTCCAGTAGATACAAATGTGATCACCTTTTTCCAATGGCAGTGTGCTTTCTTTTCCTATTAAGTTACTCAGTAAATAGAAATAAAGTCTTAAATATTGTTATCTATTTACATAATGCGTTTGATCTTTCTCCAGCCCAAACGAAAACACATTCCAGTTCAAGATATTAACGATGTAAAGATTCAAAACATAAAAAGAAATTTAAAAGTTGAACTTGCATTTACAAATGACTGATTTAAAAGCCTCTTTTAGATCTGGAAACAGTTCAGTTTTATAATGTAATATAGAAATCCCGAGTGTGTAGCTACAGTGACCCAACTGGAGGACTCTTAACTGTGCCTTAACGAAAATACAATATGACGCTATCCAGATGCCATCAGGCCTTCCGCCGGGATGCCCACCTAGGCTTCCCTGGCCCCTCTTACCGGCCCGCCAGGTACATGTCGTAGAAGAAGCCGCTCTCTGTGCTGGGCCCATGACAAAGCAGCGCTCCGTAGAATCGCTCCGCTGCCACTCCAAGGATGTGGGCGCTGGAGTGCCAGAAAACCTGGGGAGGGAAGAGACCTGGGGTCACGTGGATGGCCCGCCGCACCCCACATGGCGCTGGCCTGTTGGGATCCCAGCTCCAATGATGACTCAGAGCCCTGACTTAACCCAGACACCCTGCAGCCTCTCACATATGGGGTGCCTGTTTGTTCAGAGAGGGAGCCCAAAGTCTCTCGTTAGCTGTCTTTAGGGGGCCTGCCTGTTCCCAGGAGGCAGTGTTATCTAGTGGATAGAGCACTGGACTGGGGACTCCTGTGTTCTATTCCCACCTCTACTGCTGGGTAATATCGGGCAAGTCACTTCAGCCACTCTGTGCCTCAGTTCCCCTATCTGTAAAATGGGGACAATGATACTGATTGCTTTTGTAAAGCGTTTTGAGATTAAGGATGAAAAACGCTACAGAAGAGCTAGGGACTATTCTATTCATTATACACGCTGTACCTTCTCCCTTTGGGTTAGCTTCAGCCACTATTCGCTTTTCTGCTCTGCCCAATTCCTTGCCCTTATCCCTGGCCTGGATGACTCCTGTCAACTAAAACTTGAGCAGCTGATTTTTCAGCCTTTTGCATCTGTGCTTTTGCCAGTCAGATACCAAAGTGCAGGAGCCATTGGCTAGTCCAGCATCTCAGCAACATGCATTGCAACGCATAAGAGTGTAAAATGGGCCAGCCAGGCCACCGCTTCCCGCAGCTCCCATTGGCCGGGAACTGCAAACCGCGGCCACTGGGAGCTGTGAGCGGCCGTACCTGCGGGTGCTCAGATAAACAAAGCGTCTCGCGGCTCGCCAGGGGCTTACCAAGTTTGGGAACCACTGTTTTAGAGCATGGTTGGGAGAGATGCTTTTGCAAAGGACAGTTAAAAAGCACATCTATCAAACCCCGCTTCCTTGGTGACCCCTACACTCCAGCAGGTGCATTAATGCAGTGGTTCTCAACCAGGGGTACATGTATCCCTGGGGGTATGCAGAGGGGTACATCAACTCATCTTGATATTTGCCTAGTTTTACAAACAGGCTACATATAAAGCACTAGCGAAGTCAATAGAAACTAAAATGTCATACAATGACTTGTTTATGCCACTCTATATATTATGCACTGAAATGGAAGTACAGTATTTCTATTCCAATTGATTTATTTTATAATTACATGGTAACGAAGAAAGTTAGCAATTTGCCAGTAATAATGTGATGTGACACTTTTGTATTTTTTTCTGTCTGATTTTGGAAGCAAATAGTTTTTAAGTGAGGTGAAACGTGGGGGTATGCAAGACAAAGGAGACTCTAGAAAGGGGTACAGTCGGCTGGAAAGGTTGAGAACTATGGCATTAAAGGGACAGAAACTAGAAGCCACAGAAACGGCCCAGATTAGCCACTGTCCAGGCTCCCTTTTCCTACCACCAGAGGGCTTCTTCCCCACAACTGAACACCAATTTACCTACTTTGTCACTAGATTTAGCGACATTTTTGTTTCCCTAGCGAGAAAATAAGCGTCAAAGTGACCAGCGACAAATCTAGCAACTTTTACTGTCAATGACAATGACATTCGGAGAAAGACGTCACCACTATGTATAGTCACAGAATCATTGACAAGCAGCTTGATAGCGTTAATAAAATCCATTCCGGGCTCTTCTTACTACAATCTGTTGGACACCAAGTCAATGTCATTACGTCTCAACTGAGCATGTCCTCGGAAGGAATTGCGTTCCAAGGCTGCTTGGGCTGAGACCCCTGCTATCTGCAGGCAAGGAAACTATGTTTGTGGAGGCTAATTAAATACTTTGCTAAAGCCAGGCGCACTTTGGTGAGAGTTGCACATTAGCCAGGGGTTGTTTTTACCCAAATGTTCTTTCTCGCTGCTCCGTAGTAGGTAGCACAGCTGTGATGCAGGGTACGATGGCTAATGAAGCGGACAGGGCAGGGGAGACAGGTTAGCCAGCCAGGAGAGCCACACGGATGGAAGGTGGAGTGGGATGAGACAGGGCCATGTGCCCCAATGGGGCAGGGGAAGGAGGGGCACCGCGCCTCCAGGGAGGAAGCCCTTACTGCAGGATCAAAGGTGGAGTTAGCTTGATTTTGGCTCCCCTTTATTTATTCCCCTGGCTTGACCTGGGGTTAGCTGCCCACTTGGGTTTTCAGAAATCAAACTCTGGGAACAGGGGGAAGGGATCTGGCTAATGGATTTTT
Source organism: Trachemys scripta elegans (assembly GCF_013100865.1). Lineage (NCBI taxonomy): Eukaryota > Metazoa > Chordata > Testudines > Emydidae > Trachemys > Trachemys scripta. The sequence goes on from NC_048321.1 coordinate 7,416,598, forward strand.
GTTTTTAAATCTACTTTCTTGGCTCCCTGCAGCACCCAGATCAAGTCAGGCGAATGCCCTCCTCCCCCTGGCTCTGGGCCCCCCCTTTCACTAACCTGTCGGCTCTATTAACACTATTGTGCTGCTTGTGAATGATTTTGTGACTACACTCACCTGGGCATGCGCACTTGTGTGTTTATAATTCTCTGTCGACTTCCTACTATGTGGATGTTTAGTGACATTTTTGACTCCTTTTGAGAGCTTAGACACTACATTTAGCGACTTTTCAAGGTCTGTCTGGTGACTTCCTACTATGTGGAGCTGGCAACACTGCGCCAGATATCACTCACCCCCTGCCCCTCTGGAGAATCAAAGCCCAGGAATTCCAAGGCGGCATTGCTTTCCAGAGGGCGATCCAGGTCGTACAGAGCCCCGTTCACCCTGGCGGTCACTGCCCCCTCAGCCAGGCCCCGGCTGGGAAGGAGAGAGGTGACAGAACACACTTCAGTACAGGACACATGACCGGCCAGTCAGACGGGGGATTTAGCGCTGGGGAAGGGGCCCTGGAGCCAGGTCTCTGGCCCAATTACAGCCTGGGGAGAATAAGGGTATCTGCGCAGTGAGTTCTCCCCCTGCACACCGCCCCCCACCCACACCCACACGAAGCTAGAGAGATTATGTCTCCAAGACCCACTCACACCTGGACCCTCTCTGCTGAGGCTACCAGCAGGGAGCCAGTTAGCACCAGCTCCGAGAATGGGCTCTGCGGCCTAGACACCCGCCCGCTACAGCTGGCAAACCCATTTCTCGTCAAGCCACTACTCCTCGGTGAGGTGCTCTGCCCACCCTAGTGGGGGCTGCCGGGGCAAAAGCAGAGGCTGCTCACTCACCCCAGCCGGGGGAAGTCCCCCCAGCTTATGGGCCCCCACGCGTGCAGTTCCCCAGGCAGCAGCGGGTTGCACCTGGGCCCTCTGGAAGCACAAACTGTCTCTACAGCAGGAGTTAAAAGACCCAGCCACGGTGCTGCAGGCTCCATGTGGGACAGCCATCATTGCTGGCGGGGACAGAGCGCCACACTGAGCAGGTGTGAGTTACAGTAACAACATTCGGGGTGTGGGAGGCGGGTTCGAAGGAGGGAGTCAGGTGCCCAAATCCCACTGAACAGAGTCCAGCTGAGCATAGCCAAACCTGACCCCTAGGGGCAATGGACTCAATGGCCCATCCCCAGCATTTGCAAAGCAGCAGAGCAACGGGGCTGGAGTCTCTCGCAGCCGTTCTCAGTTCCCTGCCCTAAGGGAAACCTAGGGGTTGAAAGGGTTTTGAAATCAGACAACCGTTCACAGGAAGAAAACGTGCAATGGCACCCAGTACCCGATTTGTGACGCCACGTGATACGGCGTGGTTCTTAGGGACTCTCCTTCCACCTGCTGGCCATCGGGCAGGGAGATCCGGATTGGCCCACCTGCCTTCTGCGCCCGGTCTGCACATCGCTCGTCGTAGGCAGCCTTTAGCTTCTCGTACAAACAGAGCCGCTCAGCGAGGTGGGGTAAGAGAGCGCCTGCCTGGAAAAGAGCCACAGCGGGATTGTAAGAAGTTCATGACGGGAGTGGGGTCTAGCGGGTAGAGGATGGGCGTGGGAGTCAGGACTCCTCGATTCTCTCTTCCCAGCTCCGGCAAGGAAACAAGACAGAGTGGCTTGAGCTGGAGGGGACTGGGAGTCAGGACTCCTGGGATTCCTCTCCCAGCTCTTGTTGGAGGAGCGCTGTTGAGTGGTTAGAGGAGGAGGTGCATAGAATCATAGGACTGGAAGCGATCTCGAGAGTCTTCCGGTCCAGTCCCCTGCACTCATGCGGGAACTAAATCTTGTGCGTTGGGAGGGGGGTGAGAGGGACGCCGGGGCATTCTGTACAGCTCCGAGCACGATGGGCCCCCAGCTCTGTTGGAGCCTCTTGGTGGGAGGGATAGCTCAGTGGTTTGAGCATTGGCCGGCTAAACCCAGGGTTGTGAGTTCAATCCTTGAGGGGGCCACTTAAGGATCTGGGGCAAAAAATCTGTCTGGGGATTGGTCCTGCTTTGAGCAGGGGGTTGGACTAGATGACCTCCTGAGGTCCCTTCCAACCCTGATCTTCTATGGTGCCCCTGAGATACCCACAGTCCCATAGGGGGAACTTGCGGGGCACCAGGGCTTCTGCAATGCAGCGCACCCTCCCAAGGGGACAACACCCTCACGGGTCACAGGCAACCCCCTGCCAGCCGCGTCTGCCGGGGTCACCGCAGCAGACATCAGGTCCCAAGAAAAAGCTAAAAACAACCCAACCACCCCGCCAGCTTGGCCGAGCTCCCCGGGGAGGGGGCACGTTCCCTGCCCGCCCCATAGCCCGCCCCGGTTCCCCTGCTAGCCCCCACAGCTTGCACAGGGCCACACCCAGGCGCAGCAGAGAGAAAGGGGGCAGCAGGGAGGTTTCCCGCTGCAATGCAAAGCCGGACGGACCTGGTACCACCTACGGCTCACGCCAGGGCCCTTCCCGGCCAGGAGCGTCCCCCAGGGCGAGAGGAGCCGCATGGCCCCCCTGGCTTCCTGCAGCAAGCAGGGAAATAACCCCGCCCGCGGGCTGGGCAGAGGCGGGCCCGGCCGGGATGATTGGCTGCTCCTTGCGGCCAGTCACTTCGCACCGGGGCTTCCCGAGCAGCGCGTCCTGCAAATGCGCGGCGAGGGGCCGTTCCCGGGGCGGAGATGCGCCCGCGCGCCGCGCAGGCCGCTTGCGTCTGCGCCACGGCGCGGCCCCGCGCTGCGCTCCCGCTGCACGCGCCCGCTGGGAGCCGGCCCCTGTCACTCACCGGCTGCAAGGCCCCAAATCCCAGCACGACTCCAGCTGCGCTCTGTGTCTCACCCCCCATGGGCCCAGGGTGCTGGGGGGGAAAGGAGATTTGCAATCTAGAAAGAAAACAAGAGGCATGTTCAAATCCATACCCTGGACTCGGACAACCCCATCGGTGGCTTTAATTTCATTGCTCCTTCTGGCATCATCAAAATGTAATCAGCAATAATAAATCCCCTTGCGGCCTTGCCTTTGCGCTCTTTAAAAAACGGTTAAAATAATCTACATCAAAATAATCACCTTGGAACATATATTTTGCCTACCGTTGTTAGAACAACAAAGATCAACCTGTGGAACTCCTTGCCAGAGGATGGCGTGAAGGCCAAGACACTAACAGGGTTCAAAAAAGAACTAGATAAACTCATGGATAGGGTCCATCAATGGCTAATAGCCATTGTTGGACAGGGATGGTGTCCCTAGCCTCTGTTTGCCAGAAGCTGGGAATGGGCGACAGGGGATGGATCTCTTGATGATTACCTGTTCTGTTCATTCCTCCTGAAGCACCTGGCATTGACCACAGTCGGAAGACAGGATACTGGGCTAGATGGACCTTTGGTCTGATCCAGTGTGGCCGTTCTTATGTTCTTACGAGATTAATTCAATAAAGGGGAAAGATTAGAGGGAGCCCCCCCAGTTTACTTTTTAGATGTATAAATCAGGATTCAGAAACACCTGTATGGAACACACTACAATCTATTCCACTATGCTCTACTCTGACACATACTTAAAAATACAGCAAAGCCCCACACCAAACTGAATAACCAGACACAGAAATAAACCACCTTTCCCATTTTTCTTTAAGTATCTCCCCTCCCAGCAATTCTTGCAGCTTCAGCAGCTCTCTTGAGAAGACATGACAGCACTTGTCTAGTCAGTTTCCTTGGTTTGTGGGTCTTCCACAACAATGTAAGAGAAAGAAAAAATAAAAGGGAAATGTGGTTATTAAATCACAAAAATGGGCAGGGAATATGGGGTGGGGGTTGCCTACCAGTACTGTCAACCCTAAGAATTCAAAAATTGTGACTTAGTTCCCCCTTTCCCCAAATAACACAATATTGTCTTATAGAAGTCACAGGATTTTCAAAAATAATACATGTGGGAGTGCTTTTTATTCACCTTCGGGTTTTTTTCCACGACCATGGAGGGTAGATACTTTTTTTTTTATTCTTCTTCAAACCAAAGCTGAGATTCTGACACAATCACATAAATCCAGGAGCTGTGGCATTAAGAAAAGACACCAAATATCACAAAAAATGATAAAAATTGTCCATTGGCAACACTATAAGGTACCGGAAATTACTCATACTATTACTTTTAGATTGGCTAGATTTCAAATGGACAGTGTTCCTTTAAACTTCAGGGCTGAAATTTTCAATACTGCCAAAAGGGATTGTCCAAATGGGCACCCAAATCTTTCGGTTTTGTCCAAATTTCTCATATAAGATTACATATCAAGTAACCTCAAAAACTAACCAGGGATCTCCATGGCTCTGTGGCATATTACAGCGACTGGCAATTTCCCATTGAAAGTTTTTGCAACAAAAAATGGCCTTTTTTTGTGCAAAGTTTTCATTTAGTTCAAAGTTCTATGGGTTTTCAAGGGAAAATCAACCGTCAAAACACTTTCTGATTTTGAAAAATGACAGTGTTTTGGTTTACTATTCAAAAAGTTCTACCCATAAAATATGAACATCAACAAAAAATAACCCCCAAACCACACACACAAAAAGCCCAAACAACCGTACGCACAATTTGTTTCATTCAAAAAATATTTGCAGAAAATACTTACCATTTCCCGAACAGCTCTATGGCATTACTAATAAAAAGGATGAGCTTGAAGAAATTCCAGTAGCCAGTGAAAGCAAGCGGGGTTCGGAGGAGGTTTTAGCAGAGGCAGGTTCTAAGAATAAATAAGATCTTCAATTCATTAACACTAGTTCACCTCTGCTACCCTAATCCTGCCAAGAGCAACACATAGGTCTGCCCATTCTGAGCCCATGGCGGGATCGGGGCCTACTTTTTATGATGTATAACTTAAAGCCTCTTTTTAATGCAAATCTAATCAAGGCTCCAGCTGCCTCTGTCATAAATTACAAAAAGAAAATCAAGTTAGACAGCCAGCAGAACACAAAAACACTCTTCCCTCTGCAGATCTAACCTTCAGACTCCACTCTGTGCAGCAGCACGTGCAAATAGATACCGTCCAGCATGGCCTGAAGATCAACGGACCAGGGCTATTTTGGGTCATAGATTGGGGGGTAGCATGTTCCATATCCCCTTAGACTGAACACTCTATTCCTAGTCCCTCCTCTTTTAAAGTATGGCAGATCCCCTGATTGCAATGTGCAACAGGTCATCAGGAGCCGGTACTCTCCCAAGGCCCTGATTCAGCAAAGCACTTAAACACGTACTCACAGTTAAGCAAGTGCTTAAGTCCCATTGACTACAGAGTGTTTTCCCACATTAGGGCCTCCGGGAGAAAGGTCCAAACCCCTTTTGGGCTTTTCAGGTTAAAACCCAACCAGATTAGCCATATTTATTTCTAAAGATGATTTGACGCGTCAAGCTCAAGTTTCTACCTAAACTTCTTCGTCACACTTTAGTTAAAAGGTTCCATTTACAATAGGTGTTGTAGACCTGTTACAGATGTGAGCCGCACGCTTTATGGATGGTTTTAGGTACATCAGCAGAGGGGGTCAGCAGGGGTTATAACCAAGCTACTGACTTGTTGGACTCAATAACAAACTATAAGAATTAACTATTTATTAAAATATCAGTAGTTGATTAACCTTTTATATACTATTCAGCAATTACAACATGTGACCAGCTATCCCTTGTCCTTATCTGGCCCCCACTCACCATGGCCTCTGAGCACTTCACAATCCTTTCAACATGCCTGGGAAATGCTATGACCCCATTGTACAGATGGGGAACTGAGGCCAAGATCTGCAAAGGTATTTAGGCTCCTAATTTCCAGGAGACTAAATACATTTGTGGATCTGGGTCAGAGAGACTTAAGGGTAGGTCTACACAGCAAAAAAAAAGTGAGTTCTTAACTCTGGCTGTGAAGATACAGCAACTCTGCCTTTAATTCAGGTTAACCACTCAAGTTAAAGCCTAGAGAGCAGGTGGGGTTGAACTCAAGTTACTGTGTCTTCAGTGCTATTTTAACCCAAGCTGGCTAGCCTGAGTTAAGGCCACACCTTGCTTTGCAGAGTAGACACACCTAGAGTGACTTGCTCAAGGTCACATAGGAAGTCTATGATAGACCAAGGAATCAAACCCTAGTCTCCCAAATCCTGAGCTAGTGCCCTAACCACTGGACCATCATTTCTCTCTGAGCAGATGCACATGAAGCTCTGAATGCTACCTTTGCTTCCCCTCTTCCTCCTCCTCCCGCTTTGCACCTTCTCGCTACTGCTAGTGCAAGAGTCTTCTTCCTTGCCGCTCCTCTATCTCACCAACTCTCTATCACACTTCAACTATCAGCTGAAACCATCTCGACCTCCCTCTCGTCTGAGTTATACATTTTCAAATGCCGACTTGCTGCACTGGAGGATCCAAAATTGTATTCAACGTAAGGGCCCAGCACACCCCAGCGCCCCCAGGTCAGCCCAAACATCAGCCACCCTCTAACTGTTTTGAGCAAATGGAAATGCACAGAGGTGATGTCAACGATTAACAAGATCTTCTGAAAGCTCTATCGTTCAGACTCTCTGCTTTAGGCAGGTTACGACGTGAGCAATAAAGATTTCATACAAAAGCACAAACCAGCCTGTACGTGGAAAAATAAAAACTTTTGGCAAACTTTTACAAGCAGGAGGCTGAAGGAACATAACCCAAAACACCCAGCGTTTTATTTTGCGTACAGACTTCCAAGAGAGAGATTGCACTTTTAAGTGGATGACACACATTCTCTACGCAGCTGTAGTAACACTAAAGCACAACCTGGGTTATCCTAGCATCATGGAGAATATTGAATACATTTGGAGAACAAGGGGATTTTGGATGCATTCACCAAATGTCAGGGGATGTGACCCTGCTTGTGTTAAAAGGGTCTTGGATAAAAGAGGGGTGGAGAACTGAAGTTGTATTTGACGTACAGGACTTTAAAACAATCCTGTGCTGCCCCCCTCCTCCCTTGTCTGTCACATTTAGGTCCCCAAGCCTGCAACAATCAGATCCACTAAAGTGAATCCCCGTGCTCATGCGGGCGCACACTGGAGTCAACAGGGCTCTGTATGGGTGCGGAGTTCTCATCAATGGAGGCGATTGCAGGATTAGGGCCTATCGAACCAACCCTACACACATTTATGGGACTACTCCCACAAGTCAATTTACACACTGAAAAGTGTTTGCAGGACCAGAACAAGCCTAAAAGGCCGAGAGACTGAAGCAAGAGCCCAACTTTATTCATTCATCCGTAGGGCCCTACCAAATTCACCGTCCATTTTGGTTGATTTCACGATCATAAGATAAATTTCACGATTTCAGCTATTTCAATCTGAAATTTCATGGTGCTGTCATTGTTCAGGGGTCCTGACCCAAAAAGGAGTTGTGTGTGTGGGGGGGTCTCAAGGTTATTGTAGGGGGGGTTGCGGTACTGCTACGCTTCTGTGTTGCTGCTGGCGGCAGCTCTGCCTTCAGAGCTGGAGAGCGGCGGCTACAGGCCTGGAGTCCATCTCTGAATGCCGAGCTGCCACCAGCAGCAGCGCAGAGGGAAGGATGGCATGGCATGATATTGCCACCCTTACTTCTGTGCTGCTGCCCACAGAGCTGGGCCCTCCGTCAGCAGCCGCCACTGTCTGGCCGCCCAGCTCTGAAGGCAGCAATGCAGAAGTAAGGGTGGCAATACCATACCATGCCATCCTTACTTCTGCGCTGCTGCTGGCGTGGCGCTGCCTTCAGAGCTGGGCTCCTGGCCTGCAGCCGCTGCTCTCCGGCCGCCCAGTTCTGAAGTCAGCACAGAAGTGAGGGTGGCAATACCGCAACACCCCTAAAATAACCTTGTGAGCCCCCTGCAACTCCCTTTTGGGTCAGGATCCCCAATTTGAGAAACGCTGGTCTCCCACTGTGAAATCTTTATAGTATAGGGTAAAGCACACAAAAGACCAGATTTCACCCGGGGCGGGGAGACCAGATTTCACGGGCCGTGACGCGTTTTTCATGGCCGTGAATTTGGTAGGGCTCTACTCATCCAGATTTAAACATGCATTCAGAAAGAGAAACAGCTACCCTTTGCTCCAGGCACTCTTTGATACATTTTAAAAATACGATACAAAACAGCCCCTCACACCCTACCTCTTTGACCAATAATTCACATATAATCATTGGCACCCCACAGCTTAATGCTCACCACATCCTGTGCTTATAGACTTAGAGCCTAACATTACTTCTTTCATTCTCACTCCTGACATTTTAAGAATTTTTTTTTTTAATTCCCTATTCCATGGAGCTGTTACCTTCTCTCCTGATGAATACAGTATAGCTTTGTTCTAAAAAGTGTATTTGGAATTAAGGGCTAAAGCCCTGATCGAGCAAAACATTTCAGTATGCGTGCACATCCCATTGACTTCAAGGCCTGTGCTTAAGTGCTTTAGCAGAACGTAGGCCCTGATTCATCAATCTGTTACATTGGAGTTTGAACATAGATTCTGCAACTGATTTTATTATGTAGTATTTCACTGTGATAGCACCTAAGACCTAGGATGCTAGACACCATACAAAAAATGAGGGGGTTTCATTGTTTGGGTCAGCTCATTGTCTTTTGATTCACCTGTTTTGATACCATGCAACAACAACAAAAAAAATTTAATTTAGGCCCTGCTCCTGAAATGTATTTAGGCATATAACTTCCATTGATTTCAGTAGGATTTAGGTGCTTAGGAACCAAATTTTTGGAAAAGGACAGACATTGACAGTGTCAGACTGAAATTCGAGTAGTTGTATTGCCTCCAGCATGATCAACACAAGAAAGTTGACCTGGGTGTTATAGTAGATAAGTCAATATGCATCTACAGTCAAAAAAGCTAACAAGATGGTAGAATGTATAAGAAATGGGATGAATAATACAGCGCTATTATAATGTTTTATATAAATCGTGTGCTCTCATCCACATGTTGTGGCCACCCCATCTCACGAGGCTATTGCAGAACTAGAGGGGGTTCAGAGAAGAGTAATGAGAATGACCCAAGGGTATGGAAAAGCTCTTCTATGAAGAGACTGAAAAGACGGATTGTAACCTTGGAAAGGGGATGGATGAGAAGCGACAGATTAAAAGTACATGAATGCTGAATGGTCTAGAGGAGATCGACTGTTTCCCCTGTCTCATAACACAAGAGTAAGCGGACAGCCATAGAAAAATAAAAATGAGAAATCCAAAGAGGATACAATTTTTTTTTTCAGAATGTGTAACTGGACTGCAGAATTCACTGCCACAGGATGTCAGTGAGGCCAAGAACTTAAGATTCAAACAGGGACTGGACATTTATACAGCTAGCAAGAACGTCCAGAATTATCATTGATGACAAGAGTTTTTGTAAGGGATATTAAAACTCATGTCTCAGGGTTTAAACCAATCTAAGTCTTAGAGATCAGGCTAAGATACAGGATACTGGACAAAACAGGCCTCAGGTCTGGCACTTCTTAGGGGAGTTTATGCTCCCACTATGAATGCCTCTCAGTCCTGTCCCAGAATACTCTTCTTGAGGGTAGAGAGCAGAGTTAAGTCTCCATGGCCTATTCTATCCTTAGTGGCTCTGCTCAGGCTGCCAATTAAATGTCGTCAATGAAGGATTGAGGTGTTTTTGGATTGGGGGGGGGGAGGTGTTTGGTGATGGAGACATTTTTTGGGGACCAGGCACACACCGATTCTTGTCATACAGGCAAACAGCCCACCATCAGACCATGCCGTTGCCCAGTCGCTAGTGACTGGAGTTGGTATTACTGTGATCGGATGGTAGCCTGTGTTTCAACTAGACATCTTAATTCAGTGACTTCCCTTTTCCACATACCCACTTTGTCACCCACAGAAAATGTAACTTGTTTGTTTCTTCTCTTGTACAACAAAGCTTCACAAATGAGACAGACACTAAGCATTTCTTGTATTTTGTTCACTCATAATTGGCAGAAGTATTCCTTTAAAAAGAAAAAAACAAAACAGTCCGCGCCCCTCCCCCCCAAGAATGACATTTTCTAGATTACCAAATTCCATGTACATTTCACCTATTGCCTTGACAAGAGGCAGATTGGTCCAGTGGTTAGGGTATTGCACAGGGATTGAAGAGATGTGTTCATCTCCGGCCTACTGTATGATTTTAGGCAAGTCACTTCCCCTCTCTATGCCTGTTTCTCCTCCCATCCGTTACCTGGTCTTATTTAGTTTGTATAACACCTAGCACACTGAGGCCTTGACCTAGATTAGGATCTCTATGCATTATGGTAACACCACTAATATACCTCAACTAAAGATACAGCCAGGTTCCTTCACTTAATGCACCATGGCTGGTCAATCTGTTCCTCTAGTGAGAACAAACCTCAAGGACTACGAGCAAGATCTTTAGAAGAACCCAGAACTGGCCTAACTCTGCTCCCACTGACTTCAATGGGTCAGAGCCAGGTCAGGGGTGGGTGCTTTGGAGAAATCCCACCTTCAGTATTTTCCATTAAAAAACAACTCTCCTTGCTTATTCGTATTAGCGCTTTGGTGCCTGTTACCTGTTAATTCAGCAGCTGAAAGAAGAGCGCTGCCATTTAATTGCCATGAGGCTGAAGATATAAATGTGGTGGAAGAGCATGCTCTGGGGCTAGACCAAGACATGGGAATAAAAGACAACTACAATGAAAAGCTGTTTTTATTCAGCTATGGGTGTTAAAAGAGCTACTTATGCCGTGGAAAAACAAAAGCAGTTGCTTATTCTCCTCGCTTTGATGAGAATAAGACAGGAGGCAAACAGAGGCGCGGTTGTTCCATACGTCAAGCCCTACTGGCGAGATACCCTAAACCTCCCATTAAAGGTAGGGGGCCTCAACCTCTTAAAGGATCTCTAACCTCATGCCCACAAGCAACAGGTTGGGAGAAGTTGTTGGTTTATTACAGAAGTTGTCCATCTTCTCTTTCAATCAAGATTGGACGCTTTCCAAACCATCAGCTGTAGTTCAACCATAAGAGCACTTGGCCTGTGTGACACAGGAGTTCCAACTGGATGATTCTAGTGACCCTAGTTTCTGGCCTTACAAAAAACCAACAACCCTATGAGTCTATGAAGGGTACGAACCTTTGCAACTCCCCAGCAAGAGACTATGAAGGCGTGATAAGAATTGGCCAACCGCCGCATGTGTTATTAGCTGCCAGATTGGAGGGTCAGGGTTGTCCCAGTTCTTGCCCAGAGAGCTTAATATATAAGGTACTTGAACAGCTGATATCAGATAAACTCGGACCAAGAAACAAATCCAGTACAGCATGGCAGGGAGGGGAAGGAGAGAGTAGAAGTGGAGGAGAAAGGCCTCAAAGTGACAACTAGGCCCCATCAGTGCTGCAAAATGCAAGTATCTTGGGATTTGCTACTCCAGCAGGGTTGTTTGAAATAGATTCTTTCTGCACCTAGGCCAGTCTTAAAAAAATGGGACTTTCGATACTTCTGAAAATTTTACCCAAGATCTAAAGCTTCTATAATGTAAGATGCTGCTCCCCAAGCCAAGCATATGTTAGCTGTGCAACCTGGAGGGGGAAGAGGAGAAATGAACAATGTAAGGCTAGGAGCCTAAGAGAATTAGGTGCCAAACTCAATTTCAAATGGGATTTGGGCATCTAACTCCCTTGGGCTCCTTTGCAAATCCCAGCCTTAAACCTATGCTGTCACACTGGAAGCCCAGACACCAAAGTCCTGTCCCTGATAGCACTATCAAAACGTCTTTGACGTTTATCACGGTTTAAGTGGGAAGTGTGATATTCAGTCAAATAGAAACCCCAGCCAAGGCTTGGGGGGGGGGAAGGGGGAGGGAGAGGAGGTGGTAGTTAGTCAAACCACTGGTCAACACAACTGGCTTGTCAACTAGTAGCACAATGAAAACTAAACCAATGTCGAGCTTTGGTGCGTACAGGCCTCGGTACCTAAATGCAAAGCAATCCGGTCTGTAAAGGTAAGACCCTGCTGAATGACAGAGTTTGCAAATATTTGAATTATTTACTTAAAAAACAAAAACCAAATGAGCTATTAATTCCTGCCAGCCTCTGTGGAGCAGAAATCAAGATTTTCAGAAGAGACACTGCCCACGTGGGGAGCGCAGCCAAGGCTGTTAACAATGGCTGACAGGGGGAAAGGAGGGTTGAGGCAAAGAACTGGCATTCTCCGTACACTGTGGCGGCACAACGGCATGGCTTTGGATCAATGCCTGTGCTTGGCACTGCTACCCAGGACAAGGGCTTGACTACCAGGTCTGGCCTCTGAACTGTAGGAGCAAATTACATGTTGCTGGACAGCAGCCATTGTCAGCGGATCTCAAAGTGGCGCCATCAGCTTCCAAACTAAGCGCTGCACAACTCCACCGGAGCGAGGGGCCCCTTTGCTTTGGTCCACAGTGGGCAAGGGAATGATGGACATTAGTGTTGCTAGATGCGTGGCTAGTCGAGAAACGCCTAACCTCCAATCATTTAGCAGGAGGGATACACCACCCCTGTGCCATGTTCCATCCCCAAAGCTCAGCTCGCTACACCACTAATTTTCAGCACATTCTTACAAGGGTGAGAGACAGGGCAGTCACTGCCCTACCACATCATATCTTGGGACACGCCACAGTCACCTCAAAATGGCAAGCTCCCTAAGGCCTTGGCTACACTTACCAGCTAGTTCGACGGCTGGAAATCGAAGTTCTGGGTTCGACTTATCGCGTCTAGTCTGGACGCGATAAGTCGAACCCGGAAGTGCTTGCCGTCGACTGCGGTACTCCAGCTCGGCGAGAGGAGTACCGCGGAGTCGACGGGGGAGCCTGCCTGCCGCGTGTGGACCAAGGTAAGTTCGAACTAAGGTACTTCGACTTCAGCTACGTTATTCACGTAGCTGAAGTTGCGTACCTTAGTTCGAATTGGGGGGGGTAGTGTAGACCAAGCCTCAGTTATGGTAGCACAGCAGTCGACACAGGAAGGGAGGGGTTTTTCAAATCACTTAAATGCTTTATAATCCCATCTGAACACAGCAAAGATGCCAGCCTGTGGGACAAATGCATTCCCAACATTCTACAGTGCAGCCCGGGGCTGCCCTTGTCTTCAATACGGTGGCTCAGCACATGCTCTTGGCACACACTGATGAAGGTAGAGAATTGCATATAACCAGCAATCCCCAGGGGTTGCACGGATGTAAAGCGGGAGGAGGCGGGAAGTACCTGCAGAGTGCAGCTCTCAAGCTCCGGCCAAGTTGCTAAAACAGCCCTTCGGCTGGCATATGTTTGGATGCCCTGGCATAGGCTAAGAAGCGCGTCACTGCACGAGCAGACTGAAATCTATTTTGCAAGTCTGCAATGGGGGGTGGCCGGGTTGGTGGAAAATGGCATTCCTTCTGATGCTAACTTGCCAAGCTATGCATAAGTAAGCTGAATGGAAGCTCACAGAAGAAAATCTTTCATGTTTAAAAATTTAAGCACAATTAGTTGATTCAAATGGGATTAAAAGACGATGGAGAATTTTGTAGCACTTCTACCCTGGGCTTCCTTATTGCTTGTACCACATAGCAGCCCACATTCAACCCAAACTCAAGGAACACCAACTGCAATTTAAGCAATTTTCAAATACCCTGCCCAGTTTTATTCGTGCGGGGAAGTTCTCTTTACCCTGAGCATTCGGAGTGCTGGGCTGAGCTTAAGGGATCATATCCCCTTGGAAGACTGATGCTTCAGTCTCAGAGATAGTGCCCATTCAACTAATCTGCATCACACTCTCAACACATGGGTCTCCAGTTATAGATTCTACAGGTCTGTCTGCATCAGGGATAAGTAACAGTACAGAAGAGGAATGCAGTGCCGGTGATACTTCAAACTGCAGCCCTGCTCTGAAAAGTAACTGAAGTGGACATATTTATGGAACAGGTCTGCCCACTCCCCACATTCAGCACTATGCATCATCTTCGTGACCTTGCAGAGCGCAAACAACTATAGGACGAGCTGCTGGCTTTTATTCTTATTTATAAGCTCATGCAGCAACTGCGAGTAGTTAACAATTCAGGACAAGACTTTTACACTTGTGCCTTTTCCGACAGAATTTGGCCATGCATGGTTCTGATGCAGCAGTCCAGCAGAAACCAGCCCAACTTTCAGATCCAAGATGAAGTTTTCAGGGCTGCCCTTTAAAAAGCTCCACCCCCACCTTCACTTGAAAATAAGAAAGATCTTTAAGTCAGTGAAGTGCAAATATGGAACCCTACCAAAGTCAGTTTGAGGTAGGTCAGAACAGAGGGAAGATAAATAGAAAATATGGCAGGACTCATCTCAAGAGCAGGTAGAGAGATTCAGAACACCCACTGAGCTGGGGAGGAACCAAAGCCCCTCATGCTAGAGGGTAGCAAGTGACCTGCTCTATATTAGTACATCCATAGTGTGACCTCTCTTGAAAACCTTGGAAAGGACTTTGTGAAATCCTCTCAAGAAGATGAGAAATGGTATCAAAAGCAATGAGATGAAAAGGGAGGGAAGGGAAATGGGTCATTTGAGACGGACAAGGAACAGTAATTGCCCTGGGTTGGATGCTAAAGGGTGAGTGGATGCAACATCACAATAAAATGACAAATTATACTCCCACTAAGCCTGGCGGATACAGAGTGCTGTGCAGGAGATGACATATTTGTAATCTGACCAAATTTGCATGACACCTGAGCTAATGAGAGGAACTTTTATATTTCAGACACACAGGGGGGTTTAAGTTAGAGTCTACTACTTTAGAGATGTATTGAAAAAGCTATCAATAGGCTTACTGAATTCAGCAGTATTCTCCCTCAGTCACAAAAAGCTTGAAAGGCTTGGAGTTCCACATGAAAGACAGCACTAAATACAGTAATCAGCATGTTCCCAAAACTAGGGCTGAGTATTCATTAGATTCACAGATACTGGATTAGAAGTGGCCTCTTGGCTTATTTTTGTATTGATTCCCAGAGGCCCATGAATTCCTCATTTAATAGTGCCTTGCTCTTGAAATGTTTCATAACCTTCCCTGAATAGTTATTCTAGCTAAATGATCTTTAACAAAATGACATGTGGACATAAGTTTAGATACAAAAATTGTAGCTTGGAAAATAAAATAGGTTTCCTATTCTAGAAACAATTTCAAATAAGAGTTCCTTGTTTATGTACGACTTTGAAGCACCTGGAAGCCAAATTACTACTACATTCTATTACTGTACCAGAATGCAGAGCGTAGCAGGCTATTCTTATTGTCCATATTAAGTGAAATGCAAAAAGTAGCCAATCAGCATAAATGGCAAAAAGTAAATTCACTGTTTAAAATTCTTTCCATTTTGATAATCTAAACTAGCCCAGCTAAAGCAATTTGTTAAAAATTAATGACCATGCACCTCTGAAGTTATTAAAAATTATACTCTTTAAATTGCTTCACATAATTGCTTCTTGCGTTATGCAGATATAGATTGAAAGTGAGGTTCTAGCAGTAATCACTGAGACCAGCTTCTCTCGAGACTGTGTAGCCAGCTGTTCCCATCCCCCAGCCAACAAAAAAGGACAGGAAGCCAAGACAACCCTGAAAATCAACATTATCACCCTTCAAAATTACATGACAGAACAGAAGAGTATGTACAAGAGGCCAGAAGCTAGTAAACTGGTGCAAAGATCTTACTCTTTTGAAAGGAAACCACACCAAGTAAAGTACACTTTATTAATATGCAATACAAAAATAAATGGGGGCAGGGGGAAAGTAACTTTTGTCTCAGCCCACAAGTACAGGTAGAATATTCCATTTTCTGTGTTTTGCTCTGCGAATTAACAGTAATTTCAGATTTGCCTCCAAACACCGCCTCTAAAAATTAAAAGAAACAGAGCCATCTTCCAACAACAGTTTTAAATTTCTTTCAGTCTTCTTCAAAATGTGTGTGTGTTTGTTTTTCTTTAATAAGAGTTTAAAAAAAAGGGGTTAGGCCACACTAACCCTAAACTTGTAATTCAGCAACGATGAAATAAAGCCTGGCTGTTGTTCTAGACTGCAAATGTTGAGCAAAAAACTGATGTTCTCTCTTCAGCCCAATATTTTGGTCATTTTCACGGATCAGGCAATCTTACACCCCCTGTACACTTAAATAGAGGTTCCAGTTAAAAAAGAATATCAAAACATTAGAACTAGTTATTTTATTAAATGTATTAATACACATTTCAAAATGATCTGCAGTTTTATTGTCGCTTCCTCTAATGCATGTTGCTTTCTCCACACGGAACACTTGAGAATATAAATCCAACATATCCAATTAATCTTAACAGGCACACAAAAAAAGCAGCCAATATTTACAGCAGTTTTGAAATAACAGCACTGCAGCTTATTTTTGAATAATTAATTTCAGGATATGATCATTTATTCTGCATGGTTTTTAAAAAAATTACCATTATTCACATTATCTAAACAGGTTTCTCACACCTGAACAATATTTTACAGGTAAAGCATCTCTAAAATGTATTTAGATCACAAAGTCAGCCACAGCTGTAGACCCTCCTCTCTGATATACAGCGCACACCATAGCGTATGTTGAATTTTTCCAAAGAGGCAGGTATGCGTACTGCATATCTGAGGGGACAGTAGAAATCTAAATGGTGCATACTCATAAGTCTGGTGACAAGAATATCTGTACTACACTAGCAGAAGTCTAGAACAGGGATACATTTTAAGTGTTTATAACCTCTAGTAAATGTTAATTCTATTGACTGCCGTTAAGCTGTACCAGTGTAATGTTTGGTTTGTCCTCTCGGTTTCTAGAACAGCTGGAGTGAACACTGAAGGCTGTCTGCAATTTGCTTTTCTTCTTTATGAAGTTATGTCCTTCATGAGACACACTGTTTCATGCTTTATTTAAAAAATACATGTTTATTTCTTTTTCTTATAAGGTGAAATACAAAAGTTCAAGAACGGTTGGGTAGTTTAAATCACAGACAGGAAAAAACGCCTTCATGTCCAGAAATAAGTTGTGTGGTTTCTACATATGTACACGTGTCTTCAGTTACTGTAGACATTTTGTTTAAAGTAACAAGCACAGAATAAAATGAAAAACCTCAAACAAAAAACATGGAGCTTTCATCATTAAAATAGTCTTATTTTTTTTACAATAAGTTTTTGTGTGTGTTTTTTTTTTTTTTTTTTTTTAAATCAGTCATTTTACTTTTCAAGTTACCCAAAAAGCCACCTCCAAGAGCAATGAAGCCACTTGCCAGGCATGTCAGATGGCATGGAGAGCAGTTCTTAGATGGTCACCATCTGATTTTAATAATTCTTTACTTCGAAATTACCACTTTAAGCACGAGCAGCAGAAATAATTCACATTCTTTTATTCTAGAGGGAAATTTTTTTCTAGTCAATATTGGTTCCATTCTTACATCAGAATCTCCTGTGTTTTTTCACCCCCTTGGTTTCCTCCAACAAAGTATCTTTAAGCTATGACTTCTCTGAAGCTGTCCCTTCAAGCCAGGATAGATATTAAAGCAATGGGATTGTGTAGTTTAGGTCTGAGGTAAATGGAATGCCACGCTGTTACTGAAAGCTTCATTTCAAACGTTCCAGTAGAGCAAAGAAGTTGGGCTAAGCTATGCGTCATTTCCAATATATATCAAAAGCTGTGAAATGTTTTCAGTTGTCGTGCTGGACATTAACATTAGATATTAAAATATATCCACGTCCTATAAGTCCTAAAACTTAAGAGCTGTATGGCTAGACTAATGAGAAATATGATCAGACATTCTGAGTGCTGGTGTATAGGGAACTGAGTTAGATCATCTTACTTCATATCATAGGATAAGTGAATTCTCACATCTTATTACGTAGTTTTCTTGCTTTATATCTTGACTGCTTTGTTTTTACCTTCTGAACATTTTGCTTAACTTACACAAGCTACCCTCACAGTAGTACTTTGGTGTATTATCCACTCAATAATCATATTGGAGGTTCACTGAAAGGAGCTGCGGTGTCCAAAGACAACAGAACTCAGAAGGAACAGAAAAGGAATAAATACTGTTTAAATTTAACCCAAAAGTTTAAACACTCAATGTTTGCATGAATTACACATGCAGTTACTTTTTCAGGAATTCTATTTAACTGAAACAGTCCACACAACAAGGTGCACCATTCCACGATGCTGCCTAAATACACCCCCCTATAGACCAGCAGCAGCGACATCTGCTGCTGGCTGCAAAATGAAGTGGAACGCACGTTTTTGTCCTAAGATTAGAAAACAGAGGTGGTTTTTATGCACTGGCACTATAACATCATTCTTTCTGTAAACCCAGGGCAATTCAATAAAATACACCCATACAACCTTCCGATTCACTTACTTGTGTATGGAAATATAATTATACATATTATATATATTAAATAAAACACACAGACCAAGCACAAACAAATGCTCCGCCATTTTCTCATTCTGTAGTTATTTTTATAGATATTTTCCCATACCTTTATCAGACACTAGTATGTTGTATTCTACTCACTTTAAAAAAAAAATCAAATAAAGTAATTCAAACTCCACACAAAGTCCTCTATGCACATGGCAGCAGAAGTGAGTTTATGAAAACGTGGGAAGAGAGTTTAGGTATTGTTTTCACATTGCTGCATGCAGTTTCTCTCTCATCTTACATGGGACTATGTGCTTCAAACAAAGCACAAGGAAAGGTGTGATTACAAAAAGTGAAGAATACATGTATGTCAACAAAGCTCCCAGCAAAAAAGTAAATATAGTTTACTAGACCTGGCCTAGCTCTGTGATATAAGACAAGAAAAAAAATGATGCAGCTTGTACATGTGTATGCAGACATGTTTCAAATATACACTGTATACATTAAATGTGTGTGTAAGCACAGATTTGAGTTTTACCACTAGCTACCTCCCTGCATTCACTTATTTTAAATGCATTACTTGATTTATATTCAGCAAAATATAACCCTCTTAGCATGTTGAGGAAGGAAGCCAAGTTGGAGATAGGAAGTGCACATACTTTAGAGACTGTTTTCTGAAACCCAACTTAGGAGAAAAGTTCAAGACCCTCAGTGGCAAAGCTGTCAACTGTGAAAAGCAGGTTTTTTCCTTTTGCATTTTGAGAAAGGCAGAAAAAGCAAACAGAAGGGCTGAAAAACTGACCATGTTAGTTGCCTACCCTCACCCTATTCCTATCAGCAAGATGGAAAACAGCAAGCAGCAAGATGTTCCAAGGCTTCATAGAAAGGGACCGACTGAGCACACAGCAGTGAAAAAAGTGACTGATTAACCTAAACAAAAGGCACAAGGAAGGGTTAATATTTCTATTGCCACAGGGAAGGCTTTGAAAGCTTGGACCCTTTATCTTCCTTAATCAATAGTAGCAACAGAGTTCCTTCCCCCACCTCTATTTTTTGACATGGGTTCGGAGGACTCATGAAGCAAAACAATTTGGTAATCAGCTAAAAATAACATCCCAACATCGCACATTCAATCATTTTTTATGACTAGAAGTTTTATTTCAACGGCAATACTCTTAGGAAAATTCTTATTTTTTGTTAAAACATTTTGCTAGATTGACGCCAACTGGTTGGCTTAAAAAAATAAACAACCAAAAAAAAAGTACCAGAACATATTTAATTTAGAAAAATGTTATGGGGCTCTTTAAGGAAAAACAAAAGTGAAAGCGCTACTTCCACTGCTCTCTAGAATATCCAAAATACCTTCACTTACAGAGACGCATGTCTGTTTCAGTACCTGGGAGGAAAGAACGGGCGTTTTGGTGCAAAGAATGGAGGGCCCCTTACAAGAGGTGGCCGAGGCCTTTTTAAGCTGGGAAATGGGTCTCTGTTTATGAAAGGTTCCCTAGGCCTAAAGTCTGGTCGTGGGTTCCTAATCATCATTCCACTCCGGTTTACATTGTCTCTATGAGATGGGCCAATGTGAGGAACGCTATGGGATGGCCCATGCTGATCTCTCGAAAGGGAAGTTAGGCCTATGTTTTCTCGAACCCGACCAAGGGGTGGACCACTGTGGTCTCGCTGAGGTGGGGCCACGTGGTCCCTTGGTCCTGAATGCACATTAAAATGCTCTTTTATAGTTCCTTGATGAATAGTACCGTGATCCTTGGAAAACGTGACACCACCATGTTCCACGGTCAGGGGAGGGGCAGGAAATGGAATGCCCCCGTGTTCCCCAGAAGGTGGCGGCGGGGTAGGGAATGGAACGCCACCATGTTCCACAGAGTGAGGTGGAGGGGGAGGAGTAGGAAATGGAAGCCCACTATGTTCCACAGAAGGAGGAGGAGGGGCAGTATGAGGCAATGAGAGTGGAGAGGATTTTTCTTTTGAAAAAGGATTAGTGTGATCCACTGATGACATGTGTGGAGGAACTGAGTGATCCCTAGGAAACAGGCTTCCATGATCCTTGGGCGGAGCAGATGGGGGCCCAGCAGGTGCACCAACTTGTTCCCTCTGAAAAGGAGTTCCATGCTCTATGGGAGGAGGTGGTATGTGACGCTCAAAGGCAGTGCTGAAATTATTTGTTCTGAAATTGTTTACACTCTCCTGAAATTGTGGCACGTGTTCTTTGTACTGTGTTTGAAAGCTGGCAATTCCACTGCCAGTACCCATGGTGGGCAGCTCAGTAGCACTTGAGGGCCCATTATCAAAAGCACTACCTGTATTACTTAGCTCAAACCAGCCTACTCTAGATGCCTCTCGCCCGTGTCCTCTATTTCCTTTCCCAAGAACTCTTATAGATTCTACTGTCTGAATTGGTTCTCCTGACATTCCCCTATTGGATGCATTATGGTAACCCAGAGTTTCTATAGGGGCTCCTTTTTCTTCAGTGCTATCAGGCAAATCTAAACAAGACGACGACACCCTAGTTTCTATACGATAGTGCTCCTCTTGCTGCTGCTGCTCTCTGGTAGAAGTTCCAGCTTGGCTGAGACTAGATAGGCTAACCCCTTCATGTGAGCTACCTTTAGGAACCTGGCTAAAATGCTTTTCCTCAGAAGGCTTGCGAGATGCATTTTTAAGCATGTTCTTAAACTCAATTGTTGAAGTGGCAGAAATGGAAGAACCTAAAGATTTCTCCACACTGGATGTGGGTGGTCTACCAGCAGGATTTGAAAGAGTGTTTTGAGGAGAGAAAAGTGATCTGTGAGGAAGTGAATGGGGAGAGTCTGGATACTGTTTCTGTGACAGGCCAGAATGCATCACAGATTTTGATAAATTATTATGATTGGAGTCTGGTGTGAAAAACACATCGTTCTTACTGGGTGAAGGGGAACCATCGGATCCAGAGTCATTTGCTCGCAGGCTGTAACTTCCATACATTCCAGAAGACGATGACAGTGGATCACAGCTCTCATTCTGATCAAGAATAGACCTCATAGATGGAGGAAAAGACGACTTCACACTAAACTCTTGCGCTCTTTGACTGTAACTAGAGAGAACTGGCTGGTACTCTGCAGCGTCGGCAAGCTTACTTGCTTTCAAAATGGATTTTGAAGGCTTCTTCTCCAGGTTCATGATGGCAGATGGTGGTGGCCCAGAATATTCAAAGTCACGATAATCTTCATCTTCTTGAAAAGATGTGTCTGGGTAAAACTTCTCCTGAGGGGAATCCATTAAAGAAGAAGGTATTTCCATATTATCGGACGACTGCTTGTACATGCTGGCTGGAGAATCCCTGCCGAGACCAAAAGACCTATAGGCAGGCACAGAATTAGACAGTTCTTGGGGATATCCATCATCTCTGCTCTGAGGAGGGGACCTTGTGCTACTGGGAGTAGACGATCCAGGGCTTATAATCTTTGATAATAAAGACATAGTGTCAACATTGCTTGATGTTGGTTTATCCATCATCTCATCTTGGGTTGGCGTTCCACTTCGTTCATCACGGACTGGCGTCCCATCCACGTTGTCCATAGAAGTGCTAGTAGGACCACGCTGAAAATCAGATGAATGGCTTTCTGATGTGATGTTGGACCCTAAACTGCTTAAAATTGGAATATTCAAGTTTAGACCACTGAAACCAGGGTTTCCTTTTAAAAAATTGTGTATCTTCATTTCCAGGCTTGGAGAGGTCGGTTCTGACTCCAGCTTTGTTTTTGAAATCTCAGAGGACTGACTCAATGAGGTTTCTGTTGGTAAAAGGGAAGGACTGGTAGGATGGGTATTGACAAATCCAAGGGAATTTGTTGGTGGTTTAAAACTAGAACTTGAAAGCCCTGGGCTATGTCCAACAGGAGCCTTGTTAACCGAAGTTGAAGAAACCTCAGCAGTAGAAGAATTTGGAGAATAACCAACATTTTTAGACATAAAAGACTGAGTATTGGAAGGAACATTCCTCCCTTTCATGCAAGAAACAGTTGTATTGGCTGGTGATGCTGAAGTGCTCTGAGATGCTGTTTCACTTGATTGGGCTGTATTTCCAGCAACGCTTTGAAGTAAGGATGATAAACCTGGAGAAAAAACAAAACAAAACATTTTAATTACATATTTTAAAAAAACTTGTGCTAAGCCATCATCATGATTGGCTTTGTGGGCAGAGAAGCTACAAACTTACATTTTTGAAACTAGCTGACATCTGAGCCAACAAAATGGTTAGACTTTGCCATCTCTACGTACTATTAAATACTAATTACTTTGCATTTCCATTGTGCTTTTGATCTCAAATTGTTTTACCAATATAAATTATAACACACATCTAAACCACGTCGGTATTATGTTCATGTTACAGCTAGTTAAGCAGAGGCATGGAAGTAATATTATTAACCAAGATCATACGAGCAAGTAGTAGAGGGAACCCCCCTCCAGAATCTAGAGTCCTCCGCTCCTAACCCCCTGCTCAAACCACTAAAACAAACCCCATTCCAGAGCTAGGAATAGAATCCAAGAGATACTCACACATGGGTCCCCTGCTCTGCTACATTTTTTCCATGCAACATAAGATTTTAATAAACACATTACAATATAATTACTTGGCTAACTGGAAAGCCAGGGTGAACCAGCAATTAAACATATTCACACTATTTGCTTACTGTGCAACAACAACAAGATTTAGTCATAAAAGTTACAACTAATAAAGCAAATATAAAATGTTCTAGGATGGTATCCAACACCATCAGATTTTAAAAGATTAAACATATAGGAAAACACTCCCTGAATCTGTTGCAAAATTGACTTGCCCATGCCAAATACACTATCTTGCAAAATGTAACTTACATTTGGAAAAAGTGTTACATACAAGCTAATTTCCTCCCAGATAAAGTCTTGTTTCAGGAGCACACAGTAGGATGCTTTAGTATTGATGCTGTCATCCAAATATAGATGCTAACTATTTATATTGTGCAAAAGGAGTGGATTTTAAATACTTACTTTGCAATGCTGGTGCAGTCTGGGTCTGCGTTTTGGAGAGAACTGACAAAATGCTTTCAGGAGTTATTTCAACTTTGGAAAGAATATTTGCTAACGGATTTGGAGGACCAGATGGAGTCCCCACAACAGGAGTCTTCAGGCCACTAGTAAGAGTCGTGGGGCTCGTTGGGGTTCCTGGGGAAGGTCTTGATGCAGGACTGACCCCTGAGGTGAAAACATTTGCTGCTCAGAAACACAAAATGCTACTTTCCAAGAGCAATGAAAACAGTCAATAAATACACTGCTCATACATGCTGCTTTGTTAAGGTTTTCTGGCTACTTTCAACTATTACTAATACCAGTAGAGTTGCAGTAAGCTGCTAGTGTAGACAAGGCTCCTGAAGCAACCAGCATTTAACAGCATCACACAGACCTACATGACACTGTTAAAAATGTCAGCAGCTGTGGAAGCCTTGTCTACAACTAGCATGACCACCTTCACTACTGCAGTGTTAACAACAGTAGGAACCCTAGCACAGACAGGCCCTAAGATCACTATGGTGCACAGACTTAGGTAGCACCATGTCCTACTTTGAAACTCTACACTACAGATGCCCTTAAATCATTTAAAAGGAAGCATGTTTAAAACTGATATTGAGAGGGTTTTTAGTACAAATATGTCACAGCTCTCCTGAAGTACAGAGTGAATTACAATTCAGTGTTTTAGTTCTAAAATGTTACAGAAGCAAAAAAAGATCTGAGCAACAAAGTTATTGCTTGTATAATGCAGAATTCTGTCTCTGCTGAACAGCACCACTCAGTCACAACCTGCAATTTAGACACTCACCTGTATTCTTCATAACGGAAGTTAAGCTGCTAAGAATGGAGCTGATCTTTGCTAGGTCAACGTTGGCAAGGTTTGGCAGACCAAGTGCCGGAGATGGAGGGACAGGCACTGTGCTCACTGTCTTGGGAGTTGGAGGAGTCTGAGCAGGAGTTGTTACTGCTGGTGTAGCAGCAACCACTGTGGAGGTTGTTGCTTTGGGGACACTTTCAGTCTTTGCAGGTGCTGAAGAAGGAACAACCTGTTTCTCCTTCCTCTCCTCCACTAATTCAAATAGAGAGAGAAAACATGGAATGTTCAATCTGCCTCCCAGAATTCTTTTGGCCTAAGAGCTGCAGGCTTCTCAATGTGTCCCAGGTTTAAAACAAACTACTGTAAAGGCTCAGAGGAAAAGCAATTGTTGATGCCCTTTACTGAACTGTTAGTGTGTGTAAGGACAGCCTCATGAAAAGAGGTTTTTTTATGCTTGTTTTTTAAGTTAGGAATATCTGGGTCTGACTTCCCTGTTTTTTTGCTGGAGGACTGGCATAGCACCTGAGCTGCAGTATTCCTAGAACAAGGAAAGTTTCTCACCATCCTCTTGATTCTATATGAGGTCTGGAAAAACTGTTTGCCTAGATTGTTTTGTGGACAGTATAAAACTATTAGCTCATTTTACTGCTACTTCCACAGAACGTACCAATAATTTTAGATGCGTCATCTTCCACATCAGACAGTTCCATGTCCTCCACATCCCGATTATCTGCCACAGGTTCAGGAGATACAGACTTCTCGCTTTCCACTGCTGGAGACTGGATGTCGTCCTCTTCCCCCATTCCCTGGAAAGGGGACTCAGAACCAGTTGGAGATGGAGCATCCATACTTGGAGAAGGGACAGGAGACTCTTCTGGATCAGGAAGAGTTGCTTTCAATTGATCTAATTTTTTCTTTAGATTGCTCACTCTATTGGCAAATGTTTTATAAGCCTAAGACACAAAAAAAGGATATTTAGCTTAGAGTCCTTTATAAAGAAGGAAAAATAACATACCTTTGAACCATTTCTATAGTATTAATAGCAGCATATTCAACTCCCCAATCATCTCTGCCCCTGCATTAAGTATTTCGCTTCTCAATATGGCTTACAGAGCAAGAACCTCAGAAGGGATATTCACGTGATTTCTTTTTCCATTTAGTTAATGCTTTTGCTGGAAGAATCTTTTCAAACCCATAAACTATCGTGTTTAATACAGTGCTTTAATACAGGAAAAACTTCAGTACCCAAAGGTCACTGTCAGATCTAGATTACCAACAAAGGTGTTCAGCTTCTCGAAGTTAACTTTACACTCGGCATAACAATGACTCTTTTCTTTTTTCACATGCAGAGAATTTGCAAAAACATATGAGAAAAATGGTAGGTAAAATTATTAGCGCCTACCAACCTTAACAGCATCTAATTATCTCATTAGTTGAACTCCATCTCTGCTCTCCTTTTAAACCATTTGTGTTATAATCTCACACAATTTCTACTTCATTCATTAGTACACTGAGATTTTATCAGTCATTTTTCTAGTAAAGAGTTTAACAAATGCAGATAAACTTTGATTATCTGCATGACTCAGACATTTTGGAAATCTGGACTAAATAATCTGAGTTTATCTTCATTAATACAAATCCCCAAATATTAGCTGAATTACAACATTAAGATGGCTCGATGATGTAATAGACTTCAATAATCCACAACCATATCAGTTTGTATTCTGCATTATGTCCTCTTATTAGTAATGCTGTATCAATAAGATATTTGCTATTGGGGAAAACTTTGCACTTACATTTGCCACCACCTTGACTTCCTTATATTGTGCTTCATAAAAGATACCAGCATTCTCAAGCACTTCAATTAGTGAGGGACCATTTTTCACCTGCTTGTCTAAACCATTTACAAATTCTTCTAACTTTGAACTCGCTTCTTCAAATTCCTTGGAGAACTTTTTTCCTCCTGTTTTGTCTGAAAGAGATAATATTAAAGACAAATTAAATTATGCACATTACCTCCCCTGGAATAAACAGAGCTCCTCTCTCTCTCACACACACACTTACTTGGTAAGTTGGTATGTGCACTTCATGGTTTTTAAGTAGATAATTAGTTTAATAATTGGTAACGAAGTCATTGTAAACGCAAGGCAACTAGCTGTCTGTATTCTTTGTTTTCAAACCAGTGATTAGTAATAACATCTAACATGGGCTTTTTAGTTTTTTTTTTTTTAAAGAACAAAACCACATTCTGTATGCATGTGAGGCCACTAGCGTTAGCCTTTTGAAATTCTACTCTTCCAATCACCTGGAGTCAGTAGTTTTGATCTGTTTAGGGGGCAAGAAAACATTATTCAGCTTTCTTTCACCATTACATTGGTAGGACTATGTTTACAGGCTGCTACATTTTTATGACAAATTATGGTATCCAGCTGCAGTAACTGGATACCAGGTACTTTTAAAGCAATTCCATTTTACAATGAAACTTCCTATTCATTTGGGCAATGAAACTAAATTTGTTTACTCCCTTGTAACATTATTTCCAATCAAGTTTACACAGCTTCCAAAATCTTAAATTATTGTAGCTTTATTGAAGAACTAAGCAGCTAATTATTAAATCTGTAATGTTAAAGTTACAGACTACTGAACACATTAAGAAATCCATGCATTCTGAAACACATACAGGGCTATCCTCCGAACAGAGTAACAAACAAATCCTGGTCATTTACGGTTTGTACTTTGTACTTGCTAGCAGCTCTTGTACATATAGGGACAGATTTACAAAGATATTAGGTGTCTAAAGCTGCAGATGGGCACTTCTGAAAATCTCACTAAGTGCCTATCTGCAACTTTGGACACTTAAATAAATACCTTTGTAAATTATCAGAGGGGTAGCCGTGTTAGTCTGAATCTGTAAAAAGCAACAGAGGGTCCTGTGGCACCTTTAAGACTAACAGAAGTATTGGAGCATAAGCTTTGTGGGTGAATGCCCACTTCATTTTTCCATTACTTGCGTATGATGAAGTGGGCATTCACCCACGAAAGCTTATGCTCCAATACTTCTGTTAGTCTTAAAGGTGCCACAGGACCCTCTGTTACCTTTGTAAATCTGGCCCAGGGCTCTTATCTCCATGCAGGCTATGTACTAAACTGATGAAGTGTTCCATCCCCTTCTCCTAGTCAGACCACAAAGGTTGGCAGCCTACTTCAGGTATCTGCAGTTATTCCTTTAGCTCAAGCAGCAGAGATGTGCTCAAGCTCCCAGGTTCAATCTCAGAGTTGAAGTTGTTACTACATCTTGAGGACAAGTGCTCTGAAGTTCTGTACTTCAGACTGAAAGGGCACAATGTGCATCTTTAAGTTATTTGAAAAATAAAAACATTCAATACAAGCATTGGGAGAACTACATTTTTAATTAAAAACAACTATAGAAGGATTACAAGATCTACTACATATGAAAGCAAGATATTGGGAGACTATGTACATTAGGAGGCAGTTGATGTGTTCATGACGGAAATCAGAAACATTTCTGTCCTGTGATTTATGAAATACTACAGTGACAGCTAAAAATGTTGCAGTATCAATATTGCTGTAATGTACTGGATCACTAAAGTAGAATACTGCAGTACTGTATTTTTTAAATAAAAGGAGCGGATACCTCTGAAAATGTGTTAATTGTGCTTTGACATCATTTAGCATTCTACAATCTGAAATTCATTAGAGAATAAGGCAACAATCTAACCTATGATGTAAAAGAGCCCATGAATTACTACAACTACTGAAACATTTTTGTTCCCTTTGATAATATGACTGCCAGAATACAGGACTTGTACCTTTTAAGCATTTAAGTGTTTCAGTGCTGCATACATCCACCCTCATGGTGGAAAGCTGCTTCTCTTTCAGTTCTATCTGGTCTTCTGAACGCTTATATAACAACAATTCATCAACAAGGGATTGTGGCTGAAAAACAAGAACAGCATCCTCATTACATTCTGCAGAAGAGAAGCCCTAACTTTGCAATGATAACATCATGGACCTGTTTTTAAGTAACGGAAATAAATATTCCATTGAAAAGCTGTCTCTGTATCAAAGCAGATGCGTTTTCACTGATGCTGGAATAAATTAATTCACAGAAACATATGGTTTAAATTCATAACAACTGGAAGTGAAATGAACAAGGTGATGATCAGAACTCTGTCTGGTAAACAGAAGAAAGATTTGCCAGCAGAGGTATGTCAGTCAGGAGTGTGGGGGGAAAAAATTACACCCTCAACTGAAACAAAAGCCTTTGTGCAAATCCAGTTATACTGGCCAAAAATCCATTTGCCAGTGTAGCTAATTCCATTCATGGAACTGTTTTAAGCTGCATCTCCACTACGGAGGTTGCAAGTATAACTCTACCAGTAAACGCTTAAGTGTAGACAAGGCCCTAATAAGTGTTCCTATATTTAAACACACATTAAAACAATGGGCAATCATATAATCATACTCATTGGCTACAAAAGCTACAGCAGTTCACTCTTAGCAAGAAGGCAAACTGCTTTCTTGCAGTAGATAATTCTAAATGGTATGGAAATATTAATTGCCTTTACTAACCACCTCCAGTCCCTCGCTCTATTTCCACGCCCTGTTTTTAAATAGCACCAGCCTACATGATGCTTTACAGAACAGGCAGCACGCCTGCAGAGCTTGCAGCCTCAGGGCACTGCGGGCACTATACAATAACCAACAAATCAACACTGAGGGCCACAGCTTCAACACAAGCCCCGATGACTCTTGGATATAAACAAACTAGTCAACGTTACTACGGTCCAAGGACAGAGGTTAATGCAAAAGATGTTTTCACTTGCTAAACTTACTCTGAATTCAGCAACAATCTTCGACTTTAGAGCAACCTTTGGATTTGTGGATGCTGTTGGTATAAAAATGTGTAAAGAAATTAAGATATCAATTACAAAGATTAAGTACAACAAACACTCAGTACTGACTGCAAGCAAAATTTAGAAAAGTGTTTTATTTCAAAAACCTTTTAACACATTTCTATGCAAAACATACACAGGATGCCATTTCATTGTATTTCCCCCTCCACACAGAACACTGAGTGACATCTATCTGCCTTTCAGACACACTAGAAAGCACAGAGCTATGATTCAGAAGCCAAGTTAGACTGTAGAGTTCCTGTATTATATATGCACTACATAAACAGTTACTGTGAAAAACTTTTCCAGATCTATTGTATATAAATGTTCTTGTAATGGTTCATCCACTAACCTTGAGTGCTAGTTTATAATTCTCTGAAGAGTTCCTGACCTCTAGACACAGAGAATTGACCCTCTGAGTTTAGTATTTCCTTGGGATGATAGATCACTTATTCCTTTACTTGGACTAACCCATCTCCCTCCTAAAGATTTCCCTACTCTTACAATTATGTTCTAATATCTCATTTAGAGATTGAGAAACAGAGGAGAAAAAAATGAGATCTAAATCCACGTTACTAAAAAATAGCAAAGAAATGTACAATAAGATGATCACATAAAAAACGCTAACTCCCTTGTCCAATTTTGTTCTAGAAAATGGTTTTCCATACATATCTTGTGGCCAAATTCTTTCTGGTAATCTAAGATTCCAACCCTCTTGTCCCCTTTTATTGTCCTCCTAGTCCCAGTTGTCTCAGCATTCACACAAAGTGGCATGTGCCAAGTTTTACATCTAATGTGCCATCATCTTGCTTTCTTGCCAACTCAAGGATTCTCCATATTACAGTTATTGCAAGGTTAGAGACTGATACATTATAAATGTGGTTCCACCTAGCAAGCTGTACTCCTGATAGTTTTGAATGATGATTCATTAACTGCACTGCCTCACTGTAAGTATTCCATTTATCCTAAAATCTAGTTTGCTGTCGAAGATGTATTCCTGAACTTGAAGGGAATGTCCATGTTTCACTGTTGCCAATGTACATGGTTATTATGTCTGTCTTCTCTTCATCTCTGAATAGTCTAATGCCAGTTTCCAAGAAGTTCCACCAGATCTTTTCTCTACTGTTCATAACTTTTGCTCTTTTAAAATTTTATTCACATTTCATTCCTTAAAAAGTGATTTTCTAGCAGCAACTCCTTGGTGTTTTACACGTCAGTAAGGAACTTCACAAGTCTGGAAGACACATGCTTGCTCATACTTTAGGCCAGGTACTTTGCCAGTTTTGCACTAGTCTTTCTTCTGTTCCTCAAGAAGGCATTTTTAATATTAGTTCAGATAGTTCATATTGTTTCCTTACTTTGAGATTTCTTCCACGGCTTATTCGGTTGTTTGTTCAGAGTTTCTTTCAGCTGCTTCTGAGTTTTGAAAGTGGTACCTGGAAAACATTTCATTTTTTGCAGTCTGGCATTATGGGATTCCTTTAAAGGTCTCTGGTTTTGGTGTCATATGGTTGCATGGTAAAAGATTAACAGAAATTTGTTTTAAAATCCACAAACCAACTTTCCTAGATGAGCTGTTGAATGCCCAAGACAAACTAAGTTTACTCAGGAATACAGCAACTTCTATGATGGTCATTCTATTTTTAAAGCAAGTTTCTGTTCGCCTTTAAAAGAACAGAGGATTCAACAATCACAGAGATTGACATAATTTGCTCTTTAAACTCTTAGACAATGACTTATTTATGACTGGCCCAAAAAAAGCAAATAGGAAAACAACACAACACATTTCAGGAGAAATAGTAAGGTATGTGGTTTAGTAGTTTAAATGAGCATTTACTTACCCAAAGTCTAAATTAAAAAGATATGCATCCAACTGAAAAGTTTCTTGTGAAACAGTGTAATAAGAAATATTTAATAAATCAAATTTAGAAGTGAGCTGAATTTTTTTTTAAATAGCTGTATGGAGATTCCAAATCATTAACAGAACACATATATAGATCTCACTTTTATAGATTTGTAATGTTTAACTGAAAGTCTTTTCATTCGCCAAGAAGCAAGTACAGTGTTTTGTATTTCTCAAGTAACAATTACTGACCCACAATCACATAAAGCCACCTCTAAACCAGCAACAGAAAAGCAGTTTTAACTGTCAATAACGTAATCAGGGAAAATAGAATCATGCACTCATCTCCTTCACAATCAGAAAGAACAGATTTTCCATTATTTAGTTTTAATGTGCATACTGCTTTCAGTTAATATCTGGAATCTCAGGATTTTTAAAAAATATATTTACATGAGTGTCTGAGGACTTTTAAACTATTCCACACTCTAATGGGTGTTTCCATATTTTTTTTCAAATATGGTAGATATTCAACCTTATTATTATAATCTACAGATTGAAAATTGAAGAGATTATTTTTACTCTGCCCTGTTCTTCTCAGATGGAATCTTAATATCAACTGAAGTTGTAGATGTAAAGTTGGAATGTCCCAAAACCTCAAGATAAAGGGAAGAGGTTTAGGCATGATGCTCAGAACTCCTTTAGGATGAAGTCACCTTAAACATAATATAAATTTTCTATCAACTAGTACAATTGCAATTTACACTATAGCTAAAAATTAAAGGATTTAATATTGGCTTTATTTAAATGGAAGAATTGTCCAACAAATAATTATCACAAAGCTCATTCATATTAACCTACTAGCTTTCCTTTTTATTAATTCCTGCAAATGCAGAAAGAGCAATGAATGCATTTAAACAGTGATTAATGAATGTTTTATTTTATTGACTTCAGACTATAACTACTACAAGCACATACTAAATTAGCTTATATGTTAAGAAAGGCAAAAGATAAAGGACTTACTTAAAGCTTCTTTTAGTGCCACAATAGTTTCTTCAGGGTATACATTTCTGTCTTCCCAGATTTTAAAGATTCTTTCTATAGATTTAGAGACTGATGGATCCCTGAAAAGAAGGGCATAAAATATTAGTGTGTTTTAACAGTATAATTTCCCATTATTCTGCAATGGAAAACTATATGCTAGAAGTGTAATCCCAGTGCTAAAGAAAAGCGAATTTCTAAAAGATCTTTGAGATACGTCAGTCTGTCTGTAGGTAAGCCCCAATTCAACAAGATACCGAAGCACATAGGTAACTTTACGCATAAGTAGTCCCATTTAAATCAAAGAAGCTATTCTTATGCTTAAAATTATGCATGTGCTGAACTTTGGCTAAAGAGTTTAGCACACAGAAGACTAGCAATTCTATCCTGAACAAGACAAGGTATTGTCCACATGGGAAAACTGCCTAATATAGCTATTATGGAATAGTTCCCCATGATGACACACTATTCTGGAATAAAAGTGACTTTTATGGAATAATTAATTACTCTGCTCACAAAATAAGTGTAAAAATTCCAGAATAAAATCACTTTTAATCCAAAATAGTGTCCGCACGGAAGTTATTCCAGCATAGCTAAATTACATCAGAATAGTTATTCTGGAATAGCTATGCCAGTCAATTCCCTCCATGTAGGCACGGCCTGGTACTACTATACTCTAGAGAACTCTAGTCTCAGATCACATA
The DNA here is from genome assembly GCF_013100865.1 of Trachemys scripta elegans. Taxonomy (NCBI): domain Eukaryota; kingdom Metazoa; phylum Chordata; order Testudines; family Emydidae; genus Trachemys; species Trachemys scripta. The sequence goes on from NC_048321.1 coordinate 7,449,345, forward strand.
TCCTTCTTTCTGTGCCTCTAAGAACCAGTCAGTCTCGGAGATTTTGCACTTCCACCCATCAGGGACACTGATGTAGGTGGGTAGACACATTTTACCACCATCTCACAAGATCAATTCTTTCTCAAGCCAACTATCTTATCTTGGTAACTTGATTCAAGGGTAAATTGATAGGAAAGTGAAATAACCTGCCTACCCACAAATAAGTACTCTCAAAGTATACAGATACCACACTTGAGTTAAATTCACACAATTCTCGCGATTTAAGATGTCTCGTGGTATCTCCTGTACATGCAGCATGGTCAGATCAGTCTGGGCAAAATACAGTCAAATGTAAAAGTACTTTTTGATTCAATGTATTTTGTAATATACCTTGTAAGAAAATTCTACCATGCAAATTGAAACAAACAAAAGTAAGAGACATTGTGAAATAGACAATTAGATTTTGGGGAGCTTTTAGTGTTCCTTAAAACTGACACCTTCCCAGTTCTCATAAATGTAAAGGCCACCTTTTTAAGAGTCAGGTTCAAGTTCTGCTGTCAAAAGCATGCCCCGGCACCTGTTACTTCAATAAAAGCCCCATTTGAGTATCCAAGGGCTGAAGTTGATACTTAATCCAGATCTTGAAAAATCTACTCCCTCAGGATGAGTGGAAACCTATCTCAGCTGAGTACCACCAACTTCTGCAGAACAGCGCTCTCTCTCTCTTTAAATTAAGTTTTGTGGCCTTTACAGTTGAAAAGACAACTTTCCAAATGTGAACAAAATATTTATCTAAATCAGTATACAGACACTTCCAAGGCCTCTGCCACTGCTCAGGCCTTCCCAAACTGCAAGCAGACTGACATTAACTGTTTCACAGAGGCTTTCCAAAACTCTGTGGGCCACAGTGAAATTGTCAAGTATTGGCTAAATTTCTTTCTGCTGATGTTTGCGGGAGTTTAGAGCAGCTGCGTAAATATATTTAGGCACTGGAGCTGTTAACTAGGGAGAAGGAACTAAAATACAAAGGCTGGTGAGGGACAGATTAATAAAGATTCACACCAGCACATTTGCAAAAGCTAGAGGAGTTCCAGAGGGAAAGGGGAGAAGACAAAGAAGAAATGCATCTTCTCCTTTCCAGCAGCAAGAGAACTCGAAGGAGTAGGCTTCAAATTTCAGACACCTTATTAGTCAGATGTTACAGAAATACTCCAAGCAGTCTCTTCTTTCCCAGCAGTTTTGGAGGGAGAGAGGATTGGCTTGTACACTAGAGCCCTTCAGTTTAATCATCTGGCTATTGTATTTGGTAAATTTTTCTAGGAGATGGGCATGGATGGGTGACAGAAAATACAGGGAGGGAGTTAAGGAATAACTACTTAGTCTTAGGCAAAGAGGAAGATTTTTTTGGGGGGGGGGGGGGGGGGGAAGAGACGGAGAAAGACAGACAACAGACCCTTTAAATAACTGAAGAAAGGCTACACCAGTATCTATTGATGGAAAGAGTAGAGTGAAGCTAGGAAGGGAAAGACGGGAACACAAAAGACAGGTAGAGTAAATTACATTTTTAGAAATGTATTAAATAAACTATGTTACAATTAAATACAGCACACAAACACAGCACATAGCTGTTATGTTCCCTTCAATGACAGTAGAGATGGCTTGGAGGCCTAGGCATTTTTCTCTAAGGCTAGTAGGCTAAGGCCTGGTCTACACAGAGTGGGGAGGAGGGGGGGGGGGGGAAGAGATTGATCTAAGTCTTCCGCTACGTGAATAACGTAGCTGAAGTCAACATACTTAGATCTACTCACCGCGGTGAGTCAACAGCTGATGCTCCCCTGTCAACTCCACCTGCGCCTCTTGCCCTGGTGGAGTACCGGAGTCAATGGGAGAGCGCTCTGCGGTCAATTTATCGTGTCTAGACTAGACGCGATAAATTGACACCCCATCCCCCGCCCCGGATCGATCACTGCCCGTGGATCCTGCGGGTAACGTAGACAAGCCCTGAGTCTTCTGGCTAAAGTACTGAGTAATTTTTTTTAAGCCTTAAACTTAAGTGACCAAACTGAGATAGGAGGAAGGTGGTCAATGCTGACAGAATTTGCACTTTAAGGAAAAGCACCTGAGATTATCTTAATTTTATTGAATAGCTGACTGAAAATATACAGGAGGCGTTTTAAGCAAGTTTTGAAAGACAAAAAGAAGAACTTCACTTTTTTCTCAGATTCATGAACAGTGATTTCTTTACATTATTTTCAGCTTTCGCGAGAATACAGTTTTTAGCAGCAATAACACTTCAGACAAAACTTATTAGAGACGGCTCAATATATCGACTCTGCTTCTTCAACAATGACATTGTGACAAATTCCACATTGATATCAAGACCTATCCATCAACTCAAAGTGATCTGGCTTAACCTGGCCAGGAATCCAATGTTAACATTTAACAAAAATAAAGTCACAGATTTGTCAAGGCCATAAGAAGTTTTAGGTCTGTGCCCTCCTCTGTGAGCACAGGAGGGATAAGAATTGGGAGCTTGAAGCCATGTAAAAGGTATAAGATTGCTCTAACAAACAATACTGAGATTTATTTCTCTACACCAGAGAGAAAAACAGGAATTTCCTTTAAATGTTAATGGCTTCTCAAGATCCATCCTGAAGCTGTGGTGCGGGCTGGGACTAGACAGCACTCTCTAGGGCTATATACAGACAAACTTGAAACAACACAGCCAGAAATAAAAATCCCTCCCCGTGCCCCACAATTCCTTGAATCAATACAAAAATGCAGGGATAAACAAGGAGTTCCAGAAACAACATGGGGAAAAGAAAAACAAGTAGTAGCACCTAGTCATCAGTCATTAGCCACTACAGGGAGTACTATTCCTTTCAAAGTAACCTTAATTAAAGATCACGTACACAGGCTCCAATGACAAAACAGTAAGAAACCTCAAGTGGAGGCCTAGGAACCTAAGGCCTGCTCAGCACCTACGTAAAAGCAATTACCCTAGAGAATTTGAGAGATGAGAATAATAAACTGTCTAATTGGAAGTACAAACTAATATCAAAGGAACCTTAGAGGCACTTCGCACCACAGCATCTCTCAAAGCTCATTGTAAGTGGCTTAAATCCTACACTCATTACAGAAGTCAACCCACCTCATTTTAAGATACTCTGCCAGGCAAAACTCTGGCGAAAGGAAGAGAGACAGTCTATTCAACTGAACAGGAGTAAAAGTTAACTTACCGCCCTTGGACACTGTAACTTAGTGATTGTGGGAAGTTCCTCAGGTAATGGGATGATGCATTTTCAGTATCTTTTGATGGGTATTAAACTGACAGGGAGAAGCTGGTTGGAAACAGACTCAGTTTGAAAAAGGTAATGCTGCTTTACGGTTTGAGAGGTTATGACGGGATTGGGCTTGGGGGCTTGGAAGTCTAAAGAAATCTTTGTAGAGTGATATGTTGAATCTCATCACTCATCAAACCTAGAAAGACAGAATTGCATTCTTCCAAATACAAGAGATGGAGGAAAGATCTCCAAGGGTATGTCAACACAGCAAAGACAAACCTGTGGCTGGCCTGTGCCAGCAAACTCAGGCTTGGGCTGTGGGGTTGTTTCACTGCTGTGTAGGCTTCTAGGCTCAGGCTTCCATGGTCCCAGAGCTTGGACTCCAGCCTGAGCCCAGAAGTCTACACACCAGTAAAACAGCCACACAGCTCAAATCAGCTGGCACAGGCCCGCCGCGGGTTTTTCTTTGCTGTGTAGACATCCCCAAGCATACATCTACACTGCAATAAAAACACGCAGCATGAAGTCTCAGAGCACAGCAGTGTAGACGTTCAGGCTCAGGCTGAATCCTGGACTGAGACTCTCCCCTCTTACAGGGTCTCAGACCCAGGCTCCAGCCCAGGAATCTACACTGTAAATTTTAGATCCGCAACCTGAGTCCCACAAGTTTGAGTCAGTTGACTCAGGTCAGTTGCAGGTCTTTTATTGCAGTATAGACATACCCGAAGGTGGGTAAATTAAGGAGCGGACAAACCAAGTTACCCTGACATACAGCACTGGGAGAGGATGGAAGTAGTAAGGAGTGAATTCATTTCCCTAATTTAGATACTGCCTTTGTAGATGGTTTTATGGGTCTTTCCCCCCCATCTTTTATTAATTTCCATATGTTTTTCCTCATTTTCTTATGTAATTAGTGTTCCTGGAAGTTCAATATTTTCCTTAGTGTTGATGTATAAATATTTTTGTTAGTTTCATCATCCCCTTGTGGCCAGCTACATTCAGCTGTAAGAGAATTAGTAGCCTAACTATGATCTGTCCCCAAACTCACGTTGTGCTTAATCATTAGCCATCTGGTAGTTTCCACTCTGCCCTGAAGACACAGGCAATAGCTTATGGGGCTACTATTTTTATAACCACGCTCTTTAAGGACTACTTTGTTACAGGTAGATTCTGCAACTGACAGGTCTAAAAGGTGCTACACTTAACTGAATACAAGATTATTCGAAGGATAAATAGGGTTAAGCTTGCACCATCTGGCAAAGTGCCAATTTTAAATGTCTGAGAGTTTCATGCTATCAACAAATACTACCTATATTACTAAAAGTGTTTATGATGCAGAACTTAAATAGCATCTATTTTATTGCATTTTCATTTTTCTTTGGGGCTCTTCCGCTATACAACATATGTTAAAGCTGTAAAATTGGACTTGAAGTTAAACACTGCATTATTGAAATATGAAATTAGTTTACTATTTTTGATCACAGGAAACTAACATTCAGAGCCAACAGAGTTGTAGGAACAGCATAAATGTAAGGGACATGGACACACTATGCCACTGCTACAATGATCAGAACCCCCTACAGGTCACCTTTCAAGATCCATGGATCCTACACATGCCCCAATAACAATTATGTGGGTGTGACCAGACATTCATTACGCTCTCGAATGAACTCACACAGGAAGACGATAAAAGACAAAAACACTATCACCTGTGGGTGAACACTATTCACAAAGCAACCATTCTATATCTGATCTACCAGTCCTCATCCTCAAAGGAAATCTGCACGACACTTCAAAAGACGAGCTTGGGAGCTTAAATTCATTGCTCTGCTAGACACTAAAAATCATTTATTGAACAGACACTGGATTTATAGCTTATAACAACAATCTGTAACTCACTAACCCTCTTTTTTTGTCCTGACTGTGCGTGTTAATAGAACTATGCGGTTTTAACAGGCCTCTACTTTGAACTGTCCTTTACAATGTGCTAACTTTTATGCTAAACAATCTGTTCCACCTTGTGTTTTGCTGTGACACTGGAAGTACCTTTCCCAGACCTGAAGAGCTCTGTGTAGCTCAAAAGCTTGTCTCTCTCACCAATAGAAGTTTGTGCAGTAAAAGATATCACCTCACCCACCGTGTCCCTCTGAAGCTCTGAGTCTATAAAACTTGTGTCCTATTGGGAGAAAATATCATTTCTGACAATTCTATACTGCCACAAAGTCAGGTACATCTGTCTGCTGAAAGTTTTACTCATCCAATTGCCTGGAGTGAATAACGTTTTTGACAGATGATTAAAATATAACTAATTATTATCGTGGTATAGGTGCGAGAGTAGAGTTTGTGCCTGGGCTGGTAAATACATACATTTCTATCATAAAAAAAAACCATCAATACTAAAGTTACATGTCCAAAAAAACATTTTTTATGCAGAATTAAGGTAACCCACTGGTGCCTCATATCCTTCCAAAATGTGGAAAGTCGGTAAACTTAAACCTCTAAAACCCAGAAAATATAAAGTTATGGTACATGCTAACTCTGCAACGCAATCTTAACTGCCCCGAGAGCTGGCAATAACCACTGGGAATGCTTCAGTAAGTGATGAAAAGGTTATCAAATTACCACTGGAAGTGATGGATTCTCCATCTCTTGATGTCTTCAAATCAAGACTGGATGGCTTACTGGAAGATGCTTTAATCTATTACAAGCTATTAGGCTCAATACAGGAGTAACTACATGAAATTCTCCAGCCCGTGTTACACAGGAGGTTAGATTAGATCACATAATGGACCCTTCTGGACTTAAAAATCTATGAATATACAATAAAAACCTGCAGTATGAGGAAGGACTAAGAGAACATGCAATTGTTTGTTTTCCACAGATTTGAATTCCAGCATTTATACGCATGCACTCCAGCTGCACCCACTTTATTAGGTGTAGCTGTATTGAACAGTGGGGGGATTAGCTGAAGCAGTTTGGCAGAGCTGTGGCTGCAACATGGAGAGTTGCATGTTACCTTGAGAGAATAACTGGGCCTCATTTCTGCAAATAATTTTGTAGGCTGTGTCTGTAGCACTGCACAAGGGTGTCTTCTTGCCAGGGGGTTGTCACCAGGCTGGTGGAGACATGACAGTGGTCTCCATGGCTAAATGAGGGACAAATGAAGGAGCTGCTTCAGAACGAATCCTCAAGGCAAGGGTGAAGGGGTAGTAACATTTAGTAAGTCTGAAGTGGAATGTGTGGAATAGGTTCAGTGTTTAAGTGCGGGCCCCATGCAGGGCCTCCTGTTTGCTATGCCTGACCTAACTCAAGATTTGCCTTAGCAAAGAGAAGCTGTAATACCGTCCTACAGTGCTCATTTCCTCTGTTCCCAAAGCATTCTGTAGCATCTGTGAGTGCAGAATGCTAGTACTCCTCTTACTGGGACACTGGGACATTGCTCAGAGAGGGCTGAGTTAAGGCTTGGTCTACACCTATAACTTAGGTCAACCTAGCTACATTGTTCAAGGGTGTGAAAAATTCACCCCCCCCCCCCCGACACACAGTTAAGATCACCTAAGTTCCGGTAGAGACACTGCTAGATTTACGGAAGACTTCTTCCATCAATCTAGTGGTCACCTCTTGAAGGGATGGATTAATTAGAATGATGGAAAAACCCCTACTGTAGAAAGTGTCTCCACTATGGCGCTGCTGCACCTGTACTGCAGACATACCCTAAATTAGGCTGGATTACAGGGGATGGAGAATACCTTAACTTTATACTGCCTGATGTTCAGAGGTTTAAATGTAGCCACTTTATGCATCCGGGAAGGACCTGAGGCACCTTTTATATTTCCCTGGGTTTTGATTTTTATTAATATCTCTGTTCTCTCTCCCCCCCTCAACAACAGCTCACCTCTCCCCATCCACTGCCTCCTTGGTAATGATTACTCCATTGACAGAATGGTGAATACATGGAGGTGAATACAGCTTGAAACAATAGCTCAGAGACGTGAGAGTTACCCCACTCATCTCAGTGGATGTTCTTATCCCCTCTACCTTGGGCTTGTAGTATCCAGGCTCTCACACAGGGGGTAGGAAGAGTGGTTAAGACCTTGCCAGAAGAGGAAGGGCTCCGGATAAATTGACTCTCATAGGGGGCAGGGTCCCCGATCCCAGATCCACACATAGGAAGGCAAGGACCTCGCTCCCCAGATCCCGGCTTACCTTCGGGCACAGAGGAGGGCTCAGACCTCCCCAGGAAGCAGGACCCTCCTGAGATCCTTGCTCACGCAAAGAAGGGAAGGGGGCTATCCGCCCAAGGGCTGGAGGCCCCTGCTGCCACATCCCCCACTTTTGTTTGAGGCACATCCCTCGCCAGCCCCCAGCCACAGAGAGATGGGGCTATGAATCTCCCACCACCACTCAACCCAGCCTGGGGGACCAGGGGAGCTTCAAATGGAATGGGAAGAATGTCGGGCTGACAGTCCCCTTGACTTCTGCAGTGATCCACCTGCATGTTGCCCCTCTCTCAGCCTCCCACCTCTCACATCCCAAGCCCCCACACTCCCATTTATCCTCCTCCCCTTGCCACAGCTCCAAATGTCCCATCTTCATCCCCTAGTTCCCCCATCCTCTCCTTGCACACACAATCCCCACACCCCTTGCACTGCTCTACCCCCACCCCGCAACATTAATCTGACCCCCCTCCCATATTCCCTAGCAGCCCATGCTGGAGGAGCTGTGTTCAGGAACTCCTTGACCAAATGACGCAGCACCTAGCTTTCCTTTGATCTCACGCAGTCCTATTGTTCAGGAAACAAGATCACATTATCCTAAATGCTTTCTAGAGTCTATCTTCCCTCTATTTAATGCTAATTTCCTTGCCAATCCTTATAAATTAATTTCCTCTTGCAGGCTGAGATATTAGAGCACTTTCAAATATCACTCAAACCAGAATCTTTGGTCTCAAGACAAAAATGTGCAAAAAGTTGCCCCCTCAGAATGCAGGCAGAGAGCAAAGAGTGTGCATAAGACACTCTCTGGAAACTGCCCCGGGTACAGTTCATACTCGTAGTGCAGGGGTACAGCCCAGGTTCAGTGACGACAGCATGTCACCCAGCTACTTTTACAACAGGCTGCCTGGAAACCCTGTTTCTTCAACCGACCCCTAATCTTGCTGCACATACTCATTTCATCTTTTTAGGCATGTGCTGACCTGGTGTACCTAACTTAACCCTGAACAACTGTTTCAATATTTCTAAGGGATAGTGGGAGCCATGCACTAGCTGATATAAATCCTGAGCAACTGAGATCAGTTTGGAGGAGATTAGAGCCAGAGCGTGCACCAAAGTTGGGCGTGCGCGCGCGCACACACACAAATGTCTGAACAAGATGATTTTGTAAAATGCTATTGGGGGGGAGGGGGCTGTATCTTGGAACCCCCTTGCTTGGATGAACTCAAATTTGGATCACTACCACACACTCCTGAGGCAGAACAAATTTCAAGATAATTCAAGTCAGCATATGGATTTTAGAACATTTAGGTTTAGTCCATCTAAGTAGAAAGCTAGTGCTCTGCTAGAATAGAAAAAAGTGGATTAAAAACACATTCCGCAAAGTGAATGCACCACAAATATATCCTCAAAGCTTGGTCATGTTTTTTAAGTCATAAAATCGTAGCATTTGGGTTTAACACATAACTGAAAGGCACTCTGGAGAAAGGATAGTCTTGTGGTTAAGGCACAGGACTGGCAGCACAGAGGTCAAGTTCTATTCTTGCCTCCACAACAGATATCTGGAATGATCTTGGCATTCGAGTCACTTACGCTCACTTTACTTCTTTTCACATGTGTAAAAATGAGGACAGCACTTCTTTGCTTCTTCACAGAGATAGAGTACCATTAAATAAAACACTAATGAAGAGATGCAGTTAAAAGCAAGATGGAAACTCTCCAATAAAAGTTAAAACAACTCTAAAGGCTCTATCTTTCTGTGAAAATTACTGAGCTGCCACAAAACGGTTAGCACTTCACTTGTGGAATGAGCAGCAGGAGTACATCTAATCTCAAGAAACAAAGATCCGTTTACATTAGTATTTGTGAATGAATAGGCATTGCCTGCTTCACAGCCCTTCTGCTTGATTCTGAAGTGAAATTACAGTCCAGCCCAGCAATTAGGGTGTCAAGCAACAAATGAAAATATGATCAGACGCCTTAGAAAGTTTCCACCTTGTACAGACGAAGCAGGTGCACAACTGGTTGCAAAACCATACTCAAAGTGCAACTCTCAATGATTTACTGTCAAGCTGGGCCAACAAATCTAGTGGGGTCTGTCCTGGGTTCAGTACTATTATATATTTTCACTAAAGACATGGATTGGACAGTACGCTTATAAAATACGTGGAGGACACCAAGAGGGGAGGGGTTGCAAACACTTTGGAGAACAGGATTAGAATTCAAAACGACCTTGACAAATTGGTCTGAAGTTTGTGTTCTATAAACACAAATGCAAAGAATTATATTTAGGAAGGGGGGGGAGAGGGAGAAAACACCTGACAATAATCATCAAATATGTTAAGGGCGGTTACGAAAAGGATAATTGTTCCCCATGTCCACTGAAGGTAAGACAAGAAGCAACCCACTTAATTTCCAGCAAGGAAGATTTAGAAAAATCTTTCTAACTGTAAGGACAGTTAAATACTGGAATAGGTTACCAGGGGAGGTTATGGATAGAGCCCTCCATGGATACAAAATTTGTATCCGCATTCAATCCACAAAAATGGTGCGTGGATATAGTTTTAGGTTCTAGTTCTGGAATCGCCCGCACTGGAGGTTTTTCAGAAGAGATTAAGCAAACATCTGTCACTGATGGTCTAGGTATCCATGATCCTGTCTACACATGAGGGGGTAGACTAAATTGACCTCTTGAGGTCCCTTCTAGGCCTACATTTCTATGATTCTATGAAAGACTTAAACCCTTAAGAACACTTTAAGTACAGTAGCATATATAGGTTAAGATAAAAAATGTGAAAATAAGGAGGTGAAGAGCAGAAATCAAGGAGACAGAAGGCAAAATAAGAAAAAGTGTTGTACTTAATGACTCTAGCAAAAAAAAAAAACCTATCAGTCTTTCTTCTCAACATTTTTGTTTTTTTTAAGAAAGCATGTTCTTAAAAACAGAGAAGGGATCATAAAGTAACCTTGTCAGATAAATCAAAGCCCTCCAATTATACCTTCTTTACATAGTGCGTACAGAATATTAGGTGCTTTACAGATAATTTCTTCATGTTTCACTTCACCATGTTTCCAGTCAGACACTTCATATCATTAAAAAATATTTCACAGTTTAAAAACTTCCATAAAGCCAAATATACACTCCCTTCTAGTCCAGTCCCATATCAAGATCCTCAACTGGCATAGTTGTGTTTATGTCCTCTCCAGCAGAAGATATTTTTTTTTACCAATAAAAACAAATGTTCTAATGCAAGAGATTCTGTTTTTTGCAAATGTGAATGCACCGATGTGTGCATTAATAATCTTAAAAGGTGGGACAATTCCTTGAGTAAATAAGGAAACACCTTTGAAATATTTCTAACACTTCTATATAGCTTGAGCTGTTAGGGCAATCACAAGTAAATTCACATTTTTAAGCTATTAACCACAAACAAAAAACGTATCACTTACTTAACTAAAGCAGCTGCTTCAGGAAGCACTTCGGCAAATGTATCCCGAAATACAATTGCATTTTTCCTTTTACAGTTCTGTATGACATCATTGGCCAGGTAAAACAGATTCAATCGATGAGGAAAAGCAGCTAAAGACAAAATGAAAAGAAATTCAGTTGTACTCCAAAGCAAAGAGTACCATTAGCATTTCTGATGAAGTTTTATAAATATGTGATGATTTTTTCAGCAATATTTCTATTAATGGTGCAACGGTAACAAGACAGGACTAGGAGTTAAAACAGGGGACTGGGAGTCAGGACACCCAAATTCTATGCATCGCTCTGACAAAGATTTGCTGTGTGACTTTGGGCAATCACTTCAGTGTCCCCATTTCCTCATCTGAAAATTAAGTACAATACTAATTTAGCTCAGGTATGTTGTGAAACTTCATTTTGGGAATTGGTTCAAAATCCTTGCATGAAAGGTGCAACTAAGTGAAAGCATTCTCCCTACAAGTACCAAGTCTCTAGTCTAAAGTTGGCCATATAAGGAACCTAAATAAATAGCAACGGGTCACTGACTTCTTGTAACTTTTATAATCTTTACTCAACTCATGGGACCATATGACCTGAAAGACTACTGACATCAAGGGGTGGTAAAAGGTCAAAATAAATACTATATGTGATCTTGGATGCAGAAAAGGCCAGTTTGGCCCAGAAAATCTGCATTATATGCAGCCATTACAGCCTTTGAAGAAGCACTGTAGCTTACAGTTTTTGGCTGCCCTGTTATGAAAAATATTGTTACAGAAATTTCATTAAGTAATTAAGAAGCCTGCTACATCTAAAAAAATAATCACTCATATAGGGTCCCTTTGGCTGGGCAGCTAGCCTATAGCCACACTGAGTGCAGTGACTGGAATAACAATATTACCAAGGAAAGTGACAAATAATTGACAGATTTTAACCTGAAGAGTAATCATATTACCATACCTTTACTATAAAGGAGCATTGTCAATTTGGAAAGTTTGTTTATCTGAAAGTTTTGCCCCCAAAATAGCTACAAACAACACCTACCATTATTTAAATAGTTAAGAAAATTTAGTTTTTCCTCATTTTTCAATTTGCTCACTTTGTGAGTGAGAGTGCTTCGTGTATAATCAGTTTACATGCTTTCCCTTGTATAACAGGTTCTCCCTTGAAGAAAAGATCCTTATAACCAACAACAGAAAGCAGTGAAAAGTCATAAAAATGTTATTAAAGGATTTTTTTCAGTTTTCAGTATATATTTGAGGAGGACTTTAACAGATATGGGATTTAAAAATGGAATTTTTGAATTGATTCAAGCTGACACACTACAGTACAAATTATTAGTACAGAGCAGTATAAACTAATCTAATTTCGAGTTTTATACTTCAGCCCATCACTAGAGAATGTGAGCACCTTCCACATATTCAATGCCAGAGTTATTGCATGAGATCCAAAGTTACCATCGTCTACCGCCCTAGCCCCACTCACTGTTTCAACCTCTTTCTTTCCCGGGGGCTTCCAGAATCTCCCCACCTTCCTTTCCCATTCACTCCCTCCGCAAAAGGTCACACAACAAAGCTCTTCTCTGGTTGTGGAGGGATGGATATGGCACCCACTGGAAACTATTTATGCTGCACCTTCATTCAACTCAAGGTGGTTACAGCAAAGAAAAGCTCGGCCTTACCAAAGAAGTAGAGTGTACGGCTTCCCAGCTCCTCCTCTCAAAGAGCAAGCTAATAAAACCAAGCAGGCCAGTCCTCTGTGGCTTTGCTTCTGTGTGCCTAGTCCATTTACTACCGCCTCACTTTCCTCCCTCTTCCCCAAGGAATAGACATGCATTGCTGCTTGTGCACAAAGCACTTTCCCAGCAACAGAACTGCAGTGATACACAGGCCTAGATCCTGCTGCTCCTGTTGGGCCATGGGAAAAGCATGGTGTTGAAACACAAGAGGTATAAATCCTCCGCTACTTTTGAAAAGCTGATGAAAGGAAAATGATTATGCCTTTGGTGCACCTATATAAAGCTCTTTCCCTACAGTCCGGCCAAAGCAATACAACAATTCCAACTAGGTCTGCCCTAATTTCACTATGCTCCTACCAGTACCACTGAGGGAAGGACTGTGCATCAGAGCAGTAGCACAGGTGCTACCCTCTCCTGCAGAAAAAAGCAAACATCTTCCAGAGGAAGCGGGATACACCCCATTAAAAACCACTGGAACACCACTACAGTAGCCTCAAGAAACCTTTCCTTCAGTTGTTGATGCTCTTCCAACAAGGTGTCGTACATGGTCATATATAATGGTCCTCTGTTAACATGCAAACGGAACGTTGGGGTTTTTTAAATTCCCCACTTGTAAACTTCTTTCAGACTATTGTTCTGAGCATGACTTTTCATATAACCATAACTCCACTAAACCCATTTTAGCAAAATTACTGCTACTCCAAATGTGAACTAAATTTAGGAAGCATATTAAAAGAGCTGCATAATGACATTTCGACAATGCATTTCTTTAGCAGAGGTCGAATGGTTCATATAGTGTTCAGTTAAAACATTTCTATTATCATAATGGGGAAAGCTATGAGAAGGAAAAATGTTGCCCATAATTTTGTAGCTTCAATTATAAAGCATATGCAAAGAGGCCTATCTTGTATTGTGCTCTAATCAGAGAAGAGCCCTAAGTATCTCTCATCAACACTTAGATATTATGGTATTAGCAATACAGAAAATGCTAAGATAAATCTCCTGATACATGAAATGTCTCTTCTGCCCCTCATTCCCCTAGATGTTGTGTTGTTCCTGCATAGCCAAAAAATAGTGACACAGCAGGGAAGTGCTAGATGCAGCTTTTTATTTTATTTTGCTGCCCTGCAACTGGTCTGAACAAGTCATGACCCAGTAGCTAAATATTTTAATTTTCAAAAGTAAGAGTGTTAGGAAAAATATAGATTTTCATTTGATGGCATTGCTCATTGAGATGAGAAGAGATATACTGTAACTCATTGTTTACTGCATTGGTCTCATTCCATACCATGTAAATAGTCAAATAATAGTAACAAAAAAAGTTTATGGGAAGCAGCTCAGGGCACCTCCTGCTTGAACAGATGACCAAAGAGATTCCCTTGGAGCCACGTCATCTATGTTCTGATTTTGCTAGCTGTTACAGTAGAACCTCAGAATTACAAATACCTCCGCAACGGAGGCTGTTCAGAACTATGAAATGTTCGTAATTCTGAACAAAATATTATGTTCATTATTGTTCTTTCAAAAGTTTACAACTGAACAGCTTTGGAACTTTACTATGCAGAAGAAAAATACTGCTTTCCCTTTATTTTTTTAGTAGACTGTTTAACAAAGTACCGTACTATATTTGCTTTTTTGTGTGTCTGCTGCTGCCTGATTGCGTATTTCCGGTTCCAAATGAGGTGTGTGGTTGATCAGTTCGTAACTGTGATGTTCATAACTTGGAAGTTCTACTGCACCTCTAATTACCTATTGTGAATTCAGAGGTATTCACTTAGTGTTTCTCTTTGACATGTTGGATAACATGATCTAGACCAGGCAATAGGCCTCTATGGATATGTCTACACTGTAATAAAACACTCGCCACTGGCCCATGTCAGCTGGCTTGGGCTCTGGGACTTTAAAATTGCTGTGTAGCTGCTTGGGCTGGAGGGTCCCCGAGACTAAACATCTCCACCTCTATTTTACAACCCTGCAGCCCGAGTCAGCTAAGCAAGCTGTGGGTGTTACAGTGCAGTGTAGATATATCCTATATAGCCTAGGGCCTTGTCTACATGGGCAAGTTTTATCAGTTAACTCTATACTGGTATAACCACCCCCCCACACACACACACGGACACTTTTATTAAGGCAAAAGACTGGCCTTTTTCCTTGTAGATTACACTCCTTCCCAACAACAAGCTAAATGAAAAATGGCACTCTTGTACTAGAAAAAAATGACTACACAGGGGGTTATACCAGTATAACCATATTGGTATAAATCCATGCCTTGGGTTATACCGAAAAATCTTTCCCATGTATACTAGGCCTGCAGTTCGGGCAGGAAATACACACTAGAGAGAATACGTTGCAGCCAGTTGAGAAATGTGATCGCTCACATGTTGCAAATTTAAACAGTCAGTGGCCAAGTTTCTTTTATATTTGCTGCCCCTCATTTATTGAAACACCATTGACCACACCCCATATTTCTTCCACGGAATGAAGTTAAGGATGCTTAATGCAAACACTTGTGGGATGTTACTGAACCTCTAGAAAAGAGATGTAGCCTAATGAACCAATCACCCCTCTGCTTGCCTCCATGGAAACATCTAGAGAGGGGAATCTACTTATGGGTATCAAGGGATATGCTGTGTTTGGTGACAAGATGATGGCCTCAGTGAAGGGAAAATACAGTGAGAAGTCTTATGATTTGTCAAAATGAGCTCTTCTGTTCCCCTCCAAAGGTGGGAAAAAATTCAATTAATTTCACAAGTCTCTGTTTGATGACTGGCAAGCTGTAGCACATGGTAACATCACAGTTGCTCTACTAGAATCAGAGCATAAGGCGAGAAGGGACTACCAGATCATCCAGAATTCCTGAATATCACTTGCCACTGAATACCACCCGACCACCCACACACACCAAGCCAAGAGCTAGAATTAGACCAAAATAGAACTGCCCTCATGAGACTAAGCTATTGTGTGCCATGGGCTGAGAGCAAAAGGGACTGAAGTGAACCAATGCCTGCGGCCCCTGCAATGGCAGGAGTTGATTAACAGAGATATAGACAGATCTTGGGGAATGATGTGAACCCCATGATGCACAGGAAGATGAAAAAAACCAAGGTCACTGCCACTCTGAGTTGAAGGAAAATTCCTTTCCAAACTTGGTTTAGAAGAGTAAGTTATAGGTGTGCAAAGTGTTAGCTATAATCTCTAACATCCTATTATAGCATGGGCCCTGACTAACTAGAAGACTAGGTCTCTTTCTATGAGCCATGGTGTGATAGATCGGGGTATGTCTGTGTCAATTTATGAACTCAATCATGTTTTGTAACCATAGGGTCAACAGCTCTCACCCCTCCACTACTAGCCTGTCCACAAAAACAATCAAGTCTCTACATAGAAGTCTAGTCTGGGGAGGGGGCTGGAGCTCCTCAGCCTGGGCACATTCCCTAGAGGAGTCAGAAACTATATTTAAGGGGTCTGTGAGGAGTGGCCATCCAAGACCTCATGCCAGAAGGCCAGGGTAAGGAGAGGGAAGCCAGGAAGGCCTCGCTAGCCCAGCAGTTTTCAAACTGTGGATCTTGACCCCAGAGTGGATCGTGACCCCCATTTTAATGGGGTTGCCAGGACTGGCGTTAAACTTGCTGGGGCCTGGGCCTGAGCCCCACTGCCCGGGACTGAAACCCAAGGGCTTCTGCCCCGGGCAGCGGAGCTCAGGCTTCGGCTTCAGCCCCAGGCAGTGGGCCTGAAGCCCATGGGCTTCAGTTTGATTCAGGCGGGCTCAGGCTCCACCCCCTCTCCTGGGGTCGTGTAGTAATTTTTGTCATCAGGAGGAGGTCACAGTGCAATGAAGTTTGAGAACCTCTGAGCCTATGGACACTGACCAAACCCAGAACTCGCAGGAGGGTGAGATGAGACACAAGAGGGCACATTCAGGACTGTGATATTTTCCAAAGATCTGCATCTCTCCAGTGCTCTTTAACAGTAAAGTACCTGTGACTAAAAAATTCCTTTGCTAAGCCTGTATTCCTTGCTTGCCTGCCACACGGTTGCTGAAGGGATTAACACAGAAGACCAGAGCACCCACAGTGAGGGGAAACTCTAAGGGATCATGTACAAGTAACAGGGGGCCCAAGAGGAATGGAGATCTAAGGAGGCCAGATTGCAGAGTCCCACTGCCCAAGAAGGGTGTCAGACATGGGGACTGAACCTGGAAGTATGCCTGAGAGATCCAGAGCTAGGAACAGTGACCAGTTACCACCCAGAGCCAGGAGGCTTAAAAGCACATGGGATCCAGCAACTGAGTCCAATCAGGACAGGCTGATGTCCATCCACAGAGGGGGAACTGAGCCAGGCTGCCACACACCAACAGCTGAGGAGCTTGAGGTGTCTAGATTTGAATTTTGGAGGACTAAAGGCAGGTGTTTTCCTGAGAGAGGATGGTCTTGGACTCTGGAATTTTTGACCCTTACCAGTCTACCAAAACTCAAAGCCAGGGCTTCTCCTTGAGGAGAGGTAAATGGGTAGTTTTTCCTGTATCAGTAGTTCTGGTAGTGACATATTCCTATTATATTAGCTGTTGTAGGCAGTAGTTGCACCTATGCTTTTAAACCACACTGTAAATGTGCCCATGCCATACAATGGGCACACTTATAAAGCCCAAAATAACCGTTAATTCTCACAGTGGTAAAGTCTACAATTTCATCTCTACACCTTTTGTCTTCAGAAAGCAAAAATTAAAAATAAAGCTGTTATGACAACATCTTTTCAGCACTTAGCCATAAAATTATCAAATGAAAAAAGCTATGGGACGAGTTAGTCAAAGCTAGTTTAGCGCAGTTGGCACTACCTGTGGCAAAGTGCCCATGGTGAACTTATTTTAAAGGTGTGTGTGTGAGAGATCATGAGTTGCAAAGAATTTGCATCAAGTGTGGGAATGTATGCAATGATTACTTATTAATGTGTTTTCTGAAGCGTTAAGTCACATCTGCTTCAAGACACTGATTATACATAGTCATTTAGGAAGATATCCACTGGAGAGCTAACTTCAAGACCTGAACATTTTACTAGACTCTAACAGGCCAGTGCCCAGCAAAAAAAAAAAAAAAAAAAAAAAAAAAGATTACACCTCCCAACTCAAGTTGTGTTCAAGTCGTCCCAAGGTAGTGATCTAAGCTGCTATTGCCCACCCACCTCGAGTCTTTTGTATTAGCTTTGGCTAGCAGATGACAGGGCAAGTGCTATGTTCAGTACACAATCAGGAGGAAGTCTCTTCTCCCCATCCCTGTCATTTCTGGTGCTGAGAATGAGGGAGAGAAAAGACAAGGGTAGATAGGTGTGTTGAGGGAGAAGATGCGTGCGCACAAATGCCGCTTCTTTGCCCTCCCTTTCTCTATCCTGTTCTATGTAGTTTTTCTGATGCTTTTCCTCTCCATTTGTGAGAGCATGCCCACCTACACGCCTCCTTTTGGGAAAGGCGGGCGAGGTCTCCCTGCAGGATGAGGCCCTCCCGCTGCCGTGTCAGTGAAGTGAAACTGATTATAATCTTGTAAATTTCCCTATGTGGCTCCTCTTGCAGACCTGCAACATGCAGAAGCCACAGACACTGGCCTGCTGCTTCTGCAATCTCTTAGGAGAAGGAAGAAGCTCTTTATTCTTCATTCCCAGGCCATCCAAAATAACAGCAGAGGTTCAGATGAGACTCTCTTCTACTGCTACACATTGCACACCCCCAAGTATAAGGCCAGAAGCAGCAAAGGCTGCTAATGGGATGGTGGGACTAGATACATTTATATTCCTCCTTCTCCAAGAGCAACCCAGTACAACAGAATACAGTCCACTATCTCTACTACTCCTGCCCACAGGAGGGTCCCAGCAGGAGTAGAAAAGTGAAATTTACAAGGCTCATGTCAGGCTCACTTTTCAGTTCCCAGAGGGAAGTCTTTTTCACTCATTACTGATCAGCAGAAAAATAAATTTTTCAAGTATTTATGGACAATTATTGTTGCTATTATTTAACACAGATTTCTTGCTATTTTCATTATGCTGTGTTAACTGTGGTAACAGGACACAAGTAGTTTAGGCCCCAAATTTATGTTTAATAGAAAACCTGATATGAAAAAAGTTAAGATTTGTTATTTAATAATAAAAACAATTCTTAGCTCTTTAGTGCTTTTCATCCATAGATCTTAGCATGTTTTTACAACGATCAGTATCTTTCTCTTCATTTTACAGATGAGGAAACTGAGGCAGAAAGCAAATGACTTGCCCAAGGTCATCCAACAGGCCAGTGGCAGAGCTGGAAATAGTGCTCCATCCACCAGGCCACTGCCTCCCCCAAAAGATATTTTGAATTTAAACCTTCCTCTACAGTAACGTGAAACACAAAACAGCAGAATTGTGCTAATACATGACTCAGATGTAAGATGAGTCAATTACAAAAAAAATTTAAAACAAGCAGCCAAATTGGTGAAGAGCAGGTGAAACTTTAAAATTCAGGTGTATTAATCTACTAGACAACTATTCAGCCAAATTAAGAAGGTTTACAATAATGTTATTAAAAATTCTGTACAACTTTGTTAAATCCATCTGTTGGTCACTGGATGCATTTCTGTCACAGTTGTATTGTCTACACAGACTTCCAGAAATCTTCTATACAATGCCAAAAAATTAGACCACAAGAAAATTATAATAATTTAAGGATTTATTTTAAATAATTTGTTTTGGTTTTGCCAGGGCTCCTTTAAATCAAGTTTTAGGTTTCTTTAAATCAACCATCCTATAGATTTCTTCAAGTGGCAAATAAAGTCAGTTAGTTCTAACAGCTAAATTCAATTAATTATGCCACAATCCAGCACTTGAAACCTCACAGTAGTTTTCATGATGTTGAACTTTAACACATGCACCAAGGCAGAAATAAGATTTTTTTTTTTTTCAGTTAGGGTCAATTGGTTCTTCTAACCCTTCCAAATTACAAACTACAAAAAAAGTGTGTTCAAATAAATCAGAGTTGATAAAGCTATATTTATAGTTATACACAAGTCTTAATATGCAGTGGGTTTTAGCGATTAAAAACTATATCAAAATAAGAACACACTAACTGCACACTGCTTTTATGAAACAGAATCATACGCAAAAAAGAAGCAAATTTCAATCGCATCATTGCATTATGGAACTGGTAAGCTGGGAATACATGCAGTTAACATACTGGGAGGTACCTGAATAAATCTTTATTATAGGTCAATGAATGAAGAGAACTTTTATTCAATCATGATGTCTCAACAAATTGTAAAGGAGACATCAGTTCTTCTCATGAAACAGTAAACTGCATTATTGATCTCACACTGCCAATGGCCAAATGTTTTTCAAATTCTTCTTCAAGTGCGCCTCCTGTACTTTTTTTTTTTAAAAGTGATGTTATATTACTTGATGGATTAACATGTCTGAAATTAATAAATGCATAGCTTACTGACCTGAAAAGCAATTATATTTAATTTGTGGCTAAACAGTATTTATGCAAGCACACTGAATAAATTAGATAGTCCTGTCAGAAAGTCTTTTATAATATGGATTCACAGTAGTGAGTTTTGGAGAAAAAGTGATTCACAGCATTAAATACCTTATACTTCTATAAAGAAAATATTGTCTATTTTAGTGAAACTTTCAGTTTTCACATAAGCAAGCTGTCATTGTCCATATGATTATACTACTAGAACAAAAAACTGATGAAGAGGTAATTCAATCATGTGCTGACAGAGATATCGAAATGTCAGCGCTAATTCTGCATTAAAAAAAAGGAATGGTTCCATTCTAATAGCATCACATCTTTTGTATAAGAATTACATAGTACCTTATCTGTTAAGAGACTTAAAGTAGAGAAATGCAGAGGGAAAAAAAAATTGACAGGATTTGACAACACATACATACTATATGATATAAACAGAGGAAGAAAACTTTGGAATTAAAGAAAATAACTCAAATACCAAAACAAAAATCAATAAATGTTCTGTCTCAAGCGGTATCTAGAGGATGGCAGAAACCAGTAGATGAGAACCTAGCTAAGTGTGCAAGACTGACTATATGATGGTGGGTGTAAGTGGAGAGATTTCTTCCTGACCACAGTTTGCATGAAAATCAATGATCTTTTTAACAGTGCTGCTAATGTCACTACAGATGACATTATAGAAAAAATTCTAATTCCCTTATTCATATGTTTAATGAATTTATAAACCAGAAAAAAAATACTGTATAAGACAAGTATCATTTCAGAAATACCACCTATAACACTGCTCAATTTAATTTTTGTACAATGCTGTCTTCAAGAGTGTCACCCTACTAAGAGACGTAAACACCAAACTATTTTTTTCAGTTCAATATAAGTACAAGCAATAGAGACCTGCAGTGGGACTGGGATCCTGCAGGTCCCATAGGATTTGCTGTCTTAATAGCAGGATAACAATTCAACAAAAAATGCAGGAGCGATTGGGAATTGTGAGGTGGGATTAAAAAATTGTCCCACACAGGGCTCTAACAAGAAGAACCTCATTTATCCAATCTAACTGGGACTTGGCCGGCAGCCAGCTCCCCTCCCGCTGGTGGCCCGCACCGATTAACTCCTCCCCTTCCCTTCCAGCACCTCCTGAACGCTGCGGAACAGCTGTTTCGCAGTGCGCAGGAGGCACTGGGGGGACAGAAGGGGACAGGACGCGCTCAGGGTAGGAGGTGGAAAGAGGTGGGGTGGGGGTGGACCGGGGAGGGGAAGAGGCGGGGCAGGAGTGGGGCCTTGGGGAGAAGGGGTGAAGTGGGGGTGGGAAGAAGCGGGATGAGGGCTTAGGGGAAGGGGTGGAGTGGGGCCTGGGACTGTGCAGAGGTTGAGCACCCCCAGGGAAAATTAGAAACCGACATCTGTGACTCAGGCCAGATCGGATAACCAAAAATTCGGATAACCCAGAGAATGGGAAAGTGCGAGGCTGCAGTGCCATCTAGAGGGTACAGGAGAGATTGCCCTCTTTTGGACCTGTGTGCGCTGGTTGTTTGGTTAATAAGGAGAACCGGTTAATGGAGGGTCAGACAACTGGGTTCTACTGTACCTTCATCTGAATCTTATAAAAACTTTATTGAGAATTCTGGGACAAAAAGCCACTCTCTTATCTTATTAATTCTACCCTTTGCAAGAGGCTCTCAGGAAATAACAGCTATTAAAAGCAAGTCAAAATTTCTTAATTATTACCAGCTATTATTTCTCATAGACTCATAGACTTTAAGGTCAGAAGGGACCATTATGATCATCTGGTCTGACCCCCTGCATGCTGCAGGCCATAAAACCGTCCCTACCCCTTCCCTGGACTCTGTTGTTGAAGTCCCCAATCCTGTTTTAGGTGACTTCAATCGGCAGAAACCCTCCTGCTAGAGATCCCTGCCCTATGCTGCGGAGGAAGGCGAAAAACCTCCAGAGGCTCAGCCAATCTGCCCTGGAGGAAAATTCCTTCCCGACCCCAAATATGGCGATCAGTAAGACCCCGAGCATATAGGCAAGAGTCTCCAGCCTGACCCCTGTCAGTCATTATACAATTTACCTACCATTTCTTGGTTTTCCTTGACTGCTATGTTTTACCATTAAACCATTCCCTCCATAAATTTATCTAACTTAATCTTAAAACCAGACAGGTCCGTCGCCCCCACCGTTTCCCTCGGAAGGCCGTTCCAATATTTCACCCCTCTGACGGTCAGAAACCTTCGTCTAATTTCAAGCCTTTGTATTTGTATTATCATGGACCATTACTATTCATGGACCAGGACTCCTTTGTGTTAGGTGCTGTACAAACGGAACAAAAAGACAGTCCATGTCCCAAACTGCTCACAACCTAAGGAAGGGTCTACACTACGGAGTTAAGTCGACTTAAGTTACACAACTCCAGCTACATGAATAATGTAGCTGAGGTCGACATAGCTTAGTTCAACTTACTGCGGTGTCTACACCGCGCTGGGTCGACGGGAGAAACTCTCCTGTCGACTTACCTTATGCTTCTCGTTCTGGTGGAGTACCGGAGTCGACGGGAGCGCAATCTGCAGTCGATTTAGCAGGTCTTCACTAGACCCGCTAAATCGACCCCCAGTGGATAGATCGCCGCATCGATCCGTGGTAAGTGTAGACATACCCTAAGTATAAGGCAATGAACAACTGGTGGATACAGAGCCAGGTAAGAGAGTATGAGGAAACAATGAGACAAATTGGCTCAGCATGATACGCGGTGGACTCAGTACAACGCCAGCTAACTATTGTCAAGTTTTTGTAGGGATGATAGAAAAGGAGAGTTTTAAGGTGGAATCTGAAGAATAATTAGTTTTGTGCTGTTTATGGGGAGTTCCTCTCAGGCATGAGGGGCAGCATAGAAGAAAGCATGAAGGTGTCGGAAAACGTATCAAATGGGTGATGGAAGCTGCATCATTACGGCCTTACAAATTCATGGACCATTTTGGTCAATTTCATGGACATAAGATTTTAAAAATAATAAATCTGAGTTTCAGATATTTAAATCTGAAATGTAATGGTATTGTAATCGTGGGGGTCCCAACCCAAAACAGGTAAGGGGGGGGTCCACAAGGCTATTGTGGGGGTGGTAGTGATACTGCCACCCTTACATCTGTGCTGCTGCTTTCAGAGCTGGGCAGCCGGAGGGCAGCTGCTGGCTGGGTGCCCAGCTCTGAAGGCAGCACCACCGCCAACAGCAGCACAGAAGTAAGGGTGGCAGTAACATAAGAATGGCCATACTGGGTCAGACCAAAGGTCCATTTAGCCCTATATCCTGTCTTCTGACAGTGATCAGTGCCAGTGCTTCAAAGGGAATGAACAGAACAGGTAATCATCAATACCATAGCATACCACCCTCACTTCTATGCGGCTGCTGGCGGTGGCGCTGACTTCAGAGCCAGCAGCTACCACTCTCTGGCTGCCCAACTCGGTGAAATCTGGTCTCCCCTACAATAGTCAGATTTCAGGGTCCATGTTGTATTTTTCATGTCCGTGAATTTGGTAGGGCCCTATGCATCCTGGGCTGATGGGAAGACAGGAAGTCAATGTCTCAATGGTGCACAAGTAAGAATATGATTTAGTCGCAGAGGTCATGGATTCTGTGACTTTACTGCATTTTTGAGACTTCTTCGGCTTCAGCTATCAGTGGCAGGAGATGTGTGCCCCCCTGCCCTCCCGTGGCTGTGCGCCCCAGCCCCTGCAGTGGGGTTCAGGCTGCCAGTCCCCACACAGTGGGGCTTGGGCTGTCATTCCTTCCCTCCCCCCCACACCCACAGTTATTTTTAGTACAAGTCACAGACAGGTCACAGGCTCCCATTAATTTTTGTTTATTGCCTGCGACCTGTCCATGACTTACTAAAAATAACTGTGACAAAATCTTAACCTTAAGCTTAAGAGATGATAGGTAGGGAGCAGATAGGCCATGAAGCTCCGTCAAATTGAAAGTAAACAGCTTGTTTGATGTGATAGAGAAGGGGGAACCGGAGGAGGGATGCAAAAAGAGGGATTACATGGTCTAAGAAAATGATCTTTGTGACAACATTCTGAATGAATATGAGTGGAGCAAAACTGCATTTCTCGAGGACAGAGAGAAGGATGTTGCAGTAATCAAGATGCGAGAGGACTGCCCGTACAAGAGTTTCAGAAGTGGATGAACAAGAAAGGCCCTATGTGGAAAATTAAACATAGCCTAAATTTGAGGATTTAGAGAGAGATCTGAATCAAAGATGGTGCCCCGGTTAGAGGCCTGAATGACAAGCAGGATGATGGTGTTGTCCACAGTGAACGGGAATGGAGGTAACAGGGAGGTTCATGGGGGACGAGGATTAAGAGCTCTGTTTTATCCATGTTGAGAAGGAGCTGATGGCTAGGCATTCACAAGTAGATGTCAGAAAGACCGAGATTTTAGTTTGGACAGAAGACAGGTCTGGAGTAAAGAGGTCGATCTGTGAGTCCTTAGCAGAGAGAAATGGTAGCTGAATTTTCTTTGCAGGTGAGATTACGCAGAGGTAAAGTATAGAGAAAAAAGGGGCCCAAGGACAGAGATCTGTGGAAACTGCATAGAAATGTGGGGGATGAAGAGGATGAGCCAAAGGACACATTGAAGGAACAATTAGAGAGGTGACAGGAGAACCAGGAGAGGACACAGTCATGGAAGCCATGACAGGACAGGATATAAAGAAGAGCATGATCAATGGTGTCAAAGGCAGATGACAGATTGAGGATGAGGATGGAGTACTAGTTCTGAGCTTTAGAAAAGAAGTCATTAGAGGTTTGGACAAAAGCAGCTTCTTAAGAGTTAATATTTTGATTCTTACACATACCATTAAAAAAAAACCAATTTAACTACTTGTCACTCTAACAAAACAAAAGAAAATTATGAACTACTCTATTTTGCTCTGCCCAGCAATCCCAGCCCTAGAAGTAAGATTCACGTCTCATTAAGATATTCATTTGAGTTCACATATCTGAAAATAAAGTTTAATTACAACCTTTGATAACAACAAACTGTTTACAATTTTAGTTAGTCAGACAACAACTGTACTGTTGAAAATTTCAACAATTAAGTGTTTTTTATGCTAATTAGAAGGCAAGGAAAATAGTTTAATTTTCTATTTGAACCCACATGCTAGCTGAGTTGCAAATGTCTCACTCTCACAAAATGTCCCCTTTACTTGCAGACTGCTCCAAAACCTTAATTTTCATTGACATTTGTTGCAAGATACATCTCAGTTTATTCCAAATGACAAGCAAGTCTTGCTTTTGAGACTTTCAGACTGCTAGGAAGAATTGTGTGATTTTAAAATGCAAACACAGTTATGCTAACTGAAGCAGTGTATAATATAGTTACTTGCCATCATCTCTGCATCTAGACAAATACCTGCAATTCAAGCCCTAATAACTGTACCTCATAAGTATCAAGATTCATAACAATTTACAATCTATTCTGCCAATTAATTCACAGCATTTATCAGCCTGCACAGATTAGAATAAGTGATGCAAGTGCAGGACACAGCTCCTGAATGAGGACTCAATCCTGCTTCCCCTCCTGTAGAGAGCCCTCAAATACAATCAAAGTAAACAAGGAAAAAGGGGCACTCAGCAACTTAGAGAATCATCTCTTAATATGGAAAATGAACTATTTCTAACATTTTTAAGCATAACAGAGTTATAATGCCACTTTAATGTTACCTTCTTGCTCCTGCAAAACTTACTTTAGCGCATACTGAGACAGTACAAGATTTGAATGTTTTAAGAACATATGAAAGAGCAATTCCAGCAAAGATGATCAAACCATGTTTAGACTAGTGAAAAAGATTAATCTCTCCACTGTCAAGTCCACAATACACCTACGGCCAGTGCTCTCTAGATTTGATTTTAATATCCAATACTCTTCCTCCTACCCACATCTAAAGAGACTACTATTTTGGGAGTGGGGGAAGAAGACTGTGGCTAGCATCCAAAAATGAGAGCTGATGTTCAGGCGGTTAATTTACATGCTTATTTTTTTCTTGGAATTGTATACGAAAATCTTTACCTGAGACTCTGGAGAGGACTCCCCAGCTACTGGTTAACACTGTAAGCAACATACACAGCAATGATAATGCCATATGACAGAACTGAGAGAGATTAGAAGGGCTTGCCTAGAAGTTATGTGCGCCAAAAATTTCTTCTCTGGATAATTATGCCTCAGAGAGCCATAACTTCAATAAGTTAACTAAAGCTGGAAGACGACTAGCTATCAATTATTAAATATATGTTTGAAACCTGTGGTACAAGAAGGTAGTTATTTCCCCTTCATCCTCTCAAGACACTCCCTCTCTCCCTACCCCAAACATTCTGTTGATTCCCACCACAGTTTTTGGACTTTTGTGAAGTTGTGTTAGAATGTCTATTGCTGAAAATGATATACACTCACATCCACTTCAAACTGAACATTTCTGCTTGTGAATCAAATACCACACATACAAACATGTTAAGCAATGCAACAGATTTCCCAGACTTGTCCTGAACTATAAACAAAGATCTCAACCAATTTAGAAATTCACATCACTAAATTCCCAAATTCATAAGCAAGATTTTTTAAATTCTGAAACAGATCTATTTTAAAGAGGTACAATGCAAGAGGTACCATGCATTTCTATTATTTCTTATTAACACCACAAATCATCTATCAATAAATGAAAGAAATGTCATTTTTTAAGCTAAGAAAACCAATGCATTTTGCAAACATCTCTGATTGTACCAGCTGTACACAGACTGATAGTTTTGTTTATAGACTCCAAAGTATTTAAAACACAATAAAGGAACCATTTGGGTAGGAGTGGAGGTGACTTAAATAACTAGGGGAAGCCACTGAGAACCTAATGCACAGTGAGGGACTATAAACAAGATGCAGATTAAAGAGTCTGTAGGGTTGTGATCATAGGATAAGTGACATGGAACCACAGATTTCCCAATAGGGTTTGGATAAGGGGGGGGGATTCATATCAGGGGAAATGTCTGGATTAACAGGGTTTGGAAAATGGGGAGAAGGGACTAGACATGGAAGGCAAGTGAAAGGAAGAAAGGGGTTATTTCCCCAGAGTCCCTCACAGCCCCTAATGCCTCCCTCCTAATCTCACTCTCCCAATTCATAGAGTCCAAGTCAAGACGGGACCACTGTGATCATCTGGCTTGACCTCCTGCATAACACAGACCAGAGAACTTCCCCCAAACAATTCCTAGAACACGCTTTTCAGGAAAACACCCCATCTTGATTTTAAAACGGCTAGCAACGGAGAATTCACCGTGACCCTGGCTAACCTGGTTCAATGGTTGACTGGAGAGCCATTACATTTGCCTCCCTCTCTTCTCTTTTCCTCCAATGAAAAATTATGGGGTTGTGGTGCCTACTTTCCTCGATGCCCCGCCCCCCACATCTCCCTCCTGGTGCCCTCTTCGCTCATCCAGGGACAGATAATGAGGCCGTGGTTCTTTTTTCTCGAGAGACCCCCCCCATCCCCCCCCCCCGCCATGGTGCCCCCCCCCCCCCCCACTCACATCTCCTCAGCCACTTCATCCAGTGATACACGATCGTGTTGTGGTGCCTCTTGTTCTCCAGGCACCAGGACGACAGGCCCTGGATGGACTCCATGGTGTTGGTGACCGACTGGAACTTCCTGTCCAGCGACGCCTCCAGGGCCCCCGCCGAGGAGGACGACGACGAGGAGGCCTTGCTGCTGCCTCCGCCGCCGGCCGCCATCTTCCTCCCCTGGTCGCACCAGCAGCAGCAGCAGCGCCGCTACCCTCCGCCGCGGCCGGGAGCGCGCGCCCCGCTCAGCCGTCCTCCCCTCCCCCCTCGCCCGGGGGGGGAGCGTGCCTCCTGTGCGCGCGCCCGGGCCGAGATGGGCTGGGCTTGCGGCCGCACGGGGATGCTATCTTTAACCAGGGCCGCTGCCCAAGAAGGAGGCATGTAACAATGCACCCGCGGCAACCCTTCGCTGCTGGCGGCGGGGGGGGCTTCGCCGTCCGGCTCAGGGCGGGCCAGGCGGGAATGCGGGCAGCGCCGCCCCGTGCGTGCGGGGGGGTTCCCGGTCTCCCTCGGGCGCACCCCGCAACGCGCAGCAATGCACCTGTGCACTAGCCTCCCGCCCGCTGACGTCCAGTCCGAGGAAACACTCGTTCAACCCCGGCCTGCCCGCGATCCGCCCGCGCGCGCGCAGCCCGGCCTAGGGCGCGCGCGAGGGTCTCATCCCGCAACAGCGAGCAATGCAAGCACCCGCCCCCCTGCAATGGAGCGGCTCTATCCCCGCCCCCTCGAGCGGGCACAGCGCACGGAGGTGACACCCCGTCCCGCCGGCCGGGGCCGGAGCGCGAGAGGCCGCTGCACCCCCTCCTCTCTCTGGCACACAGGGGTGGCTCTGCCCCCGCCCGGCCTCTCTCCCGGGCCCGAGACACTCCGGCTGGGAAGTGCGCGCACTCGCGCGAAACGGTGGGAGCGTCGCGCGGCCGCCAATGGTCGCGGGAGCGCGCGCCTCACGCTACCGCCCCGGGCACGCGCCGCAGCCCCGCCCCCTCGCTTTCTAGGGGGCTTTTAACGGACCCCCTTCCCCTGAAGGGCCCCTCCTGTGCTCGCTGAGCCGCTAACCGGTTAGGCGGCTGCCAGGGGCTGGTTACTCTCCATCCCCAACACAGCTCGGAGCCCGCCCATCTGCCGCCATTTTGTACTAGGTTTCTCAAGTTACCCTCAGAACCACAGCCATCTAGGACGCATGCGCCAACCCCTCTCGGGACGCTGCCAACTACGCACGCGCCGAGCCCCGCCAGGCGCGAGGGGTTCACGACGCACGCGCCACACCGTGGTTGCGCATGTGCCAACCCCCTCGTCAGCGTCGCGGAGCATACTGGGCATGCGCGAACGTGGCCGCGCAAACGCCGCCTCTTTCCCAATCGATTGTGCGCAAGCCTGAGGAAATGACGTTCCTGCGCATGCGGGCCGCGCTCTCTAACCAAGCCCCGGGCGTGCGCCGTGCACTGAGGCGCTCTTTCCAATCACTGCGCATGTGCGAAGTGGAGGGGCCAGGCCTGAGGCGGGAAGGGAGCGCGAACAAATGACCGAGGCCTTCCCCCTCCCCTGGGGGAAGGGTCAAGGGTGTCAGTCCAATCAGGGCTTCCCAGCGCGAACTGGGGAGGGAGGTAGCTACCTTGGGGCTGTACAATGAAGGGCATGATCATGCTCCCTCCCAGCATCCTTTGTGCTTCTCCCCCATCTCACCTTGACCACGCTCCCAGCATCCTTTGTGCTTCTCTCCCCCCCCCACCCCCCCCCCTCATACTGCCAGCATTCCCTGTGGTTCTTCCTCTCCCCTCCCCCCACCTTAGTCACACTCCTGGTATCCTTTGTGCTTCCACTCCACTATTGGCCAGGGTCCCAACATCCTTTGCACTTTCCTCCCAGCTTCATGTTTTTTCTCCCAGCAGCCTTTGCACTCCCCCCCCTGCACTGACTAGAGTTGTACTTTGCAGATGGCCATGGGCCCTACTGGCCCCAGTCATGGCAGAATGCTTATGCTCTTTGGTTCTCCCCACCCCCTTTTTAGCCTGCAAACCTGGCACCCTCCCTTCTGCCCAAGAGAGCAGCAACACAGACAGAACTGGCCAAGCTCATTCAGCACTGGTGCCATTTTGCAAAGGCACTCCACACGCATGGTAGAACCTGCACCAGGTGGTTTGTGGAAGAAAGCAACAGGCTGTTTTATTAAGCAGAGCCTGCCATAGAAGAGATTGAAAAAAAAAAAAAAGAGGATGGACAGAGAAACAATTACCACTTTTAAAGGAGCAGTAGTGAGTAATTACCTAAACTTGTAAGAGCTTGATTTTTTTTTCTTACAAGAGATAAGCCCTCTTCTCACTTGCTTCATTACAGTACATTTTTAAAAAACAAACAATTAACAGACAATATTAAGTGCTTTACAGCCAAAGTAGCTGAGCCTTAGCCAAAGGAGAAAAGGATTCTAATACTGTATTGTCCTCAGCCAAAATAAAAAAAGCAGCACAAACAGTTTAAAAGTTACATGTTAAGATTTTGTTATTAAATTAAGATGGCTCAAGAAACAATATTTGGTTTTTAAAAAATGTGAATAAGATTGCCTCTTCATTGTAAAGAGACATATTTTAAAGCTCTCTAACAAGATAAACATGGAAGTAGTACTTTGCACCAGCTTCTGCAGAAGGCAGGCTGATGGAAGAGAGGTGGGTTCCCGGGCTTTAGGTCACAGGTTTTTGGGAAGTTACAGGAAGCTGTCTCTTTACCACCAGCCATCCCCTAGTTCCCATCATACAATATTTTGCTCCTGTGGTAGACACCATAAACTCATGTCTTGAATCCTGTTCCTGCTCAGGGGTTTGAGCATTGGCCTGCTAAACCCAGGGTTGAGAGTTCAATCCTTGAGGGGGCCATTTAGGGATCTGAGGCAAAAACCTGCCTGCCTTTGAGCAGGGGGTTAGACTAGATGACCTCCCCAGATCCCTTCCAACCTTGATATTCTATGAGCAAAACAGGCTGAGAATTGCCAGTGCACAATTAAAGAAAATCTAGAATTAGATGGTAATACAATTGAGTCTTTCCTACATTCAGGACCCAATATACAAAGTCCCTTTCATTGTTTAGAATGAGCTACAGCAGGAAGTAGTGTCGACATCAGAGTATAAATAGTTGAGAGTATAAACAGAAGCACTGTTGTGCCAAAGAGCCAAAAAATGACTAATCCTACTAGAAACCTGGAGCGCAATTATGCAGGCCATACTGATTAGCAACAAACATTTATTATGGCATTTTCTACCTATCTCCAACCATCTACCCCAGCCCCCAAACAATAGGTGAGCTGCTTATTCCTCCCTTGAAGTCTTGACTCTTGAATACATTCTCAGAAGTAGTTTGACTCCAGCTACGGAATGAAGCAATAGGACCAGATTAAAACAGATCTTGCATTCATAGAGATAACAAACATTGTTTAATTCTCCATTGTCCTGCACCTTGCACAGTCATTCCCACCACTATGAAATGAGTGTAAAAGGCTACCACGCTGGTCTGATAGCATTTGACATCCACTTTGCACTGATCTAGTTGTCTGCAAAAGGTGAAAGGACAGGATCAGACTTAGTGTTCCAACCTTGAAAAATATTCTATATTTCCTGTGATGCAACCACCTGTTTAAAAGCTGTTAACCTAATTAGGGATGAGTGAAAACAACAAAATCTGCTTATAGGAACCCTTTCCCACTTCATTTAAAGAAAAAAAAGGACACTGGACAGCTATTTACTTTTCATCTCTGCAGGAGCTGGAATAAGCATCCAACTGAAATAAGTGAGATGACACCAAAGCATTTCCATGAATTTAAAAGCAGGTTCAAAGCTGGTCATACCTTGAGGGATGTTACTTGTATGAAATACAAGACAAGGCTGTAGAAGCTCATGCTAATGTTAATTGAAGAAACCCACTCAACATAATTTCCTTCTAATAACCAATTTAACAGACAATAACTTCCTCAGTAACCATAGTACAATGTGCACTACAACTCCACGTGCTGATCATACTCACTGCTGCAATTTAGAATGCTGCACAGGATATTACAAGAGTTCCATGTTTTCCTAAATATTAAAGTTCAAGCTTCACAACTCTACCTCTTCATTCTTGTCTGCTCATCTCTCCAAACATCAGCCTCAACTGCTGCTACCCACATCAGCTTCAAAAACAAAACAATTTGACCCTTCCTCCACTTTGTTTCTTATGTATGGAATATCCTCCCTCAACTCATCTGTAAGGCCAGTCCATTTTCCTCATTAAGTACCTCTTCAAGATTCACCCTATGCTATGCCTTTAAGAGATCAGCCAATTAATGATGGCTAGCTGAGCTGGCATCTTTTACCATTAGAGAACTACAAGGGTCTACAAAAACATGTATTTGGTTGTATCCTTCTCCCCATAAACTTTGTTACTTCTCTTAGATTTTAAAACTGAGGCCTGGTCCCCACTAAGCCCCACTTCGGACTAAGGTACGCAAATTCAGCTACGTTAATAACGTAGCTGAATTCGAAGTACCTTAGTCCGAACTTACCGCGGGTCCAGACGCGGCAGGGAGGCTCCCCCGTCAATGCCGCATACTCCTCTCGGCGAGCTGGAGTACCGGCGTCGACGGCGAGCACTTCCGGGATCGATTTATCGCGTCTTAACCAGACACGATAAATTGATCCCAGAACATCGATTGCCTGCCGCCGGACCCTCTGGTAAGTGAAGACGTACCCTGAGAGCAAGGACCATCTTCCCTCCATGTTTGTAGCAGAGCAGGCCCCTGATTCTGAGGCTACTGTCAAACAATCCTTCCAAATATACCCAAGCTATGGTTCAAGATTGATGCAAGAGCCAAGTACAGAAGAACGTGGTTTGCATTGAGTAACAGCAGACTAATTGAAACTCCCATGTAAAGAAACACATCTTTGACTTTCTTTTAAAAAAGTTTATTATGTAAATATAGGATGTGGGCTAAGTCCCCATCTCCTACTCTGCTTTACAAATTCAAATGCTCCATACTGCATCCACAGACCATTCGGGGCTGCTCCCAAACTGCCTCCCTGCCCACCAAAGGAATAATCTCGGATTGTATGCACCATATAGTTTGTCCAATGTCAGACCTCATCTATGGAACAGCTGACAAAGCAAGGAGGTGTCTGTACCTCCATTTGAGACAGCTGTATGTGAAGGACTAAAGAGACTACTGAAAGTTTTCTCTGCCCCTCCCACCTCCTCAAAACTGAATTCTCTGGCGGATACCACTTTCCAGTGGTTTTGCACCACAATTTCCAAGAGTTGGGTTTATCTAGAAAACAGGGTAGCTGTGACTGTTGTTTTAAAAATATTTCTTTAATCATATGCAACGTACTGTGGGGATTTGAGGGGAGGAAGGGAATTCTGTCCAAGTTTTCAGCCAGGTACTGTTCTCAAATTAACAATGGGAACGCTGGGGGCAGCAGCACCCTCAGTCTGTGGATTCCAACACGGACTCGCTCAGAGCCAGGTCCCAGTAATGCTCAGCTCCGTGTTTTTTAAAGTGCTCCCGTGCCATGTTTTCAGTGGGGCACTGCTTAAATTTCATTTCACCAAAGCTGCGATCCTTCGCTGTACCCTGAAATAGACAGAAAGAGTAGGAGTTTTCTGGTGCATCTTGCTGGCAGGAAAAACCACCAAGCAAATGCATCAACAAGCAAATGCAACCACAATTACAAGAGGAATCAAGAATAAACCTCTTTACAATCGAAAAAGTAATTTCTCAGGTTTCTAAACAAGTGTTCAGAGAGAAACTATGATTTGCATAATTAAATTAGTGCTATTTTTATTTGTGCAGAGGTGAAAAGTTGTGTAGAAACATGCTTAAATAAGGGCAATTTCCACTGTCACTTAGTAATGTTTTCTTTTAAACTAACTGCCAGGAAAAGACTTTCCTTTGATACAGTCTGCAACAAACTGAAGTGTTTAAGAGCACTTCAGTGGCTTTAATTGAAGTTACGTTTTATTCCAGTCTGTGTCCATCTTTGTTTGGCACAGCCAGTGTCCTTTATTATGCCATGCAAGATTATCTCCAAAGACTGTGGAGATGCCAATATTTTTATATAGCATCTCAAAGGATGTGATCATGAAAACTGAAGGGTGCGGGACCCAACCTCAAGTCACTTGGAACACAAGGGAGCCACAGTACTTCTGGCCAGGACACCTCTTGAAAGCTGCCAACTTGGTTCCTGTCACTAGTTAGTCATAGAAAGCACTGACTGCTTTCTCCACCACAAGGGCTGAGTATACTACCTCCCTCCACCAGAACAAGAGAGTCTGAAATCCAGCTCTCCTGCACTGCAAAAAGCAGCCAATAAGTTAGCCCTGGACGCTTCCTTTGAATAGTGATTAGATATTTGAATAGGATCATGCATCCTCTGCATTTCCCAGCATTATACCCTTCCAAATGCAAAAATATTCCTGTGTGGACTAGATAGAGAAAGTCACCACATTGTTTTCTCCATCTGAATGAGGTTTAAAAAGATAAACCCCGAACATTTCATATTGAAATCCCAGGGCCAACCTAATTCAATCAAAACAAAAATCAAGTGCCATCAAGTTGGTAGTGAAATGCTTTATGCATAACCATTTGCAAACAGAAGTGTGCAGCAAGTAACAAGGCTTTATAGCTTGCACACATGTTTTAATATTGGCAGTAATGAAAAGCCAAGTGACCCAGAAATTAAGCACTTGAGTTTAAGGCCCCAAATGCTCCATTAAATCAAGATCATAACTTACCTCCCAAACCAGAGAGCACTTGTTTGTCTTTTTAACAGACTCCTCGTCAGATTCATCATCATCTGAAAAAAAATAAAGCAGATTTTAGACCTACAGCCAATAAGGAATTCCAGGCAGTCACTAAGAAAGCACCAGCATTAAAAATACAAGTCTTTCCTACCCCACAGCTCTAAGCAGGGACCTGACCTAAGTCCTGACCATGCTTCTATTCTCATTCCACTCAGAGAACTTCTCCCTTCTAAATCCAAACTACATTTCTGCTATTTAAACTAAGACTTTTACATTTCCCTCATTTTGGGCATGCACACAAATGTTTGCTGATTTCCCTTCACCTTTCTCTACTGGTGTTTAGGGGGGAGTCCTCCATAGCTATTAGTAGTTATGTGATACCTGACTTCATAATCTGACATTTCAAGCACAAAATTGAATTCAAATACTATGGAAGATCTAACTTACTTGCACAGAAGATTCAGCAGTGAGTACATCCCTCTATCACATTTTTATTCCCATTTCAGGGTCCATCGTGTGCCTAGAGCAGTGATACTCTGATCTCTGATTCAGGAGCCAAATTAGCAACCAACATTACCTAAAAGAGCCACAGTAGTAGCTGGCTATAGTACTATGTATTCGTATTTAAACAGTATGACAGGGGAAATAATAAGTTTTGATATACATAATTATTCCCACAGCAAATAAAATAACTTAGTGCAAGTTGATAACTTAATTGGTTAACACAGTAAAAGCATCCTGATTGGTTAATAATTAAATCAGTGTTTTAATATCATGTGCTGCAAAGAGCAGCAGGACACACATTAAAGAGCCACTTGTGGCTCCTGAACTTCAGTCTGAGTATCACTGGCCCAGAGCCACGGACTGGTCTCTCACATTACACACTACACAATTACGAAATATCTATTACAGTAGTACCCGGGGGTCACCCAATCAGGATTAGCTCCCCTATTGGGCGGAGCATGCATAAAGTACATACGAAGGCACAGGGTTTGCCCTGGAGAGCTGACCCATTTAAGAAAACTGTTGGCCAATGACATTTACACAGGCACTACATTTATAGAGCAGTGGTTCCCAGCACTGTCTGTGTACCAGTATTAGCCAGGGTTATGTGATTTGGGGCTCTGGGCTCTCACTTCCTGTCTCAGGGATACATACCTGTACTGGGATCTAGAGGACCACTCTGAGTGCCTCACAGAATTAAGACATACGCCTCCCTGGGAGTATTTGCCTCCCCAGTCTGCAAGGACTGGGCTTCATTCAGCAGTACACACACTTTCCCATACCAGCTCAAGCTCTACTGGGTGTCAGAAAACTTACAGCTGAATAGGAGAGGCTGACACAGCAGAAGGCAATCTGGAAAACTGATGTAAATAATAGTAAGGAGCATAAGCCAGCACTGAAGTTCTTGGCTTTTTATCATCTAAATCACAGTCCCAGTGTTGGTTTGCTTTAGTAGCATTACAGAGATCTTCAAATTTACAACTCAGACGATCAGATCGATTATGTTCTGCATAAGGATTTGCATAGTAATGGCTTCTCTTCCAGGTTGCAACAAAATGACCCTATTGCCACTTCCATACAGTCACACTAGCCACGTTTCATATATATCCACATGGGTCTATGCTTACCATCTCCCTTCGTGTTTGATGTCTGCTCGTCCCACTTTATTCGATGGAGCATAAGACGTTTGAATTTCTTCTGTGCTTTTGGGCCTGGAGAGAGAGAGATGGTCATTTTCACTCAGTTCTTGCTCGTTGACAACTTCAATTTAAGAGTCCTAATAGGGTTACATTCTGCCTCCAAAAAACAGTGAAAGCTAATCACAGCTGAAACCATGGAGGAAAAACTAAACACTCAAACACCCGCACAGTTCCAGCTAAAAGCCCTGGGCAAAGAGAATACTGCAGATCAATGACAAAGGAGTATAGTCTCTAACCTAAGAACAGGGCTTGGAGACAGGAACTCTCCTGTGGCCTTTGCAAGTCACTTCACCTCTGTGCCATCTCAGTTTCCCTTGCTGTAAAATGGGGATAGTATCTCACGAAACGTGCTGTGAGAATGTTTATAAAGCACCATGCAAATGGAGGCATTGTAGCGGACTCAACCAGGGCTGGCAGAGTCTTTCCTGAGAAGCTGTCACTGTCAAAGCATTGTGACTTCAAATCTAGCAGATTTAATAATGCCACAGTTTAAATATTTAGAGGATTATTTAAAATACTTAAGTAGCTAACATACTTGACTACCCAAGGGCTGGTGCGGAATAAATCTAAGCAGCATTCTGAGTAGAGTAGCTTAATATCTTCCTTTACTTCCATAAAGCCCAGTAATTGGCAATTGGGTATCTTGGTTAGAAACAAGCTTTTGAACGTCTAATGTTCTAACTAGAAAGTTCACCCCCCGAGCCTTACCTCCTTCTACTACCACCACGTTGACATCTTTGTGTAAAACCACCACTCCTGTTAAGTACAGTTGCCCAGCATTTGCTTCAATTTTGAATTTTTTTGCTGGGTTGCCCAGATTTCTGACTCTGAGGATAGAAAAGCAAAGGTTTATCTATTCGAAAAAGAAACTACAGAACTATGAATAGTGGACAAAAGAGAAAGAAGGTTCCCTTACTCTCCTCCAATTCAGTCTAGTACTTCCTCTCACTTTAAACTCTCCGGCACTGTGGGGGTTTACAAAAAACCTTATGCTCAACAGGGTTTTATTCAGTGTGGAGCAGGGACAATATCTATCTTTTTACAGCACCTAAGACAACAGGGTCCCATCCTTAGTTTAGAATACATTATTACATATATTACATTATAAAAGCAGCTTTCATCTGGCTTTTGAATGGCGTTTTATCAGATGTCAGGACTCCTGGGTTCTATTGCCAGCTTTGCTTGTGACACTGGACATTCCATCTTCCAGTGTCTCAGTTTCCCTGTCATTAGGATTAGAAGTCATAAAGTGCTTTGTGATCCTTGGATGGAAAGCGCTATAGAAGCGCTAAAGTATTAAGAGACTTTCTACATTCACCTTGAAGGCTCACACAGAATGAGTGAAGAATGGAGTTACCTTTTCATTTATTTACTTTTGAGAAAGTGGGGCTGTTTCTCTCTACCATAAAATAATTTGAAGAGCATTCAGTGTTTCTAATGGAGTTCAGGGAGCCAGATGACAATAGCCTTGCATTAAAGGAACACTCCATATTAGCACACATTTATAGACAGGCGTTTGTCATCTGTATTTATAAAAAGTCACATGAGAAAAACATCTGTTGACCCCTCTAGGGTCTGTGGGAGAAGGCACTCACCTGTACACAGATATATGCACTCCCTGGGAAATATCTTCTTTAAGTTTTTTAACCTTCTTTGCTTTTCTCTGTTCTGCTGTTAGTTTTCGTGCAGCATTGGCCTCTTCGTGAGCTCTGGGTGGGAGGAAAAGAGACAACAGGTCAGCAGAAATGCAGCTTGTTGGTTGTCTGTTCGGAACACTGGAAGGGGAGTGAGCCTTGGAGTGTGCCTTGTAGACCCAGAGCTAGGAACAGTGAACCAGGCTCTGCCCAGACCCGACTGGCTTAGAAGCATGTGAGTGGGTTAGATCACAAGAGACTGGTTTCCATCCCGAGGGAAACCGGACCAGGTTGTAACAAGTATGAATAGTGGCACTGCAAGCTTCCTGCAATGTGACCCTCTGATTTGCTTTCAATGCCTCTAGTGATGAGGGATCAATCCATTTAGTCCTTGGCCTCTGCTGAAAGAGCAATTAGTGCCAGCTGTAATGGTGGAAATTTGTGGTGTGAACTGGATCAAAACCCACCA
The DNA here is from genome assembly GCF_013100865.1 of Trachemys scripta elegans. Lineage (NCBI taxonomy): Eukaryota > Metazoa > Chordata > Testudines > Emydidae > Trachemys > Trachemys scripta. The sequence goes on from NC_048321.1 coordinate 7,487,677, forward strand.
ACTAATTTTAAATCGGTCACTAACGCACCATCAGATGGTACAAACTTTCAGTCAGGACTGCTAGAGGCTGCATTTGATCTAGTGGTGATGATGCATAAGGCCCTGTATCATTACCATAGCCTGAAAAATCCAGCCATCTGGTTATTTGCAGTTTCAGACGGCACATACAAACTTTTAATTCAGGTACTTTGCTTTAGATTAGTTTCTTAAAGAGCCTACTCAGTTCACCTTTATTACAGTGAAACCTTTGCATTTCCCAGATGACTTCCCTCGAGGATGAATGTGTGCATGCACCACCAAACATTACTGTGGAGATGTTGCTATCTGGAGCAGTCAATTGCTTAGTATTAAACCGGAAGCTATTCAGGGTAAGTTACTGAACTTAGTGAGCTGAGAAGGACCATGCTTCAAAGTCATTACTCCACAAGCAGTTGTTGGAGGGTCTGTGAAGCGAGTCAGAGTCTCAGTCCAGTTCCCAGCAGATAGCTGTCCCTACTCAAAAGCCACCTCTGCAACTGGGCCTCTTGCTGACAGTTTCAGGACAAGGGGCCAAGAACGGATGGGTCATGAACACTCAATCCTCTTCTAGCTCTCAGAGAAGAGCGTTTCAAGACAAAGTTGAAATACGTTGTAGGGTCATCATCTGAGTAAAATTTGCCATTCCTTCTCCCTTTGCTGCATCTGATATATGCTTCAGTAGAGGACTTTAGTCGCTAGGGCTGTCAGGACACCACCACCACCACCAAATCTACTTTAAAATAAAGTTTTCTTATTCTAGAACATGCAACCTACTTCTGTCTCTTTGCCATCTGTGCTCTAACGTGAGCTTCCACTTTCGTCGGGTCCTGAACAGCTTCTGTCCCTAGTACTCGCATCAGGTTAGAAATTCTTACTGCAAGGGAAATAGAGGAACATTTTAAAGGGATCAAGTACCAACTTGCCTTTTGCATTTTTGACGCAAATTATGACATCTGTTACTTCCTATAAGTATAACTTAAAAATGAGAAGATCTTCAGAATAGAAGTTTTACTTTAAATAAAACTGAGTGCAAAGATTATAAGAGTGAAACAACATTGGGGGAAACCATCTGAAAGAAAGGTACAAGTTAATTTCTAGGTGAGACCAGATCTCCTCTCTAAGGCTTGCTTCAAAAGCCTCCCCAGCATTATTTAAAAACAGCCTTCTGTAGCATCTTTTGTCAGGCTCAAAATGCTTTACCGAATTACTAGCTAGAAACACACATCACTTGCCTCTGAAATGCAGGTATTTCCAGGTGCAGTGTGGCAACTGACTGACAAGACACAGCAACAATGCATGAAATTTAGTAAAGAGCCGTTCCTCCGTCTGAGCATTCCATGTAGTATGTACATTTGTTGTACCACGTTCTGCCTCTGTGCAACCCTAATGAAGTCAGTGGGGTTGGATGGGGTGTAAGTCACCCCAGAATACAGCCCTGTGCACACGGGGCTTAAAGCAGGAATTACTGAGTGAAATTCTATGGCCTGTGTTATGCAGGTCACACCAGATGATCATAACAGCCCTTTCTGGACTTAGTTCTATTAATATACATGCATGAATGTAAATTCATGAACAGAGTAGATCTATAGGATTTCTCTCGCACAACTCCTTTGTCTGCTGCAATTTACCAAAACGGAGTTTTTAACTAGCCAATGTGACACCATTTGGAGATAGTGTATGTTTTAATGCGGCGTTTTGCATACAGCCTGTTCTCCACAAGGTCGTCACCTACCTTTTGGCTCAGGAGGCGGCATTAGGCCCAGCCTGACTTTCTCCTGCAGTTCCTTCTGTGCTTCTCTCCGCGTCTGACGTCGTAACTTCTTCTGCTCTTTTTTAGTTAGATAAACGCCCAGAGTCACTGGTGTGTCACTGTCCACTAGGAAGGCAAACCAATGAACAGTCACTTTACGTTTCCCAGTTCCACAAGGGCAGGACCAAATACTGTTTACAATCATTACTGGGGAAAGGAAAGGGAAATAGCTGCAGTCTAAGAGTTATAACCAATTCCTCATGCTTAAGGCTAAGGCAGCCCAACACCACCATTTTTGTCCTCCAGTCTGCTTGTAAGCTACAAACCCCCTCTTTTTGAGCATGTATGTATGCCTCTCTGCTCTCCCATATTAGATCATAGTTTCTCTCTGCTACAATCTGTGATCCTTGAGTTACTCCAGATTGTTTATATCAATGCTGAACCAGAAAACAGAGGTTACAATATGGTTTATGTTAAACAGATTAACCACTAATCATCTAAACCTTTCTTTACTATCCTATGTCCCTTGTCTGGGTCTATGTTACCATGTGGATCACAGAAGGAATTTGAGGTATGTCTACACGGCACCTAAACACCTGTGGCTGGCCTGGATCAGCTGAGTCGGGCTCACGGGGCTTAGGGTGTTTAATTGTGGCATAGACATTCAGGCTTGGGCCCGGGCTCCACCCCAAACCCAAACGTCTATACAGCAATTAGACAGCCCTGCAGCCCGAGCCCGACTCGGCTGACAGGTGTTTAGTTGCTGTGTAGACACCCATAATGTCCAAGTAGCAGTAGCCATCCCCTCGACCACATGGGAATCTACCAGTTTCCAATATCCAGTTGGTCACTATGCTTTTAAATGTGATCGCCTCCAGTCTTTTTGCAGACTCGCCTTCCTAGTCTTAACTGTCTCACCACCCTAGCAGAGCTCTACTTTCTATCTTAGCATGATTTCTTTCATGGTGAGAAATGAAGTCAGTGGTATTACAAATGGGGAGGGTCTTAGCCTGGTTCAGGTCTCATGCTGCCAGTGGTTTGGAGCACTTGAAGGGTCTTGCTACAAAACTCCCTCTGTACCATGAATTGATCAAGACTACAAAGAGGCCTTGAACTAGACTGCTACATAATAGTACCTGGTGGGCTTAACTGTGCTGGGTGTTCCACAAGGTTTGTGATCCCAAAGTAGTCGTCTCTTTTAGAGTAGACTCCAGCTGTTCTAAAGAGGAGAGAATTCGTATATCACTATTTGTCATCTTAGGGCTGGGCTTCCCACACTTCCTTCAATGTTCCACAAGCCACAGCATTTGGCGAACAAAGCAATTTGGCTCCCACACACACACACAACCACCACAATGCTAACCATTAAACTTACACAAGTTGCTGAGAGGTACTCTAAAGCCAAGAGTTCAGGGGAAGCAGGGAGATGCATGGGTCCTACATAAGTATTAAAGTCCTTCCCATTGCCCCAAATATTCTAAATATTGATCTTACATTTAGACATTAGAGGCAGAACTTTCAAAAATGCTTGACTGACAGTCAATGGGGCTTGTGCTCCAAAGTCATTTAGCTGCTTTTGAAAATCCCACAATGGCTTTTAGCCAAAATCACTCTAACAAACTGCTGTTTCGATTGCACACAGGAATTGTTCTCTCAGTCATTGGACTAAGACAGCTCTGGAATGGAATATGGCAGCTGTTTGGCACCACATCACACACTGGAGCAGGGAGCGAACACAAAATACAACTGAACTGCCCACGGGGAATTCAGGGGAGCAGAATGCAGTTACTCAAGCGGAGGCACTTGCTTCTGTAAAAGATGCAGTAAAGGCTTAGGGCCTGATTTTCAGAAGCGCTGAGCACTTCAGCTACCAGCAGCTCCCAAAAAATGTCAATGGAACCAGGGGTTGGTCAGCAATTCTCAAAAGCCAGGCCATTAGTTTCTTCTCTACAATAAAATTATCAAAGTCCAGCAGGTAATAACTTACAGGTCAAAGCCATTAGGGATGATATACGAATCCCACCACTCTATCTCAGGGATCTCCCCTTCTTTCAGCTCCTTTTTCGGGGTGATAAGAGCTAGTTTGGTAGAGGTGTGGATCCCAGTCTTTCTGGCAGCTTGAGAGATCTCTGCCTGTAATTTTTCTAGTTGAGCCTGAGAACAAGAGGAGAGAGATGGTACAAGCAGGTCACTTCCATGGGCACATGCAGAACTAGCGAAGCCTTTAAAAAGCAAAGCACACTGGATATGTTCTTTTACAAGCTGATCAGGGCATGTCACAGAGGAAGCACCGAATGGAGCCTGGGACTAATGGGTTGTTGTGTGGAGGTTTGTGGGTGTTACACCTGCCCCATGCATGCATTACTGCGCAACCCTAATACACAATTGTTCTCCTAGATGATACTTTAAAACTGGGCTGGGCAACGTACTGGGAAATGTCTTAGCAATAATACTACCTAGCTCTCACATAGCACTTTTCATCAGAAGATCTCAAAGTGCTTCACTACTTCTTTGGGGGAAATCTCTTCCATGGTGTAACAGACCTCCGTATCAGAAAGGGTTTTCCCAATATCCAGCCTAAATCAGCTCTGCATTCCAAGAGTTCCCATTATACCTTACAACTGCACTAAATGGTTACTGCTATGTACACTTATGTTTTTGCGCAGGGTTAAAATGTAGGCAAGTTCTCTCCCTTTAAGTTCTTTCAGCCCCCAAATCATTTGTTTCTATTAAAAGTAGGTCAAAAAGTATATTTTTCCATGGAAAATTTCAGCTTTTCATAAGAGAACTAAGTTCTTTATGTTTTCAACAAAAAGTCAAAAATGTATACAGAAAGACACTTTCCACAAAAACTGAAAACCAATTTTCCATTGAAAAAGTTTTGATGGAAAATGTTCAACCATCTGCAGTGGAAATCTTTCTTGTCCTGAAGCCTCCATCGTTCTTGAATGGGACACAAGAGTTCAGTTCCCATGCCACCCCCTGCTTCTAGTGCTGTTCATTAACACCAGCACTCAAAAACTAGACAATACCTTTGTTCGTAACCTCTGTGCAATTTTTTCAAATTTGCCTTTGTCGTGGAACTTAAAGGTGCGTTTCTGACGTTGGGATGAGGCTATGGAGACCCGGGGGTCAAAGTAAGTGTTGGATTCCATGTCTTCAGAAGGTTTCTCTTTGAGCTGCTGTTTAAACTGCTCCCTCTTCACAGCCCTGATGTTTGCTTTCAGGGTCGGCATACGGTGCGTCAACTCAATCTCTTTACCAGTCGCATCAACAGTTCGGCCTTGTTCGTCCAGAATCAATGGGGTAGGCTTTGTCTGGTCCTTTAGCTCTACTTTCCTGATGCAAGAAACATTTTGTTAAAATGCAGTCATGTAGCATTAAACTCAGAGGAAATATAGAGTGTATTGTGACCACCACCAAAATAGGTCTTGAAAAGAGTATGGTCTGCTCTTTGGTGGTTTTTGCTAAGCCTTGTTAGTCAATATCATATAAAGGAAACAGATGTGAAGCCATTTTAGTGCAACAGTAATCAAAAAGTACGTGCCAGTATTATGATCCAGAGCCTAGAGCAACTTCAACTATTATAAGTCTGACCGAAGCATCAGCACAGAGGTTTCCACATTTTGATCCCTCATAGAGCATCAATAATCTAAACACTTCTCTCTTCTTGATACTTCGGGGAACAGAGGTGAGTTTCATACACCATGAATGATATGGGTATGCTTACACTAGGGGTCCCATTTTCATTTGCATCAAGATCTCCTTACACCTTATTGGCAGCATAAAGGGGTCCTAAAGTGGGTGTAAATGTTATACAATGAAAATGTTATGCTGCCAGAATGGCATCGTGTAACAATGTCAGCCCTGAGGCATTGCCCCCCGTAAGATTTCCCACTGTTGCTATCATTTGTTTAGCTACATTGATGGCTGCAATGATGCAAGGACCAGTATAGTTAAGGTGATGGAGAGTGGTCTTGCACTCTAACCATTGTGCAATCTAGAAAACCCTTAGTGTAGACAAGGCCACAAGGATCTGATGTAGTTTAGACTACTCGTAGTTGACCCTGAAATGGACTGAACATTCAAAGGACAACAACCAGTGTTACAGTAGAGGTGAACAACAGCAGACAGACAACATCCAGAAGGGCAACGCCTGTCCAACATCACTCTCTGGTGCTTCTATCATTGACACAGAGCCACCAATTATCCAGTTTATGAATCCAAGCCAATACACATGAATTTTGGTGGAAAGGCAATGATGAAGGCTGACACTATGCACGCCTAATATTTCTCTTGTTCCTATAGGAAGTTACCAGGGGTACAGTGTACTTGGCAAGTTGATTGTACTCACGGGGGTGCAATTCCCATTGCATGCAGGTTGGCCAACCCCACCATGTTGGCATTGCCAATGAGCCCAGGTTTCAAGGCCAGCTGAGCCTGGATTCGGGCCTGCAGTTCAGCAGCTTTCCTGGCTTTCTCAATAGCATCATTCATGAACGTGGCTGCCTGTGAGGGCTGGATGGTATTGCCGATGGGGAGACGCTCTGGCTGGGATGAAGAGGGAGTTTTGGGCTGGGGAGAGACATACACTGTTAGATACATGTCAGAACAATCACACAAGTCACTGTTTGAGGAGAAAGGCAATGCATCCCTTTGAATCCTGTGACAAAGGATCTGCCCTTTTGCTTTCCAGGCTGTACCTGGGGTGCAGGAGGACTGATGAAACTCAGTTGCTTTTTCCTCTCCTCAATCTGACGGGTTGCTGCCTCCATCATCTGTTTGATCTGCAGAAATAAAAGTTGGAAAGTTAGGTTTCTTCCCCCTCCTCACAGGAAGTCAGAAGAGCTAAAGCACTCTTCAGAGGCTCCTCACATAGTGGCAAATGAGTGCAAACCCAGCTACCAACCGGGACAATTCTAACCAACAACCTCCAATCCAGCAGCAGCAACCCCGGGTAGTCAGTGCCCACGGCCATGACCTGTGCCTTCCGATTCAGCTCACCCTACAGAAAAGGAGCCTGGTTTGCCTGCTTCATTTGTGAAGAGGGTCTTACCCTCGCTTTCTGTTTCCTTGGCTGAATTCAAGTGTGACCACGTGCTTTACATGTTCCCAAAAAAAAAAGTGAAAGGACCTGCAAAATGGATTTTCCTGGACTGTTCTTAATCAATTCAGTCTGCTCACTGACACCACAAACGGTAAGAACTGAATTGCCTTTTCCTGGTGGAAATCACTGTTTCAAGATGATATACAGGAGAATCTCACTAATTCTAGAACACCTCCTCCACTAAACTCAGTGACATTAATCCACTAATTAAAAATCTGCAGTGCTTTGAGATTAAGCCATTACAGGTAAACTACTTCATGTGTCTGAACTGTTTGGTCAGTCTAATTTAGACTAAGAGCTTTAGTCCAAGCATGTTTTCTGAATCTGCAAAACTTCATGTACATTTATGGTACCGTATAATTAAAAAAATAATGAAATGTGCCAGATCATACAGATGGCATTCAGCTAATGAACAGTTCATACTACATAACTGCCCATGAACACATTTCAGTGCAAGTCAACACTTGTCCAAACAATGAAGGATACTGCATAACAAATGTATTTTCTCCATTTATTCTCAGTATAGTTTAGTTGTATTCATTAGTATTTTATCAAGCGTAGATTCTGTATGAGTAGCAAGTTTTAGCAACACAAGGCATCAACATGGCACTCTCTCTGCCACTCTGTTTTCGAGAAACAGCAAAGAGGACTATTAGGCTTGTGAATTTGGGAACTTCTATTGAAACTGGCCAATAGTAGCAGCAAGCTCCGAAAAGGACACAGTGGAAAGCACTTGCCATTAGTTTTCAAAAGAAGGATGCCAGGCCCTGACATTCAAATTTCTAATCATGATATGAAGTATAAGATACCTGAAACTTTTGTTATTCCCTCACACTGAAACTCAATGTTAAGATGTTAAGATCCAAGATCTGTGTTTCTTGGGAGGTGGCGGAGGAGAGCAGCCTGATAAGACAAACCTGTAGCTTGGTCAGCATTCCTGGACTCTCTGAAGGTGGGCCTGGGATAACCTCCGGCTCCTCCTCTACCTCCTCAAAACGTGGAATACGCCGCTTCTTAACGCCGGAAGACTCCTTGGAGATCTCAGAGTCATCCCCAAACACATCCTAACAGAACGGGAACAAGACGAGATAGCTTACGATCAATGACATAACAAAGCTACTCACGGCTACTGATGAAGACAAGCAACCACCACTTGAGTCCAGCAATTTAGAATTTGAAAAACATTTTGGTCAAGCGGTCACAGCAAAGGGCTTGAATCCAAAACTCCGATGTTGGATTCTCAGCCCTGCCGTTTACCCACTGTGGGATCAGGCACAAATTCAATCTGTGTCTCGTTTTCTCACCTGTACAATGGTAAGTGAGATCCATCTAAATGAATGGTGGTGATGTCGAGGTTAACTATTGTTTGCAAAGCACCCAGATCCTTGTGTGAAAGGCACTACCATCCTTCTGCATGGGTTAAAGAGTTCCTAGGTCCATCGTTCTTCCCAGTAAGCCTGTGTGTTCTCTCACACACCTATCCACAGACAGATCTGATCTACAAACTGAACTGATTTAACTAAATTGGTTTCTAAATCTCAAACTGATGTAAGAGTCACTACAAAAGTAATTTTCCCTCTGCTGAAACTCACACCTTCTTGTCAACTGTTTGAAATGGGCCACCCTGATTACATTGGCCTTGATAGCACTACAAGAGTAATTTTCCCTCCCTTGGTATTCAGTGTTGAGAACAGGCCACTTCCACCTCAATTGAATTGTCTCGTTAGCCCTGACCCCTCACTTGGTAAGGCAACTCCCACCTTTTCATGTGCTATGATATATATTCTGCTTACTTGTATTTTTCACTCCGTGCATCTGATGAAGTGGGTTTTAGCCCACAAAAGCTTATGCCCAAATAAATTGGTTAGTCTCTAAGGTGCCACAAGGACTCCTCCTTGTTTTTGCTGATACAGACTAACATGGCGACCCCTCTGAAACCTGATTTAAGAGTGTGTCTACAAGGAGATTGCACTAATTTAGTTAAATGGGTGCCATTTGTGTGAGGAAACAAGCCCTTAATCTACCATACAATAGACATACTGTATTATAAGTGAATGTTATTTGAAAAGAAGATATACACACCGGTTGTAAGCGTTAGTTGAAATCCCCTCTTCACTATTATGGTTCATATTCTACAAGGACACTTCCTCAGCCAGACACAGGTACTTCTTGGAATACCTACAAGTTCAAGAGAAAGGACTTGCCCATAGTATAAAGTGTGTAGACCATTACGTTTTAGTTCCTGAAACTTCCCAAGCAGTGATCTACCCCATGAAATGGTACAAGGGAGAGAGGAGAAAGAGGGCCAGACAGAATGCTGAAAGACAGCTAACATGAGTATTATCTAATGGTTTTATCATCCCTCTGTCCACCACTACAATTCTAATTCTGTGAGCATATGTAAAAGCAGGGCTAATATCAAGGGAAAAGCCAGAAAGGAAAAGTTACCCTAGTTATACCACCTTGGGCTGCAAGTCCAGTAGATCTTCTGCTAAGCAGGGTCAGGGCAGATCAGTGTCTGGATGTGACACTTCTAAGGAAGTTAACTCCAGGAAGAGGAGCTGGTGGTTCAGTAGATGACACTTTTCCTTGAGTCAGTGCCCCACCACAGTGTGTTTGGGCATGCTATGCTACTAGGAGCGCTGAATTTCAGATCAGATACAAAACTGAGGGCCTGGAACACTTTTGGTCATTCAAGATCCCAGAGCACTTTTCACTAGAGATGGGGCATTAGCCCCAGTGCCCAGTCCAAAGCCCAACTTGGGTATCTAACCTACCTCCATAAGATTCCCCATAGAGTTTCAACAGAGTGTAACCGTCTTTCCTTCCTGTCCTATGACGTTGTACAGTGTTGCTATTTGATGCTAAGTAGCATTCTTGTATGATGTGGAAGCATGTTCCAGGTGAGTAAAGCACTGTCTTATCAATGATTTGTAACTGTGAAGAGCTTTGGGATCCATTTGTATCAGAAGTGCTACAGAAGTAGAAGATAATCATCACTCGTAAAGTGTAGACTGTAATCCATCTGCTAAAGGATTCATCTGCAGAACCATCTGCTTTACAATGAGATGTCAAGTGGCTGCATGGCGTAGTTCAGATATTCCAGTTTCTTCTCTGTCTCCCCAATATATCAGAGGTAAAAGACTTGAGATCTGGCCGGGATAAAATATGATGGCTTACTGGCTTTCAATCTGAGGACAGCTTGGTGGCTTATGTGAAATGAGTTCGTGAATTTCAATCTAGTTCCTAATTAAATGTGCCCACAGCACAAAGATGCCAGCACATAACACTAGTTGGCTCCCTTCTTGATAGTTTCAGTAGAGGTGCCAATGACTGAGAGCACATCGACACTTAAGGCACTGCATTGCTTTAATGAAAACACTCTACGCCGACAGGAGAGAGCTCTCGTCGGCATAGTTAATCCACCTCCCTGAGAGGAGGTAGCTATGTCGGTGGGAGAAGCTCTCCTTCCGACATAGCGCTGTCCACCCGGGGAGTTAAGTTGGTATAACTACATCGCTTGAGGTGTGGGTTTTTCACACCCCAGAACAATAATTATACCAATATAAGTCTGTAGTGTAGACCAGACCCGAGCTATGGAAGATTGAACTTCCCCACTCTCTCCCCTGGCAGGGGTGGGGCGGGGCTCACTCCAGATCAGACTAAGGCACATTGGCAGGGAAGCTGGCACCGCTGCCACCCAGGCTGTACCTGTTCTGGGGATAAATGCCTCTTTTTTATGCATGACTATTTAACCAGTGAATGTAACTGGAACCTGGAAGAGGAAAGGTAAGTAGACCCTTCTCTAGCACATTTTAAAGCCTCAGCCAGGCAGAGGAGAAAAGTAACAGTTTCAGACAGAAAATATTGAGAAGTGTAGGCAGTCCCTCTCCTAGTACAAAGCACTTTCCCAGAGACACCTGGAAAGGCACAGCTGAGAGCCCTGCAAGGGAATATACTAGGTAACTGATGAATCAGGAACGGATACAATGCAAAACTTCAAAAAGAGAAATATAAAATGCCATAAAATAGGAACTTCAGGAAAAAAGTGAAAGGGAACTTACTTTAAGACCAGGGAACAGCTTGTCGAGTAGCCATTTTTAAATTCTGTATGCAAATGATGAAAAAAAATTGTAATTCCATGGTCAAAAGCAAAATCTTCAAGATAGCGGGGAGAAGTAAAAGACAACTGTGGATGCATGAGACTTTCCACCATCCCAGTCAAATGTCAGATGGGAAAACCACCAGAACACTAGAAAATCCTTGCTGTACTTAAGGACCTTGAATTTGGTGGGGAAAAAAGGTTGCCAGAAGTTGCATATTATCGGTCCCAGATGAGCTTCAGTGCATGGACAGAAAGTGAAAATCTACAAGGTAACCCACCAACATTCATTCACTGACAGTTGTGAAATTATCCGTTTAGATTGTATGATGACGTGTCTGAGCAAGGAAGAGCAATGGAAAGTTACTATAAGCTGTGACCGACTAACCCAGACTCCTAACCTCTAGTTAATGAAGACTCAACAGTATGGCAAAAATGCAGTGAGGGATAAAGGAGTAAGAAAAACAGCAGAGAGCCACAAATCCTGCTATTTAAGCTGTTCTACTCCATTAAACCTACTAGGGGATTGTTAAAGAAACCAGATGCTCAGGCTTCCAAGTCAGGACATGGCCAGGGAAAGTATTTGGTACCTCATGGCACCTCAGAAGAGAGTAAAAAGAACAAATGTAAAGGCTCACACACTTCATTGTAGAGAAGGGTCTTTTCTCTTGAACTTTAAGCATTATAAGATGTGCCTTTCTGGAAGAGGAGAATGTGGTAAAGTAACAGCACTGCATTCATGGCCTTTAACGAACAATATAACAATCAGTCCTTAGCTTACCTTCAATTCTCTCTTTCGGTTCCGGTCACTGTTGGATTTTGAGTGCCTGGAGCTTCGTCCTTCCTCTACAGCTTCAAAGAGCTTGTCAACAAACCGCAGAGTGGAATCATCAAGAAAAGGCTTCAGATGGTCTGGCAAGGAAGATAAATTTGTGTGACTAGACCATGAACATTTTTGGAGACAGGAATACGTGGATAAAAATTATACTTCAGCCTCTCAGTTTACAGACTGCCATTCCCCCGGACATCTAGAATACATGACCTATAGGTTTGGAGATTCCATGCAAGCCTCTTTCACTGACTACAGCAAATTTCTTCAGTTTCTTTATCAATGGAGTCTTTCAACTGCATTTCCTGTCTTGTCAGTTTCTTTAACACCCTTTAAGTGTTTTGGAAGTGTCTTAGACAATGCCACTTTCTGCCATGAGGACAAGGGGAGTACAAGAAAATCTGTCCAAACTAAGCTTCTATTACTACATACTTACAGCCTGTGAAGTAAGTCTAGAAATATTAAGTACATAAAAATTGGCTCTGAGTTAAGAATTAGCAAGGACATTCTCAGCTCAAAAGGGGTGTCATATCCATGAAAAGGGGGTCCATCTAATGGAAACACTGTCACAACCTTAATTAGTGATGAAGAAACAATTTGCCACATACAATTTAGCACCACTAAAGTCAGGTGAAAAGTGCCCAAGAATAAGGAAGATCAATTTAAAGCTAACTTAAAGACCCTTTCAAATGCAGTGCAGCTCTTCCAACTCCATTTGTAAAGCTCACAGCTACTCACAGGAACAAATACTCATTTATTTCAGATACAAATTTGAAAGCCTCACTTGGTTGCTTTCTAGACCAACACAAAGTGTCTATATTGTTAGTTTCATTTTCCTGAGTGATGCTTCTATTCCTTTTCCAGCTTTGCTACTGTTTAGCTCGAAGGCATGGTAGGATATAATTTATATGAAATACTTCGCAGAAAAATGGATTGTATTGCTAAATAGAAATCCTGAGAGATTCAACAGGTGGTCGCTTTTAGCACTTATTTCATACACCTCCCTCTATTTTTGTCAAGGATCTTTAATACTCTTAAATACACAGCAATGGATGTGGGTGTTGTGAGTGTCGGAATGAAAAGCCGAGGACATACCAGCTGCTTTCTTTTTGTCCATTCCCTTCCCAACACAGTTCAATGCTGCAGTGACCACAGTGGGTTCTGAGAAACCCAGGACCCGCTTCACTGTCTTCTCGATCCATGGCTTCAGCTCATCCAATTCCCGTTTAGAGAGCGACATCTTCACCGGCAGGCTGACTTCAATTATTTGAATTTTGCCTATAAGAAAAATGAAGAGTGTAAAAAGCATCACTTAGAAGAGAGACTGGAGTAGCCAAATCAGCATTATATTGGTGGCCATTATATTTTTCTTTTTTTAGTGTGAATTTAGAGCTAGTGGAAGGTGCAAAGCATTTTTTTTAATGTATTTCTACCTAGAGACCCCAACCAATGTTGGGGTGCTATTGTTCTAAGTGCTGTATAAGACAAGGAATACTTCCTCCCTTCAAGACCTTACAATCTAACTAGACAAGACAAAGGAAGTATTAGACTCTTATTAGAGATAATCTCTCTGTGCGTTCGTTCTTTAAGCAGCTTTCTCAAAGTTACACAGGAAATCTATGGCAGAGCCAGGAACTGACTCGAGATCTCCTGAATCTTAGTCCAGTGCCACGACTACAAGGCCAACCTTCCTCTTGTGGAAGGTGTCAAAATGACACTCTTGGAGACTATGCAGTGTTGTTATAGCCATGTTGCTCCCAGGATATTAGAGAGACAAGGTGAGTGAGATACTGTCCTATTTATCCACAGAGCAGGTAACAGGTACCAGCAACACAGTTTCCAACTCCTACAGACTTACGGCCTCATAAATGCCCCCAGGACAGAGGGGGGAGTTCCGTCTTCGTGGCCCGTTCAATCTTTGGCTTGTGCCAAAGGGAGCCAATTAGCGACAATCAGGGTGATGGATTTGTGATGTGAACCCTTGACCATTACTCACTAGACTGAGACCTATTCAAACGTATTTCACATACACCACTTGCACTTTATATATTAGAATAGTTTTTACAATATTTTGAGAGGGGAACAAGTCCATCTTAGGCAATGTGGATGAAATACATTTTTGATAAACACTGAAAATTCTAGTACACACTAGTTAGTGCTTAGTACCTTCCATTTGAAGATCTCAAATCATGTTACAGACATTAAGCCTCAACATCTACACAAGGTAAGCACGTGCAGCCTTCTACACTAGAGGAAATTAAGGCAGACTTGTCTAAGGTCACACAGCAAGGGGACATCTCCCAGGTCTCCTGACTCTCAACCTCACTATAGATTCAGACTTTAAGGCCAGAAGGGACCATCATGATCAACTAGTGTGACCTCATGCGCATTGCAGGCTGCAGAACCTCACCCACCCACTCCTGCAAAAAGCTCCACAACCTCTGGCTTAGTTACTTAAGTCCTCAACTGTTGATTTAAAGACTTCAAGTTAGAGAAAATCTTCCATTTACTCTAGCTGAAATCAGCAAGTGACCTGTGCCCCATGCTGCAGAGGAAGGTCAAAAAAACCCTGGGTCTCTGCCAATCTGACTTGGGGGAAAATTCCTTTTAACCCAGATAGGATGATCTTAGTCTAAAAGATCATCCTGCCTCGCCAGGCATAAGCACACACACATATATCACTGTGCAATCTATGGCCCACATCCTGGAAATATTCATAGGCATGCTTAAGCCTGAGAACCCCTTCTGCAAACTACAAGCCCATATTCCCCACTCCTACTATTCTGAATCTAGTTGTGAGCTACCGATTTTGGAGACAAGATCTCTCTCCACTAACTGTTTGAAATAGAAGCTACTATGTCAATAGGGTTACACTCTACAGATGAAATAATGTTTAATTATGCACCCAGACCCTGATCTGATTTGGAAATCAAGCCTCCTTTACCTAGAAAGAGGCAGTCTTCTTAAGGAAATATGCTCGGCCTAAGAAATTTCTTCCCTACAAGGAAAAAACTGTAGGTAGTTCTGTACTGTATAATTACAAAGTGTTACTATTGGTCCATAAAATCAGAAAGGGAGTGTCAATGTTTTAAAATAAAGATTTTCATATATAGACATTTTATGGAGACTAAAAGAATCAAGATTTTCTGTTTGTACAGTGAAGAAATGTTCTACATATTTCAACTTCAAAGAGCAAGGAAACAAAGCAACAGTAGCTGTAGCTCACAGGCATCCTTTAGCTACATTTCAGTTATAGCTGCTTGTTTCATCATTTCAGACCATGATTGTTAAATGTTAACATTTGATACTCATGATCATTAGTTCAGCTAGGTTAAGAGCCATGATTACATTTCATAAAATCATGTTGCCATATTAGTATCCTCATTTATATATTGTAAAAACAGGCTAATACTGCTGTAAGAATGAGTTATGCCTTGATAGATTTTACCTTCATTTATGTAATTCAATAAGACCCAATAGAATACTCAGCCTCAGGCGGGTTAACATGATATTTCAGTATCTGAAGAGCCAAGAGTATATATGAGCATTCTCCATTATGTACTACCTACAGAATGAGAACACTATCTTTCAGCCATGTAAGTATTCTATATACAGTTAAACCTTGCATATTAGGCCAAATGTGTGTATTAAAATGTCTAAGAAAGTTGACAGACCAAATAGAATAGAAGATTTCTACCAGGTGGTCCAATAGTGAAACTGCACAACACATGCATCTCATATTAAGGTTTACACCCACTAACCTTCTTCACTAGGTTATTCCTCAGTAAACGGATAATCTGAAATTGATGTTCTCACAAAGCTGTTGTCAAAGCAACTGTGGCTCCTTCAGATAAGCAACATATTTAGCTTCATTCTGTAAAACATGCATGCCTAAAATTAAGTAAAAATGCTAATTATAATTAGAGTTTCCAAAACCACAGTGAGATGTACAATGCCTCTTTTCAATAGAAACCCTTTTGCTCACAGCACTGCCCCATAAGACTACTATTTTAAAGGTCTGAGTACTGGCTATGTTAAGGCTAGAAATCTAGATGCCTTGAATCAGACAAATTTAACTATAATAGGAAAAGAGTGCTCTTATAGCTGCGGAAAATTTTACCAAATTCTGCACATGAAAATTGTGTACATAGGAAGATTGGGCTGTCCCCCTCCCATTCCCAATTACTTCTTTCTGAGAAGCAACCTAGCACAAATGTAACATGTTTATGGGCAGACAATTCTAATCTTACTTATAAAACTCATTTGCACTGGCAAAGGTTAAAACCCACATGGACACCTTTTTGTTGCTGTTGTTCCATTTTATTTTATTTAATAAAAATGCTTGTTTATCCAGAATGGAAATAAATGTGCCAATTCCCTCCCCACCACTGTGTGTGTACCTTTGAATAGTCAGCAAAGGAGGCAGTGTAGTCTAGTGGTTAGAGGCAAAATGGGAGGCAGGAGTTCTGAGTATTAGGCATGGTTAACTGTGTTAGTCTCTAAGGTGCCACAAGTACTCCTGTTCCTTTTGCGGATACAGACTAACACGGCTGCAACTCTGAAAAGAGCTTCCTTATTGTTTCACATCTGCTGCCTCTCAATTTTATTGGATGATCCCTTGTTCTTGTGTACTCAAAGTACTATTATCCTCCCTAAAGCAGCACTGGTGCTACATGAAGTATCCAGAAGACCCAAGTTTAGAATCAAAGCTAATACACACCATTAAAGAGGATGCTTTTTTGCCTATGATACATAGCGAATAGGAGATATAAAGGGCAAAAATTCCTCTTGACAAAACCATCACTGTGGCAGATTGATGGGATTGCCCCTCCAAGTCACTTCTAGGCTAGATGTTAGGGGAAAAAAAACTGTTTATACAGCATGTTCTCTCCAAAGCACCACACTGATTTTTTGTCACTATAACTTGGTGAGACAAGTTAATATTACTAATTTTCTAAGTGACACAGAAGAGTTAAGTGACTTGTCTCAAGTCAAACAGCAAGTCAGTAGCAAAGCTGAGATCCGAACTCTGGAGCCCTAACTCCCAGTTGCCTGCCCTAGTACCCAAATCACACACTTCTTGTGTGAAGAACGTGCAAACACTAAAAAATAGGAGTATGCAACAAAAATAAAAAGTGCAAATCTGAGTGCTCCCTGATCCGGGCCAAAATGATATAAGCAGCATTTCTAGAGGAGCTCGAGATTGTGGCTGCTCAGAGACTTTCCGAGATTCCCAGAATCATTCACTGAGATGTTTTAACTGCAAACATTGGGCTAATAATTCACTTGTGCTTGATCAGTTATATTCAGGAGCACAGAGGGAAAAGGGAACATGATGATGGGGTACCAGGGATACCAGTGATGGGTCCAAGCCTGCCCTCAGTACCACACACTCAGGGCACCTGAGTGTGTGTTGCTCACCCTCCTGAACAAGGGAGTCCTTTAGGACAGGGCAGACGTCTGAGGTTTAACAGATAATGGGGAAAAAGGGGGAGAAGACCGATGAGGAAGGTACCATGCCATCACCAAGAGCGCCATTTATCAACTCTGGCACGCAGAGTGGAGACTCCCCACTGCACCAGGACATGGGGGGGGTGACGGCCAGCCAGGACACGGGGGTCGCTGTCAAATCCTCAGGCGTATGAGGGGCAGGCTGGGGGTCTCCCCCCTTCCCTAGGGCGGGGGGGGGGGCCGGCAGGCCAGTAAATGGGGGTCCCTGCCACCGCCTCAGTAATATGAGGGGCAGGCTGGGGGCTCCCCCCTTCCCCAGGGCGGGGGGGGGGCGGCTGGGGGCTCCCCTCCCGCTGAACTAGGCCGGCGCAGGCCTCAGGGGCCTGCGCCGGCCTAGTTCAGCGCTCGAGCCCCAGGGGGCGGATCACGCGGCCGCGCCCCCCGTCCCGCCCCAGCCCGGGCTCGGCGGCCTGCCCATCCCCGGCTCCCGCGCGCCTCACCTCAGCGCCGCCCGGCCCGAGCCCGAAACTTCCGCTCCCCGCCGCGGCGGCCTAGCGCGGACTCGCTGCGACTGACGGAGACGGAACGTTAAAGCGGAAGCGGAAACGGCCCGCGTGAGGCCGCCCGGCGGGCTCGCGGGGGAGGGAATTAGGCACCAGCACGTGACGCAGGAACCCAGAGCCCAGCACGTGACGCAGGAACGCAGAGCCTCGATGTGGTCGCGTGACGGAGGAGCTGCAGCCTGATCACGTGACGCGGAAGATGACAACGCGTCTGGGTCAGTCACGTGACTGGCGGGGGGGGCGGAGCCCAGCATCTCCTGTTCCATGGCAGGAGCTGCTGCAGGGCGAGTGGAAAGGGAGATTTGGGGCCAGGAGCTCGAGGGCGGCTGGGGTCCTGGCCCCACCACCTACAGGGGGCAGGAGCTGAAGGGCAGGGGATCTAGAGGAGCTGGGGTCATGGCCCTATCATGCACAGGGGCCAATTGCAGGAGCTGGAGGGCAAGGGACCCAGAGGGGCTCAGGTGCTGGCACCCAGCTTTTGAAAGGGCTAAGGGAGAGGGGGGGATGTGAAGCAGGGCTGGGCTGAGTTCTTGGTCCCCAGCTTCCCCGAGGCCCAAGAGGAGCATAGGAGAGAGGGCTGTCGGCTTGGCAGAAGCCTGCCCTCATGGCAGCCGTCATATATGGGCCATGGTAAAATCATGTCAATGCCTTGCTGTGTCATGCTATCAAATCACCTTCTTGTTCCTCCCATGGTCTTGGCCATGCCGCTCTGCAAGCAGCAGCAGGTGAGAATGTCATTGCACCATGCAAGAAAGCCAATACAATGCACTGTAAAGCCGACACCTGCAGTTACCATGGGACAGCATTGCAACACTCTGCCAGGGTGTCAGTATGGGGGCTCATGAGGTCACCGAGGCATGTTAAGGTTATAGTGTACACCCATCCAAACTCATCCCCTTTTATAAAGGTTCTCACACTGCTCTTCACAAAGGACTTCCTATTCACAGGGGATTGGCTCCTCATTTCTAGCTGCCAAATTACATGAAAAGATATCTAAAAATACACTAAATACTTTCCCCACTGAAAGATTTTGAGGACCTGTGAGATGGGATCTTGGAAACAAACCTTTTGTTTTGTTTTTTGCGCTGAGTGCTAAATTTTATTTTTCCATTGGGGGCAGCCAATATTATGTTGTCCAACTAGTCTGTATTTTTTATACAAATCACTTTTGTGGACTCTAGCACACAACACACAATAAAGGGTGTTACAAGATACTACATATGTGTGAGATTGTCAGAAAAAGTATAATTGTGTGAAAAAACAGGATTGACCAGGTCCAGGGAAGCATTTACAGAAGCAGGGAAAGGAGAGGGTGAAAATGATATCTGCAAGCTTAACTTCTACATTTCCCAACATGATTGCTTAAGAGGAACCTTAAAAAAACTGGAGAAAATTAAATGGAAACTCCAGCAAAAAAAAAAAAAAAACTACGTTGTTGACACAGCAAACACAGCTGTACTCTCCCAGGACTCCGAGGACTTGTTTTTATTTTTTACTCTTATTTTGTCAGGGTACAGAGGCCTGGAAGTGGGTGGAGATATGTTTACACTCATTTTAAGGCCCCTTTACACGACCGGAGCTGAATACTGGAACCACTGTATAAATGAGGATAAGGTTCTGAACCTTTACCGTTTTAAAAATAATCTGCAAATGATGTATAGGAATTCCATAATCTACATCCTTTGCTGCCAATCAACAGAGAGTAAAATGAAGGGAAGGAAAATGAAAATACTTGCAGCAGCATCTTTAGTCTGGAATAAATCAGACCTAACTCAGGTTTTTCACAAGCACTGCCATCTAGGAGATTATAATTAGAGCCCGGCACGGAGACAAAATTTGGATCCACATCCACCCGCGCTCTGCAAAAATGGTCCACGGATATCTGCATTCACAGCTGCAGATTTCTGCCGATATCCACGGATTTGCAGGGCTCTAATTAAAATGAGCAGTAAGCACTATTTAAAGGAATTGTTCATAAAAGGGAAAGCTAATTCTAAACTCTGAATGAATATAGTTTGCTTATGTTTGTGTCACCCAAGAACAGCAGGACAACATGCTAAAATGGTCACTTTATTAACAGATAGAAAGACAGAACACGGCAATTGCTCAGAAACAGATTCTATGGTATGATGTCCTTCATTCCTGCCCTGGTGGAGAAGGGAGATCAGTCTCCCTGGCCCAGTCAGTCATTAGCCTCTCGGCTCAGACTAGCAATGAGGTGATCAGATCTGACAGTGGTGTGTTCTGGGGGGTTTTTGTTTGTGTTTGTTTGTTTTAAAGAAGTCACTGGGCTGTTTCCCCAGCTATTGTAATTCTTTGGATCTAACAGCCTAGCCAGGGGTCCTGTCGATTCTTCCTCATTAGAAATGCAATCTTCCTGGCCATCTCTATGTTATAAATCCGCCGGCACGTCTCGTAGGTTTCCCGCTGCCGCTTGCGGCATGGTTTCTCATAGTACCGGCGCTGTTTGGCATCCTCAATGATCCCATCCATTGTGAGAATTCTGAGGAAATTAATCAAGTGTCAGATTTTGCATTTCTTGAGGGCCTTACAGTTGAGCATAATAATGAGCTTTACAAGCATACATTCATTAAGTCTAAATCACAGTGAAGTCAATTGTCCACACAGTAAATCAGGGGAAGTCCTATCTCTCAGCCCCTGCTCTCACCATCAATACACACTCCCTCCCAGTCAATGGCACCAACAGATGACTTCAGCACAACTGGCATAATTTATTAAGCAGCAAAAATAATGAACCCTCCCAGCTGCCTCTCATTACAAAAGATATCCCATTTTGCAGATTCAAATTTGTCCGCAAACCGGATGTTTTCTAAACTGTTTATTTCTATAAATATTAACATCAAAAATGCCAAATCAGAAAAAAAAAAAAAAAGGGGTGATTTCAGCTAGAGAAATGGGCCCCATGCAATTTTCAAATCTCCTAGATTAATCAGTATTTCCTGGGCCTCATTTTGGGGGTCTGTCCTACATTGAGAACTGTACGGAGGAAAATAAAATCCCTTTAAAACTTTGTTATTAAACTATCTGGTAGCTGTGAAAAAAATCATGGATTAGTGGGACTGTGGCAGCTACCTCCATTGTTAGATTTTACAGTCTCTCTCCTCTTTAGGCCGCAGGCTCATACATGTGCTAGTCAGCAGAGGGCAGTGGTGCAGAGAGATTAGAGAAGGCCACATATAGTCTGACCCAGACACTGCTGCAGGCAATAGAAAGACTCCCACTGACTTCAAGGGGCTTTGGATCAGGCCTCCCCAGTGCATCACCACAGAGATGAGGAATCTTTTATCCACAACGTGACACATTTTGTAAGAGAACAGACTCAGCTACATAAAGGCCTCCTCAATCAGGCTGGCTTACATACAATTCACTGACTGCCACCAGTCTATTTCAGCTGCATTCCTGTGCTAAGTGATTCACGGAAACGGTCTCAACAGCATTACTGCTGCCAAGCCATCCGTTCTAAGCAAGCAGGATTGTGTCCTTCCCCATTCTGTAGCTGAGCAGGTGAGCCTTGCCCTACTGGAGTCTTCCTTGCCACGTCAACTCTCGTTCTCCTTCTCTCACAGTAGGACTGCTACCAGAGTTCAGCTAGTGGCTCTCAATCATTCCCCATGTATTTTAACAGAATAAGGGTTAAGAACGTGTAGCTAAAAGGTTCCCGACTGTGTAGCCTATAGGATTAACCTGCTTGCTTGCATATATATATATATATATATATATATATATATATATATAATCTTTTCTTATAGTTTAAGTATTTCATTTATTGTAATAGGTTTATAGATTTATATTCAAGTAAGTTGGGCTGTACTGCAAGGGACCTACAGACCATATCCTATACGCTGAGCTAAGGCAAAGTTAGCATATCTATGTCTGGGACCTTTCACCCAGACAGCAAGTCAACACCCACACATGTCTGAGATCTTTCACCTAGATAGATAAATAATGGAAGAATGGCATAGGGGGTTTCCAAGTCTGCCACCCACAGACTTAACAGGTGCACCACAAGGAAAGAACCAAAATAACCGAAGAACAAAAATAACGTGTGTGTGTATGATCTAATGTCATTAGTATGTATGTACATGTCCTCAATACGTACAAACATACTAGCCTATGGAGTAAGTGTACCCTAACGTTTTTTGCGGGTGAGGAATGAAGTTTGGGCATAGGAGCAGGGCCGGCTCTGGCTTTTTGGCCGCCCCAAGCAAAAAAAAAAAAAAAACACGGGGCGGCCAGAACAGCAAAGCAAAAAAAAACCTGCGGCCGGGCTCCACTCCGGTCAGCGGGGAGGGAAGGAAGAGGACTGCCCTGCAGGGCGCTCTGGTTCTCCGCGCCGCCGCCCCCAACAGGGTGGCCGGAGCGGAACAAGAACAACAACAACAACAACAACAACAACAAAAAGCAGCCGTGCAGCCCTAGGATTGGGCAGAACGCCGCCTCGAACAATCTGCCGCCCAAGCACCAGCTTGCTCAGCTGGTGCCTGGAGTTGGCCCTACATAGGAGGAAGGATTTCAGGCACTTGTGCCCTATAAAAGAGGTGATCCACCTTGCTAGAGGGCTCTATCTACGATGACTACTACTATCAGGAGGTTGCACTTGTTTTTAATCAAACTTTCGAAGTTCCAAGGGGACTAGGCTAAGCTTGGTTTCCCTAAGCTTTCGTTCTTAGTTTTGTTCAGCATATGCAATCTTGGAACTGTTTGCAATGGTCTTTGAGAACATGTGGAGGAAGGGTGAAGTCCCAGAAGACTAGTGAAGGGGAAACATAGTGTCTTTAAAAAGGGGAACAAAGAGGACCTGGGGAATTATAGACCAGTCAGCCAGACTTCAATACCTGGAAAGATACTGGAACAAATTATTAAACAACCAATCTGTGAGCACCCGAAGGATAGCAGAGTTATAAGGAATAGCCAGCATGAATTTGCCAAGAACAAATTATGCCAAACCTACTTAATTTCCTTCTGTGTCTGGGTTACTGGCCTAGTAGCTAGGGGAGAAGCAGTAGATGTGCTATATCTTGATTTTAGTTAGGCTTTTGATAGTTCCACATCACATTCTCATAAGCAAACTAAGGATATGCGGTAGATGAAATTACTATAAGGTGGGTGCACAATAGGTTGAAAGACCGTACTCAAAGAATAGTTAATGGTTCGCTGTCAAACTGGGAAGGCATATCCAGCGCGGTACCACGAGGGTCAATCCTGGGGCAGGTATTAGTCAATATTTTCATTAATAACTTGATAATGAAGTGCAGCGTATGCTCGTAAAATCTGCAGATGACACCAAGCTGGGAGGGGTTGCAGGCACTTTGCAGGACAGGATTAGAATTCAAAACGACCTGGACAATTTGGAGAATTGGTCTGAATTCAACAAGATGAAATTCAATAAGGACAAGTGCAAAGTACTTCACTTAGGAAGGAACAATCAAATGCACAGCTACAAAATGGGGAATAATTGGCTGGGTGGCAGTGCTGAAAAAGATCTGGAGGTTAGAGTGGATCACATACTGAATGAGAGTCAACAATGTGATGAAGTTGCAAAAAAGGTTAATATCATTATCAGGAGTGTCATACGTAAGACATGGGAGGTACTTGTCCTGTTCTACTCAGCACTGGTGAGGCCTCAGTTGGAGTCCAGTGTCCAGTTCTGGGTGCCACACTTTAGGAAAGATGTGGCAAATTGGAGAGAATCCAAAGGAGAGCAGCAAAAATGAAAAAAGGTTTAGAAAGCCTGATCTGTGAGGAAAGGTTAGAAAAACGGGACACGTTTAGTCTCGAGAAAAAGACAACTGAGGAGGACCTGTTGATAATCTTCCAATATGTTAAGACCTGTTATAAAGAGGACAGTAATCAGTTGTTCTCCATGCCCACAGATTGCACTTGCAGAACTACAGCGGGCTTTCTGATATGCCATGTCAGACTACAGGCACATTTCACAGCGTCACACGAGGAGCAGGGTGATTTAGTGGTTGCCGAAAGGCCTTGATGCAAAGGCTGAGTTAGTGACTTCATTGGATAACCTTTAACAAGACCCTTGAATCTCAGCCAGTCCAGCTGCTAAACTGTGTAAATACGGATGCTGCATAAGAATTCAATTCACATAAAATTGCCTGAGATCCATTTTGCCTGTGGCTTAGGACGCTAACAATAACTGTAGCATAGGAGCGTACAGGGCCGGCTCCAGCTTTTTTGGCACCCCAAGCGGCGAAGCAAAAAAAGATAAAGCCGATTGGTGGCACTTCGGCGGCAGCTCCATCGTGCCACTTCATTCTTCTGCGGCAATTCGGCGGTGAGTCCTTCGCTCCCTCTCTTCCTCTTCAGCAGCACTTCGGCGGCAGCTCAAAGAGGAAAAGAGGGACTGAGGGACCTGTCACTGAATTGCCGCTGACGACCTGGACGTGCCGCCCCTTTCCACTGGCCACCCCAAGCACCTGCTTCCTTCGTTGGTGTCTGGAGTCGGCCCTGGGAGTGTATCTCCTCCTTCAGGCACTAGAGGAATTTATCTGTCACAGCTGTCAGTCAACGACAGGCTTAGATCTTGTCACATCGGACTCTGCAGCTTTTCCACAGTAAGATCAGGAATAGTTGCTTCCTTTGCTTTCTCCTCACACATTGGACATCAAGAGGAATTTTACAGAGAAGGGAAACAGAAGCAGAGAGATCAGGGGAAGGGACTTGCCCCAGGTCACAGAGTGAATCTGGCAAAGCCAAGATCATAACCCAGACCTTCTAGCTCCCACACATGGGCAAAACCATCCTTCCTCCTCTGTCAGAGCAGTCACAGAATAACAGAAGTAAGAGAAGGACCTATTAAGCCACCCAGTCCATCTCTACGCTGAGGCCCAACCACTTGTGGTTTCAAGTATCAGGGGGTAGCCGTGTTAGTCTGTATCTACAAAAACAACAAGGAATCTGGTGGCACCTTAAAGACTAACAGATTAATTTGGGCATAAGCTTTCGTGGGTAAAAACCTCACTTCTTCAGATGCATAGAGTGAAAGTTACAGATGCAGGCATTATATACTGACACATGGAGAGCAGGGAGTATATAATGCCTGCATCTGTAACTTTCACTCTATGCATCTGAAGAAGTGAGGTTTTTACCCACGAAAGCTTATGCCCAAATAAATCTGTTAGTCTTTAAGGTACCACCAGACTCCTTGTTGCACTTGTGGTTTGTGATGTTCAGTTTTACAATGTACTGAGTAAGGAGACTTCTACCACTTCTCAAAGGAGACGAATCCATAGCCTAATATATCACACTACTGGGAAGTTTTCCTTGACCTTCAGCCAGGATTTTCCCTTTCTTAATTTCAAACCATTACCTCTAGTTATTCCACCCTACTTAACTCCTCTCCTTCCTGGGTAGTTACATATTTCAACTTACACCTTATTCCCCCCTTTTAGCCAAATTACACTTAAGATCACTTACACTACAAACACAAAACTTTTTCTCTTGCTTGTGTGGACAGAAAAAGACACGTATAGGAACCATGTTTTAGCCTAAGTATCTTAAAGGGTTTAAACATGGTTTCCCAACATCTATATGACAACTTGTTCTCACCTACGCAGGCAAGAATAAATCCTGTTCTAACACTGTTTGCCGACAGCCATGCTTAGACATGGCTATTTTTAAAGCACAGACAGGGCCTTAATCTTTCCTCTGAAATTGATCCCTCCACCTGCCTGATCATTTTTTGTTGCTCTTTATTCTTCAGGATTGAAGAAAATCAGAATGCACAATACGGGGATTTCACCACTCCGTGGAGAAAACTGCTGTTTAGCTGTCCTTTCATATAAAGTACTTGATGTGTCTACTTGTGAATCTCTTATCAGCAAAGAGCACGTCAAGGGCTAATTCAGACAGAGCTTATACAGATTTAGCAACCTGCTGTAGTGATGCTTAACCTGTCCAGTAATACAGCCTTGATCAAACCTATTACAGATTTTAAAGGGACACTGTCAATTACAGTCATTTAGGCCAGCAATTAGGCATGTAAAGAAAAGGTTTTACAACCCTGATTATTAACAAGAGAGTTTTAATTACATTATTAAAAAAAAAATCAATGAAAATTGTTTTTTGTTGAGATTTAAAAATTTTCTTTCGGCATTGGGAACTCAAACACTGCAACAGCTCTGACAGGACATGTGAATCAGAAAATGAAACTGACCAGAAAAACATGAAATTGATTGGTTAGTTTTCATCGCCCAAACAAAATGAAGGGCAAAAAAAAAAAAAAAAAAAAAATCAATAAAAAAAATAATGGCAGATAAGTTAGATTTTAAAACAACATTACTCTTGAGGTAACAAAAACAACAAGGAGTCCGGTGGCACCTTAAAGACGAACAGATTTATTTGGGCATAAGCTTTCATGGGTAACTTTCACTCCATGCATCTGAAGGAGTGGTTTTTTTCCTCACGAAATCTTATGCCCAAATAAATCTGTTAGTCTTTAAGGTGCCACCGGACTCCTTGTTGTTTTTGTGGATACAGACTAACACACCTACCCCCTGACTCTTGAGGTAACAGTGTAAACTACTGCTAGCATCACAAATAAAGGAATCTGCTTTTTAAAAAAATATTTTTTTTAATTTGACAGTTTCCCTTTAACAAAGTTCAGATTTGAATAGAAGCCTTTTTAGAGAATAAGCATTCACATGGCAATGCACGCAGCCTGTCTGTCAGCAGATAACGTGTGTAAGATAAATAGTCTTCAATGGACTGAAAAACCCACCCACAAGTGTCCAGCATCCAATAAGATACAGCTCAGTTGTCTCTAGTTCCCCTCCTTGTCACAAAAGGGCGGCCAATCGGAAGGCAGCAAGTTTTTCTGCATCAAGCACTTGTTATGTAACATCGTGCGCTTAGTTAGTCCCACGGGCAAGGGCTGAGAGATACACATGTTCAGCTCACCAGCTGCACAGACATTTTAAAAACGTGTTGCCCTTTGTACGGTTCTGAACAAACACTTACGGTGTAATTGCAGTCCGATCTATATATAAACCGACAACTATGAGCCGCAAATCTGCTGGGCACCGAAACGAGAGAAGAAATACCAAAACACACGTTGTGTATACTGCTGTTAAAAAGGGATACAGTCAAGGATCTGAGGGCCAGAAGCTGTCTTGCAAATACGTTTTTTTTAAATGAGCTAATCAGTGCTGAATGGTTCCAACTGCAGCTGGTAATTAGGTCCCCTCTAGCCATGGTCAGCCAGCTCCAACCCAGTTACGACCTGGCATGCCCCATGCTGCAATAGCACACCATTAAAAGAAGCCCAGTGCAGCATGGATCCAGAGTACAGGGCATTGCTTTGCAAAACTTGTTACATAAAGGGGTCCTTTGGATACAGAAGTACCGGACTTTGCAGAGCCATACCATATTCTTAAACACCACTTCCTGGACTCTAGTGTCATCCAGCTCCGCACGTCAGTGAAGTTCTCAGTTTCACATCACCTGGGAGTGGTAGCTAGATAGAAAATCAGAACTATGGGGGAGACTTAAATAAAAGGCTTTAATATTTAGGAACATAATCCTCTAATTAATAGCCTTTTACATTTTTACAGCACCTTTCAATCCACAGGATATAAAAGCACATCGCAAACTACATGTGTGTAGCATCGCTGAAAGGCAGCCAGCTCTGGGGTGAAGGGGGCTGACCAACGGATACATAGCATACTGCAGAACAGGGCACTGCAAGGGAGAATAAAGGTTATACTCTGCCTTTGAAATGAAAGCAGCTGTCTTTTCTAAACTTCCTTAGGACGATGCAGAGCTGATCTCAAAACCACCCCCAGGTAAGTGAAGTATTTGCCTTACACAGCAGAAAAGAGGTTTTATGCTTAACAAAACCCCAGGCCCGAAGTCCAATCTTTTCCAAAGACAGTCTCATTATCGGACAGGAGGGGAACAGCACAAACAGAGGACCCTAACACCACGCAAACACACACATAATGTGCAAGAAATCACAATTTTAGTCATAACTCCTGGCCTCAAAACACTAGCCCAGGAGATCAAAGTACTTAACAGACGCTGAAGCCTGTTGCCAGTGTCTGAATCAATGTCACAATGAAATTGAGAGCTAACAAAGAAAACATATTGCCCTTCTGGATTTTTAGCACTGAGGCCAGCAGAGGTCAGTATGATCACAAGACTGAAGAAGATTAAGTCTAACATTGGCACACAGCACAAAACATTGTCTACCAGTTACCACAGATTAGTAGATATCTGAATGAAGATACAAACACGCATGCTAGTAAAGCAAGTAAAATCCCAAAGCAAGGCAATATTAAAGCATATGTGCTGGGCTTATGGGACATTAGTGATTTGTCTACACTATACAGCTTGGCCATGTCGCTAAAAGTCGGGCAGTGTAAACGCTGTTTGTCAGCACTTTTGCGGACAAAATACTTCCACTCCCTACGAGCAGGGGATGCGTTGTGGACAGGAGCGCACTCCTGCCGACAACGAGCCGTTTACACTGCCACTTGCCGCGACAAAAGTTTTGTCTTTCGGGACGGAGGGCTTTTTTAAGCACCTGTGAATCACAAAAGTTGTGTCGTTCAATTGGCCGTGTAGACAAAGCCTTAGACAAGCTTTGTTATATTTGTGGCTCACTCACTCAGCCGTAGTAGAAGATACAATGCCCATGCTAGCAAGAGCCCTGGTCCCATTATTCTAGTGCAGTCTATATATTCATATGCCTGCGATGAGGGACCCTCAAATACACAAACATGGACTCAGGGGAATCCACAGAGGTAGAGTGGTGTAGTGGTTAGTGCAGGTCACTGGGCGTCAAATCTTCATACTATTCTCAGCTCCACCACTGACTCTCTGACACATTTCGAGCAAGTCACTTCACACACCCCCACATTCTGTTTCCCCATCTGTAAAATGGGGTAAACCACCTATCTCATGGGGCAAGGAAAAGAACTGTAGGGCTTAGTTAATGTTCGTTCCTCAGATGCAAGGTGCTAGAGAAAGACAAAGTATTATTATTATACAGCATGTTACATTTGCAGACATTGGTTACTCTACAGAAGGGAAGTATAGTATTTACATTTTGCAGATGGAGAAACACAGATCTTGACTCACAAGCAGTGAGAGAGTTCTTGTCAAAGCCAGAAATCGATCACAGATCCCTGGCTCCTATGTTCAGGCCCATTATTTACCGAGCTCTGACAATATACTTGGCAATGCACAAACACAGGAAAATTCCCTAAATCACATACACCAGGCTATGCCTCCTCTTTGATGGATGGAGATCTACATACCCTCACTGTAGAGCACTGCCCAAGGAACTCACATTAACCTGGAAGAATCAAATGATGGCCGGAGAACAATAAGGGAAAGGCAATGAAAAAGACATTAAATTCTAAACATGGTCCAGCCATGAGGCTTGACAATTTATCTTGAAATGAACAGGCCTGGCATAAATTAATATTTCCTTCCCCAAGAGAGAGTTCCCCACTCAACTAAGACCTCATCCAGATCTGATGAGCATTATCCTTATCGCCTTCCAGTGTTCCAAACAAAGGCATCCTACCACATGTATGCTAGACCTCATGGTCAGACAAATGTCCCTTCACAGTATCATTCGGAATAAGAAAGCAAGTGTCACAGTTCAATATACAGACACTGCCCAGTGATCAAATACTATATGATAAAACACTTAAGCATTTTAGTCTGTTGTTTCTGAGGAACAAGTAAAGGGGGTTAATAACAAGGCAAGAAGTTTACTATCCGTACACAGTGGAGACCTTTGTTTCTACCACAGATACTGCAAGCTGAAGGTCTTGTCTTGAATTCAGTCAGTGGCAGTTTGGGGTGCACAAGGAATGCAGGACCAAGCTGTAAGCCATCATGCAAGTTGCATCATTTTAATTTGCATGACAGCAATTTCCTCAAGAATTAGAAATTCAGCTGAATTTCCACACTTCATTTCTCTTTGTTCTAAACTAAGCCTCCCACCTCTGTGCCATCCTTCATAGGCATGAACAACAATCATATTTTAGCCTTCTCTGATGCTTTCCATCTTAGGATCTCAAAGCTTCCCAGCACATCTGCAAGGTGGGTATTATCCTCATTTTCCAGGCGGGAAGCTGAGGTGCAGAGAGAAGTGATTTTACCAAGGCCAGACAGGACAGGTTTATCCAGATGATATATCAGCAGCACATTGGAAAAATGAAGCCATGTTTCTAGTCCACAAAATCATCCTTCTTTCATACAATATGGAAAAGGCTTAGTGGGCCATCTAGTACAATGTTTCTCAACCTTTTTGATACCTGGGACTGGCTTACTCCCTTCCTAAACTGTGTCAGGGAGATCTCAGGGACTGGTCGTTGAAAAACACTGATCTGGTACACCCCAATGCCAATGCAGGATTACTTCCTCCAGTCCAGTTTTTAGCAGATTGTCCCTTCTCACTGAAATGAATGAGCTTCACTCAAATCTATAGAATGTCACAGTCCAAAATCTTGATATTAGCAAATACTTCCTAGTATTCAGCCCATGTTTTCCTTTTCCTTAAATTGTCACCCCAAATTTCTAGTTATAACCCTTTTGTGCTGCTCTAAACTAGTCCTTCCACTCATTGGCATCTACACCTTTTAAATACATGCACATGTTTTTTGTGTCCGTCCCCCCTCAAATGATCAATGTGAAATATTCATCCTTTGGCAGGCTTACTGGCTTTAATCGATGCTAAATGTTACCTTTTCCCCTTGAAATGTAAAGTAATACAGATTTAAATGTGGTGATTTTAATTAACACAGTGTTGGGACACTCATTTTCATGTGACAAAATGAAAATGTTAAATGAAGCTGAGAGACTGTTGTTGCCTTGTGCATTCCACATACATGACGAACCCAGGTTTGCTGAACTCCATTTCACTGATGCTTAGTTATTATTAATTAGGATTAATGAGTTCTTCCCTTTGCTTGGGACCAGGGCCTTTTGCCATGCCCAGGACCAGTCAGCTTGTTTCAGACTAGATAGAACAGCCTAACCGGATCATAGCCCTGTAAAGCCACTTGGGATTCTCTTCACTGCAGTTTAAAGTCAGGGAACAGAAAATGCACACTTACCAGAACTTGTTAAAGGCCCCCCCTCTGATTTTTCTGTGTTCTCAAGTGTCACCACCCACTTTGGTCACAATCATTCAATTGACAGAAGTAAGAATAGAATCCAGATTCCTGACCCCCTCGGCCACTGCTCTAACCACTAGACCACATACGATTAAAACTATTACTACCTGTTAGAAATCTCCCTTCCCCTAGCAGGGGTTGAGAATGTGATTTGCTCAAGTGTTTCTTTGTTCTAACAGTATGCAAAGAAATACAAATCACAATTTATCTGAACGGAAGTAACCAACCAGAGACAAACCTAACAGTATTTGCCACAAACAAATACAGAGGACTCACTTTGCTCATCAGTAAAATGCAGCCACTTCTGGAGTGGACTCTGACAGCTGTTAACATTTACCTGTTTAGTGTCCTGTAGGCAGCATCCACATTCCCATTCTGGACCATCACCGTTCTGGCAATAAATTTCAGGTGATGTGACATTTTGGGGGTAGCTGTTCCTGAAGAAGCTTAAATCACAGAGCTAGAGAGCTCTGTGCCGTATTTTTGGCTGCCACACAGATAACCTGCTCTTCGGGGAGGCCACTGAAGTGAAGTGTGAGATCTGGGGGGGAAAGAAGCCCCAAAACTTAAGCATAAGTAACAGATTTCTAAACAGACATTTCTTGTGCCTTTTCCAATTGATGTGTATGGTGCAAAGCAATTGATTTGTTTCTATCCTAAGGTCCTTTTCTTTAGAAAATTTTAACCAGATCTCTTTTGACCCTATGAACAGCAAACTGTCGCACACCAGCAGAATTCTTGAAAATGCTACTAGATGTGCCCAGATTTCCTCTGCTCAGGCCTTGCTTATCCTGTGCTGCACCGATCACATTTTTCATGACTATCCCTTTGAAGACATGCTTTAAAAAAATAATAATTGTAAAGTACATAGGGGATTTGGGCTAGTTGGCGCTTTTTGCTCGCCAATGGCAAGAAAACATTTGCCAAAATCCCACATGTATTAAGTACTGTTATTAATTATTATTAATTATTATTATAATGGAGATATCCCATCTCCTAGAACTGGAAGGGACCTTGAAAGGTCATCGAGTCCAGCCCCCTGTCTTCACTAGCAGGACCAAGTACTTATTTTGCCCCCGATCCCCAAGTGGCCCCCTCAAGGATTGAACTTACAACCCTAGGTTTAGGAGGCCAATGCTCAAACCACTGAGCTATCCCTCCCCCCTTGGGTTGGCCTGCTAAATCCAGGGTTGTGAGTTCAGTCCTTGAGGGGGCCACTTGGGGATCGGGGGCAAAATAAGTACTTGGTCCTGCTAGTGAAGACAGGGGGCTGGACTCGATGACCTTTCAAGGTCCCTTCCAGTTCTAGGAGATGGGATATCTCCATTATAATAATAATTAATAATAATTAATAACAGTACTTAATACATGTGGGATTTTGGCAAATGTTTTCTTGCCATTGGCGAGCAAAAAGCGCCAACTAGCCCAAATCCCCTATGTACTTTACAATTATTATTTTTTTAAAGCATGTCTTCAAAGGGATAGTCATGAAAAATGTGATCGGTGCAGCACAGGATAAGCAAGGCCTGAGCAGAGGAAATCTGGGCACATCTAGTAGCATTTTCAANGCGGGGGTGGTGGTGTTGGGGCACAGGGCAGGGTTAGGCAGTTCCCATATTTTCGGGGCATGTACCCCCGGGGCTATGCAGAGGTCTCCCGGGGAGTACATCAACTCATCTAGATATTTACCTAGTTTTACAACAGGCCACATAAAAAGCACTACTGAAGTCAGTACAAACTAAAAGTTCATACAGATAAAATGAGAAGTTAAGCAATTTTTCAGTAACAGTGCGGCTGTAACACTTTTGTATTTTTATGTCTGAATTTGTAAGCAAGTCGTTTTTAAGGGTGATGAAACTTGGGGTACGCAAGACAAATCAGACTCCCGAAAGGGGTACAGTAGTCTGGAAAGGTTGAGAACCACTAGCTTAAGGCACAATGTTCCGCGATCCCTGTCTATCCCGCTGTTTTACAGAATGGCTACTTTATTGTGTTTCTAAAACTTAATTCTTTTTATGAGGCTAGACTGGTCTATTGTTCAGCAGGGCCGGCTTTAGGCCGATTCCCCTGATTCCCCAGAATTGGGCCCCGCGCTTAAGGCGCCTTTTTAATTTTTTTACTCACCCGGCGGCGGTCCGCTCCGGGTCTTTGGCGGGGGGTCCTTCAGTGCCACGGAAGACCCGGAGTGGACCCCCCCCCCCGGCGCCAAAATGCCGCCGAAGACCCGGAGTGGACCCCCCCGCCGCCGAAGTCCCGGACCGCCACCGGGTATTAGAATCGGGCCCCTCAGTTCATAAAGCCAGCCCTGTTGTTCAGTTCCCCAACCTGGAAGACCAATGTACTACTTTTCATCTGGTCAATACCCTATGACTTGTCTGACTTGGGTGGCCCTACAAGGAGTTAAAACTCCCACTGGAACACACAACCCTTTCCACTATATCAAGGAGCAGTCCCTAGGGAAGGATAAATTAGAGTTCAAGAAAATGAAAGTATGCAAAATATGGAACAAAGCTTATTTACCGGTATAAGGGACAAGCCCTTTCCTACCAGATGTTTAATTTGTGGTACAAAATCAAACAGTACAGTCCTCTAATGTATGATCCTTTGCTGATATAGAAGTGTGTTTATTGATAAGAGATGCAGGACATTAGGCACTGAATGCATGCTTTGGAACACAGGAGAGGTGATCACCCTATTAGGAAGTGTTTGTGGTTAGGACAGGGGACTGGAACCAGGATTTCTGAGTTCTGTAACAGTTCATGGCAACTGCACCTGTATTCCCCCTCCGTGATCCAGCAAAGGCACCCGCTCCAGGCTCCTCAGCTGTCATCTCTCTTGGGTAAAGACCCACATCTCTCTCCCTTCTGACCAGGGTTTTCCAGGCTGCACCGTTCCTTTCCTATGCTGTGAGTTCCCCAGCAAGTCAGGCTGCCTAAGCAGGCCTGACTGTGCTTTCTCCTCAGGGGCCATAAACAGCGCAGTTGCCCACAGGTCTAAGCTGTTACCGCACAGCCCGTTTTAAGCAAGCACATTTATTCTTTAAGGTGAAGGCATTACAGGGAAAACATATTAAAACAATAAAGTAACCTACACATGCTAAGAAGCTTACCAGAGATCACCCCCTACTCCAGGAAGGCTGTTGGCAGTGATCAGTTCTTCAAACCCCAGCAAGGAGTTTGTCTGTGGTTACAAGTTCAGAACAGCTGTTAGCACAGAACAAGCATGCCCACAAATGGTTCGTTCTTTTTTTTCCAGTTAGGGCCTTTGAGCTTGTCCTTATGTAATAGCTGATCATTGGACAAAGGTCCCCATCTCCGGGCAAAGCTTCTAAAGGCTGAGTTCTTGCATAGCCAGAGAAGGTACATGTGCATAAACTACCCCCTAAATATTTCCTGGGAAACCCTCTTACCTTTGGTTGCCCCAAAAGTTTATCCTTGTCTGGAATATTGTTTCAAAGCTTCCTTTAAAAGTCATAACATTGCTCAGGGTTTAGAGTGGTCACATCTCCCCCCTAGAGAAGTTACAATCCACAATATGACATAAACTTCACATTTATTATACAATGAACTCCAACACCATTTCAACTTCATTCAATGAGATCTCCTAAAGATATTGCAGAAAATTGCCATCTCCTGTGACAAGTTCCATTCCCAACTCTGGCACTGAGCCGCTGTGTGACCCTGGGGCAAGTCACTTTGTATCTCTGTGCCTCAGTATTCCCATTGATAAATTCAGACTGGAAATAAGGCGCACATTTTTAACATTGAGGGCAATTCATCATTGGAACAAAGGATCGAGGCTGATGGTGGATTCTCCATCACTAGTGATGTTTAAATCAAGATCGTATGTTTTTCTAAAAGATCTGTTGTAGTTCAAACAGGAATTATTTTGGGGAAGTTCTGTGACCTCTGTTATACGGGAGGTCATAGAATCATAGAATATCAGGGTTGGAAGGGACCTCAGGAGGTCATCTAGTCTAACCCCCTGCTCAAAGCAGGACCAATTCCCAACTAAATCATCCCAGCCAGGGCTTTGTCAAGCCTGACCTTAAAAACCTCTAAGGAAGGAGATTCCACCACCTCCCTAGGGAACCCATTCCAGTGCTTCACCACCCTCCTAGTGAAAAAGTTTTTCCTAATATCCAACCTAAACCTCCCCCACTGCAACTTGAGACCATTATTCCTTGTTCTGTCATCTGGTACCACTGAGAACAATCTAGATCCATCCTCTTTGGAACCCCCTTTCAGATAGTTGAAAGCAGCTATCAAATCCCCCCTCATTCTTCTCTTCTGCAGACTAAACAATCCCAGTTCCCTCAGCCTCTCCTCATAAGTCATGTGCTCCAGCCCCCTAATCATTTTTGTTGCCCTCCGCTGGACTCTCTTCAATTTTTCCACATCCTTCTTGTAGTGTGGGGCCCAAAACTGGACACAGTACTCCAGATGAGGCCTCACTAATGTTGAATAGAGGGGAACGATCACGTCCCTCGATCTGCTGGCAATGCCCCTTCTTATACAGCCCAAAATGCCATTAGCCTTTTTGGCAACAAGGGCACACTGTTGACTCAAATCCAGCTTCTCGTCCACTGTAACCCCTAGGTCCTTTTCTGCAGAACTGCTTCCTAGCCATTCGGTCCCTAGTCTGTAACAGTGAATGGGATTCTTCCATCCTAAGTGCAGGACTCTGCATTTGTCCTGTAGGTCAGCCTAGATGAACATAGTGGTCCCTTCTGGCCTTAGTCTCTTTGGAGCTATAAGTAAAATAGGGTAAATAGTACTAACCCTACCTTCGGGCCTAGGAACTGAATCCATTACAGTTTGTAAAATGCTTTGAGATTCTCCAATGAGAGATGCATTTCTGGTGAGCGAGCTCTGAAAGGGCACATTATCTGCCCCTCTCTGTTCATCAAACTCACTCCACCAAACCACTACTCGTGAGATAGCTTGCTCCCTGCTCGACAACCAGTGTTTTGTAAACCGGGGGAGGGCTAGCAGAAGCACTAGGCCATCACTGAGGCTAATGTTTGTCACACATACTCTCTGGGCTCCTCTGTCAGCTCGTGTGGAGTTTGGTCAATATCACATTAACATATGGGGAAAGTCATTGTTCTGTGGAACAGCACTGGAGCAAAATGTCCTTCCTAAGGGACAAGTGTCAAAACTGACAGGGACCTGTAGAAAAATGAGTGTTGGCGGTATGTTCCAGACAGATTCCCCCGCTTCCCCCAGGAACTGAAGTCCTCTGTTTATCCATGGAACAGTACAGCATGCTGGGCACGTTACCCATACATTGTCTCACCAGTGGGTGTCACCTACACCCTAGAAGTCCCATTGCTAGTGGCGAGAAAGGAGTTCACTCCTTGGTCTTATTGAGTATATTCTGCAATAGCTATTCCAGTCAATTTCCCTGGGTAGGCAAGCCCGTACATGTTTTCAGTGTAACCACAATAAAGGATGTCACTGTTTCTCTCCCACACCCGCCCCCAGTCAGCGTGGTTTGCACAGACTTCAACCTGCCTCATCAAATGCCTGGG
This sequence comes from Trachemys scripta elegans, assembly GCF_013100865.1. Classification (NCBI taxonomy): domain Eukaryota; kingdom Metazoa; phylum Chordata; order Testudines; family Emydidae; genus Trachemys; species Trachemys scripta. The sequence goes on from NC_048321.1 coordinate 7,524,196, forward strand.
GGAAAATATGAGCCTTGTAGCACGCAAAGGAGGTTAACAGGGCCACAATCTGATGGACTGAGGCAAGGAGAGAGTTGCCTTCGCAGAAATAACTCTGCCACTAGCCCCTTTCCAGTTTAAACCAAGGAGACTTCACCTCAGGCGCCTCCACCGATCACAACAGCCATTGGACCACACAAGGAGAGAGGCAGCCTGTCATGTAGCGAAGCCCTAAATCATTCGGGGCTCCGTTCTCCAATCCCACTTCATTAAAAGTGTTGGGTGAACCCCAGAAAGGTTCCTAGTTTGGGTTTGGTTCAGATCAACACCCTGTTCTCTGGCTGATCCAAAACCTCGTGTCAGCAAACTCGGGCTGGAAATTTCATGATGTCAGGCTCACTCATGAGATTTCGGGAATCAGAAGGGACCACGGATATCATGAAAACAGACTTTCTTGCCCATACGCTGGTGCTTCAGTGTCCCATCATGGCCCAGCCCACACTGGGGCTCAGCAGTGAGCAATAATAAGATATGGATTAATCACACATTTCAGGACCTTTCAATCGTATTCATTCGAAAAGCAATGACTTCAACGGGCTGTAGATCAGACTCTATCTGCAGGCCCCAATATTCCCAGCTGCTCCATGCAGAGAAATCTCCGAGGCCATGTGGAGACCCCATGGTTGTACATGAACACAGGGGTTTGCCAGCACAGCGCGGCTTCCAGGATCAGGGCCTGTTCGTTGCTGAGTGGGTGAGAAAGGGAAAAGAGCTGGCTGGGGAGGACAAAGATTTTTGTCATGTCTCCTGCTGGCTCTCAGATTCATGCTGAGTTTGATCAATATCACATTAATGCAAGGGCAGCTTTTCAATTACAAACCCATTGCTAGGGGAGTTTACAAGTGGGGTGTCTAAATTCAATAACATTTGACACAGAAGTTCTCTCAGGGGTGAATATTACCAGGGGTGATGGTTTAGAAACAATATCCGAAGAGGGATGATGGTGGGAGTCAGCGCGTGGTCTGAGACCAGGCGTGGAAGCCAGGATTCTGGAGATCTAATCTTGGCTCTACCATTGACTTGCTCTGTGATCTAGGCCAAGTCACTTCACTTCCCCCGTCTCCCCCCGACAGTGCGTAAGACGGAGAAGGTAACATTTCCCAGTCTGGCAGTAGAGGTAGTTAGGATTAAATTTGGTCATGCTTGCAAAGTACTGCAGAAAGGCAACATACTAAGTATTATTATTATTACCAGGTCAACAATCTATGGACTAAGATGGGTTTACACAAATTAGAATGGCTCCCTATGAGGCATTCCACTCTATTGGGTTAAAATCCACATTTTAAAAAACGCCTCCATCCAGATTTGCTCAGCAGACCAGAAGAGCTCAGTAGGGGGCCTTTAAGTGAAAAATTGGTGCTTCACAACCTTCCATAAATGGTCTTTTGGGTATGGGGCTTTTTCTAAAACTCCCATTAAAAGGACACAGTCTCACCTCAGTCATCACTTACCTTTACATTCTAGCCAGGAAAGCGACCTCATGGGGCTCCCCCATTTATTCCTTCTCCATCTTTTCTCATAGCAGCTCAGTTCACAAGCCAAAAGATATTTTTTTAGTTGGCCAGGCAGCTCTTCGAATTGAACCTGTGGGGTCTGAATTGGTAGCCGGGCGTCTTTCTGCCTCTCACCTCATCAGCAGTAATCAAGATCCTTCAGTCAGAACTTAGCCAAGGAGGTGCCAGGCAGAATGGACTCCAGCTCGCTTGGCAGGAGCTGTGGTGGCTGTCACAGAGCCAGTAGGGTGAAGCGCGCTTTCAGGCAGGTCCTGGTGGCAGAAGTGACTCAGAAACTCACAGGGAACAGTTGGGGAGTACGGAGGGGCTAGTTTTACAACGTTACTTGTCAGAGAAGACCCACATTTTTATGAGTTTGGGTGCGCATTTAAGGTGATGCCCACAGCCCCGGAGACCCAGATCCTCTGTATATCGGCAGAACAAGGTGAGACTCCCACCGTGAGCTGATCAGTGTGTCTCAGTCCTGACCAGGAGGCCAAGGAGAGCTGTGTCCATAGCCCATTGGTGCCTTGGCCACTCTAAGATGGCCAGTGTGGAGCCTTGTCCACATGCAGGACTGGATTTAGTGGCTGGTGATCGCCTGGGGTGCCAGGCTTTGGGGGGCTCTGCGTGCTGTTTTCGTTGTTAGCAACAAAAGGGAAAATAAAATGTTGGAAGAAGCATGTTTCCGGTATTGATGATAGTACATTTCAGTTCTTCGTAACATGAAAAAGTTTCTATAAGCTTAGAGGAAATGATTTTTTTTTTTTAATTTGCTTATATATGGCACGAATAAATACCCATTTACAGATCCTGGTGTGCAAATTTATCCTCTTATATGCCAGGGCTAAATCATGCATGCAAAGTCATGAAATGGACTACAAATGCAATAAAAAATAAGTTTAACAAATGGGGGGGGGAACCATTTGGCCTTGCCCGCATGTGCCGCCCACCCCAAGCACCTGCACTCACTCTCTCACGCTCGTCCCATGGCCACATACACATACCAGCCGCACTCGCTTGTTCCCAAGCCCCTTCCCTCTCTCATTGTGATCCTAGACTCTGGTGGAGGTCATATGTAGGATTTTAAGTCCACCGTGAGGCTAATTGGACCAGACAGCTGTAAACATTTGGTGGTCTCTGCTCCAGGGTACTAGTGGGACCTTGACCCTGCTATCTCTGCATCCCACTTAGCCCAGGCCCTGACAGGGCGGCTAAGCCAGGCAGTAGTATTCCTTAAAAGCAGACGAGTTTGATGTTCCTTGAAGGATAGCATCCCCCCTGCTGGGTCTCCATGGAAACGGCCATTCAGTCTAATTCCTGCCTCCTCTTTTCCCTTGCTCCACTGAGCGTTCACCTTCAATAATTCACATCAGCAGTCCCCAAGCCCAGCACGGGGGTTGGGAAAAGAGCCCGACACAGCCTAGCCGGCGCATAAGTTGCGTCTCGACAAGGAAAACAACTCTATTTTCCGCTTTGGACTTTAAAAGCCTTTTTTTAAAAGCTCCAGTCCAAGAGGGCTGTCAGTTTCCATTCCTCTTCCCACAAGCTTACCTGCCGATGGGCTTAATTTAACCCTTTGGAGACTGGGGCCATGCAGACATGTCCCTCTTAAGCAGTCCGTCATCAAGGAATTGCTAGCCTTTTCAGGGGGAATGTTTTCTTGTGCCGCTTGCTCAGGGGGTGCTGAGCACTGGAAACTGCCATTGATTTCCTTGAGACGTGGGGAGGCTCGGCGCAGGATCAGATCAACGTTGTCTTCTTCATTTTTGGAGGAGTGGTAGCTAAGAAAAGGCAGCCCTGGTTCCATCACACGCCCCCGTCCCTTCTACAGCACCCAGGCGTTTCGTGGAGGTTGGTGGCCTCGGAGACTGGCGAGGCTACCTCGATATGAAGGTGTGTACAGCTCGGCATCCAGCACTAGGAAAGTGTCATGCCCTGTCAAGGCTCCAGGCAGGGTGCTCTGTCCTGTCAGCCTCCAGTGAGCTCCCCAATGCTGTGGGCAAAGCAGACGGCCCACCTCCGTCCCCTTGATCTTCACGTTTAGGACAGCACCAGGGCATCTGAAGACAAGCTTAATCACAAGCCAAGGGAAGGTGACAAAGGCCAAGAGTAGGGAGCAAGTGGCCTTCTATACAATCCCATGTAGGCCGTGCTATGCCCAGCTGCTCCATGCCAACAAGTCTCTGAGGTCACGCGCAGCCCCATGGCTCTGTATGAACACCGGGATTTGCCAGCATAGAGCAGCTCGCAGGACGCTTGCAGGAGCGGATGGGTATTATTTAAGAACTCTTTGTCCAACCCTCGAACTCAGGCCCCAAACCTTGGAAGCATCCATTTCACTCATGATTTAAAAACGATTTCCCCTCACCCTTTGGCGCTGTCCAGTTCCAACAGGGAATCATGAGTGGCACAAATCACATAGGCAAGAGCTTCTTTGGACAATTACTGGCTCTGAACCAAGCGGTTTGGATCGTTCATATCATCAGCCAAATGTCTGGGCGTTAATTTAAACCTTGGTTCACCCATCATTGCCCAAGACAAAAGGGCCGAATTCCCCCATGACCGAAATCAAGGTGAAATCCATGCAGGGACTTTGGCCAAGCTCTGCAACTCGCTCAACGAGTCAGCGATCACCTGATATAGAGCGGACAAGCCGCATGACAGAACCATGGCAGGACCACCGAAGTCTTGGAGTCCTTTGAACAGAAGAAATTCTGGGCCTTTGACAGTTGTCTATTGCTTGGGACCCTTCACGGCTGTTTCAAGCACCTCTTGGGGAGTGAACTGGCCTCAAGTGAGAAGGCCGAGGCCCATGTGGGGTCGTCTTGCCTAAAACTACAGCTTGTATGGAGAATAAAATCTTGCCTAATAGCAGAGAGCAGCTGGTTCATGATACATGCTGGTGGGGTGGGGTGATGCGGACATGGCCATGCCAGTGATTGGCATTGGACGTGACCAGATCTGATTCCAAGGGCACACTTCAAATGAATTGGTTTTCTTCCTTTCACCCCCTGCACTGATGAGAGGCTGACGAGAAGAGGAAAGGGATTGCAATATTCTGTAGCTGAAGGGAGCGGGGGGACTGACTGGCTTTTCCCTCTAGTTGCCCAGTTTGAATCTAGCTTTAGTTGAAAGGCGTTACTGTCTGATTGCTGGCCGGAGGCTTGGCTGAAACTAGTTGATGGACAGGGGTCAGTGTCAGAGAAACCATCACGACACTTGGCACTGATTGGCCCCTAGGTGGCTGGCTCAGCAAAAGGCCCACAGGCTGAGCTGGCGCCGAGACTGAACTAGATACATGTTTTGAATGTGCCCAACCCCATAGCGTCATGATGGCACCTCTTTCCTACCTCCCATTGCTGTCCTTCCCGGGCAGGGCTGCAGCATGTTGGCACAGGAAGCTTGCCATGCAAACTTTAGTCATTCTGTAGCTGAAAAGTGGATTTCAGTCTTCAGTGTTCACCCTCTGAGGCCTTTAGCACTGAGGTCACATAGACGGACACCTTTCACAGGCACTAAATTTATAATACATACAGTGCCAAAAAAACGGAGCTCACTTCTGAGCAGAGGGCAGCAACTAACAGACATATAGCATGGGCAGGTGGGAAATTTGGGCTAAGGGCTCCAAGACAAACCCCTACGCTGACGAAAAGAGGGAGGCTTGGAAGCTAATGCAGAGCAGACAGGATGGCGGTGTCTTAAGGTCTCGCGCAAAGGACCCATATAAAGTGAATTGCATGGCACTCTTTCTGATCTATTTTGGAAGGGCAGAATGGCCCCTGCTGGGACTTGAATGGTTCTGGAGTCTAGTATTTCAGCTCAGAGGTTTGGAGCCAGGGCTGCCCAGAGGATTCAGGGGGCCTGGGGTCTTCAGCGGTGGGGGGCCCCCACCGCCAAATTGCTGCCGAAGACCCGGCGCTTCGGCAGCGGGTCCTGGGGCGGAAGGACCCCCAGCCGCAGGTCTTCAGGGCACTTAGGTGGCGGGTCCCGGAGCGGAAGGACCCCTGCTGCCGAAGACCCGGAGCAGAAGAAGCTCCGAGGGCCCAGGCCTCTCAAGAGTTTTCCAGGGCCCCCGGAGCGAGTGAAGGATCCCTGCAGGGCCCGGGGCAAATTGCCCCACTTGCCCCCCCACCCCCCGGGCAGCCCTGTTTGGAGCACTCAGCCTTCCCTCTCTGTTTCTGGCATTGCTGCTGTTTTGAGGATGCTGCAAACCCCAAATGTCAGTTTCCCCTTGTTCTTTACACTCCCCAGTGACATAAAACAGCCGCTGCCTAGTAACTAATGCCAAGCCCCGGCTAAACTTCTGAGCTTGGCTTCTCTGGAGGTAATAAAGAAGCAGGAGCTTTGATCCTCTAGCTCTGGCTAGACACATGCTTCACTCTGCAAGTCGGGGCACACGCTGAGGCCCAGCCATTGACAGGGTGTCTAAATCACAACCGCTCAGCTGAATCCAGTTCTCCCACATTGCGCAAAGCACGCCACCGTGCAAGGAACCAGTTGTGCGGCGGCGGCCCGGGTGCGTCAGCGCAGAGCGCAGCCCATGGTGCTGGCCTGGATCCTTTCCCAGCTGCATGCCCTCTGCCACGTGATACCACGCGCCTGCCGAGGTTTAATCCCCAAGCGCAAATAATGGAAGGAGATTGCAGAGGAGACCAACAGCTGATCCTAATGGAGCCCTCACCTTCACCTCTTTATGTTTCGGAGGCAGCTGGCCAAACAAAGTAGGGGCAATGTCTCCTCTGGGCAGCTCGCGTCCTCTCCCCCAAAGCAGCGTAGCTAATACCCTCCTTCCCAGGAGAGACAGCTGAGCACTGAGGCTGCAGTGAGGCTCCCTTCCCATCCCAGGCCGGCTGCTACCCCTGCAGATGGGGTGCAGAGACAACACTCAAGTGTTACAGGGGAGCCTGTGGGAGTTATGGCCTTGTCCCTGTTTTGTGGGAGTGGCTTGTTTTCCCTTCTCTCATTATCACCTTTAAATGATTAGCTCCTTTTTGGGGCGAGGCCTCTCTCTCTGTTGTTTCTAGAGCGCCGAGCTCAATGGGGTCCTGGTCCATGACTGGGGCGCCTAGGTGCTACCATAATACCCCTAATAGCACTGAAACATACAGCACCTTGCACAAGGGCTGCCTGCTCGATGACTGGGGTGACCAGCCACAACTGCCGTGCAAAGGCTGAATGGTGCCTGTTTATCCAGAAGGTTCGTGCACAGAGCGGGCTGAAATTTCATTCAAAATGCTTTTTCGCCCCGCAGTTTTGTTGCGCGAACGGATGCGTCCATCATCCACGAGGGCTTGTGTGTTTTTGGAAAACTGACAGTAGGAAAAAAAAAACGGGTTGGGGTTTAATGAAAACTTTCCAACTTGTTATTAGCTAGAATAACTGCCTGCTTTACATGGACAGATTACTGTCTTCTTAGGTGGCTTCTCCATTCCTGGAAGTTTGCAACCATGGCAGCCCAGTCTGCAGGATCCCCTGCTAACCTCTTGGTGGATGAATAGGCCTTTAGATCCACCCAGGATACCACATCGGCCGTCCAGCATCGTTTTCTGCCTCATGTTCTTCTGCCATCAGCTTTTCCTTCCAGTGCCCAATAACATGCATTTCCCACTCACCCTCTTAAAACGTGCCCCACCATGCAAATTGAATCTTTCTTTTTCATAAAAATCTCTGACTTGTGTTTACTGAGTTCCAATCCATTTTTTGCAGGACAGTTTATTCCAAAAAGATATAAAGGGGACATTTGATCAAGGCTTAGTTTAGAGTTTCAAACCCTAGTCCTGTATGGTCAACATCCATCAGAAGGCAGCTAACTGATCAGCACATGCCATTGCTTAAATAAGAATGGTAGGATTAAAGCCAGCTTTAAAGGTTTCATCTTTAATTCTCTTAAAAAACAACAACAAAAACCAAGCAGCACATTGTCATGCAGTGTAACACTTGAGAAAGCCACATTGCACCATGTTCTTCAAGCACAGTGAAGGTAGCTTTGAGCCTTCCCACCGCCCCCCTTAAAATCAAACAGCTTTAAGGGCAACATACAGCCTGCAGTGTGTTCTGCCTCGTGTGGACAGGTGTTTGGGGTGAGCAAGCACAGATGCCTTTCAAAACACAAGGCGGCTTTTTGCTTTGACAGTAGGAGCCTCCTGGAGCCCAAAATCCAAGTAATCAGGACCATTGGTTAGCAAGTCATTGAGCAACTTTCATTTACTCAGGCTGAACTGGTTTAGGATTTCAGTGTAACAGCAAATGCTGTCCTTACCCGCTCCACTGCAACTACAGCATCTGTTGCTGGGATCCCATTCTACCACGTGGCCGCGGCTGGGTTAGTACTGAAGTGGGAGACATGGAAAATTCAAGATGCCAGAGAACACATCTGCAATTCAGTTACATACTTACATTTTAAGTCCCTTGGGGCAGGGACTGTCTTTTTGTCCTGTGTTTGTACAGCGCCCAGCACCAGGCGCTCCTGGGCTATGGTAACACAAATAATAAAAAATGCAGCTCTCACCTCCAAGTCCGTCCTGAGGCCGTGTTGTAGCTTGGGAATGGGAGATGCTGCCTCTGTAGTCGGTTTCTTGGGTGACAAGACAACCACAATCTGACCCCTTGTCATCACTAAAGATCCCATGCCAATTATTGCAAGAGTTGTGGCATCCAACCCAAATACCCATCCTCGCCTGCTTCAATCCCGTCATTTCTAGGATTGTTTTTCCACTTCCTGCCCTGGAACACATGTAGTGGTGTTGCTGCCTGCCAACAGTGACTACATGTTCCACTCCAGAACTAGGTGCACTCTAGTAGCAGGTGAGGAGGGCCTTCAGGAGTTTGCCTGATGTCACGGGATCCATCAGACGAAAAGGCACCATAATATAAGGTGTTAAGGCAAAGGCTTTGTTCCACTATACATGTGAATTGTGTGAGCCTGGTTTAGAAACATGCAGGGAGGGTGTGTTATGCCAGGGAACGTGATCCAACGATGCACAGCCACTCCTGTCTTATACAAGAGCAGCCCATTCTCCTGGGAGATGGTCTTAATAATATACGTAGGCATACTACACCGTTAGCAGTTTGCACTTTGTCTCTCCCCTCAGCCTTTCAGAGATGTGCCAGGCCCTGTATCCTCTAGTTCGATATGTATTGGTGAAAGAGAGGCTACGAGCTGTGGGACTGGTCTCAGCTTACTTTGCAGTCGGCAGTACCTACTAGCTAGGTTCACCGTGTTGTACACAAGTAGTCTCCTTGTTTTACAGATGGAGAAACTGAGTCACAAAGAGAGTGGACTTGTCCCACAGCCATGGGTGAGAGAACTGAAATTAGAACCCAGGAGTTCTGGGCTCTCAGTCCCACGCCCAAAATATGCATGACAATTTATCTACCTCCCAGGGGAGGGTGCGAGTCTTAGTTAACGGAGTTCACATTGACCTGAAAGGCTCTAGAGAAGCACAAAGCATTGGTGCCGCTGGACCGACCAGGTATTAACGGAGGGGCGGGCAGGGGAAGTGCATTTCCACCGTCGAGCATTTATCAACAAAGATCACATTCGTCTGGAAACTGCTCTGGTTTAAACCTTTTAATAACATTAATTTTTTTCCTCCTGGAAGTTTATCAGACTTTTACACAGGCGTGAAATGTTTTACTTTAAAAAAAAAAAAGAAAAGAAAAAAAGGCAGAAATAAAAAAAGAAATTAAATTCACACATTTTGGGAAGTGCCTCAAGTCGAGCATCAAGAAGAATACACGGGCCCTTTCCTAGCCAGCAGTTCTGACTCCCGATTCCCAGTCCAAGCGGCTGGATTGGATTCCTTGCTGGAGGAGGGCAAGTGAGGCAAAGATTTGGAGTGGCTGCCCGGATGCTGGTTAAGCACGTAGCTCCCTGCTTCCATGGCCCCGGGCACACTCTGGCATCTCGGGGGGTCTCCCGTACCCGGAGGTTGCGTGGGGTGGCAGTAGGCGGGCGAGCTCTTGTCAGGAGTGACGGAGGTGGAACGGAAGAAGGGCGCGGGGGCTGTCAGGTTGTTGTGGAGGAAGAGAATGACCCCGCAAGCGTTTGGTCCGAGCAGGGCCTGGCTGAAAGCAGCATTCAAATGCCCTAGGTTCGCCAGCCCCAGTGGCGGGTTGCAGATGGGTGAGGTGTGCATCCAGGTCAAGTTCATGGCAGACCAGTCGGCCAGAAAGCAGGCCTGCTCCCTCCACACCGCGTCAGCTTTGCCGTCGGCTGCGGCCGGGTCCGTGAGGTGCAGCTTCTCCACAGCGGGGCTTTGGACAGAGTCTTTGCTGGGCACTGCGGGCTTTCCTGCGGAGCTGTCCACTGCTGAAGGCTTGGGGTGGGACTGCTGGAGGAGAGGGGAGAAAGGGGGCACCTTAGGCTGAGACGGCGTTGACTTTCAAGAGCCTTGGCTGCTACAGCCAATATGGCCGACCTGCTGGAGCTCCCCGCAAGGCCGACAGATGTGGCAAGAGCGGGCAAGGAGGAACCCACAGCTCCCATGGGGAGACCAGACAGACCTCTCGGCAACACATGGCCCTCACGGACACCACGCAAGCCCCTATAGGACCCACTTCACCCATGTCCCCAGTGCAGCATGTGCCACAGAAGTTCCTCCCCCCAGCCAGCATCCCACCTGCCACAGACCCAGCTCCATCCCCATTCTGCTGGACCGAAGCTTTTACATGCTGCAGTTCTACTAGTAATTCCCACCTCTCTCCCAAGGGACAGCTACCTCCAAGTCTGCCAAACAGCACATCGCTCGGACAAGAACAGACCTAGAGGAGCCTCATCCGTGGGCCTTTAATCCGTATACAGATGGAAGGGGTTGAATAGACCGGTTACCCAGCAAGGAAGCCCCCTTACCTTCGCCAGTTTGCGTGCATGCTCTGCTGGATTGGAATCAGGACAGGAACTGTTCAAGGCGACATGAGGGAACCAAACTTTCAGCATCATTTCTACCTGCAGCAGGGTGCCCAGGTATCGCTCCCTGCAAGATGAGAAAAGAAACAGGGGGTTCCTCTCAAGCCAGGGGAGATCGTTGTGCAGTTTTACCCTGCTGAGCCCAGACAGATCGGTCACAGCCTAGCGCCTTGCACAGGTATCACACAATTAACGTGAGAAAGAAGAGACAGTCAGGCTCCCGCAGCAAGGAGACTGCCCTGTTATTCCGTACGGCTGCCTCTCTTTCAGAGACACCTCCAAAACAGGCCGAGTTCCCCCAACAAAAAGATGGGCCTCAACTTTTAAGATCTGGGCTTTGAATTTCAAGTTACAGAATAGCAGAAATTCAGTACTTTGATGCCTCCCCTCCCCTTTGTCCAAAAGGAACGTCTCCCTCCCTCCCCAGGGCTTCCCTCTGCCATAGGATTAGAGATTTCAGTGAAGAAAAGGGACGAGGGTAGCAAGTGATTTGTGGTTTCAACGTGTGCCAGGACTTGGCTTGGTTCGAAAAGCCCAGAGGCATTTCCTAGGCTGTATGCAACGGTGCAGTCCAGCACTACCAGTCATGGGTGATTGCTGCCAGTGGGGGAATCAACCGCCGGGAGTAGCACAGTGATAGTGCCAGGAAGAATCCAGCTATTTCTCTACTGACACCCAAGGCAGACCTCAGCCCCGGGGGTGTTTAACCTGGGGCGCCTGCGAGTCAAACGGCAAGTGACCCGGGGCACCGACGTTCTCAAGGAAACAGCACAGGAGTTCAGTGGGAAGTTTGCTGATGCTGGAAACGCTGGACAGAGTCTGTGCACGGTCTGGCTCTCCCTCCCACAGCCAGTCACACACCAACCACTGCGGAGCTCTTATAATGATTTTGCGGAGGAGACGCTTACCCCATTTCTGGCTTTTGCAGGACTCCAACTATCCTCTGAATCCTGTCCATGGCCACGCTCCGCTGGAAGCTGCTTAATCCTGGGGGGCGGAATAAAAAACAGAGCAAGGCTATTAGTTTACAAACAAACCGAACCAACTTTACTGCTGCGAGAGAAGGCAGTCGCTTGGGAAGCCATGGCCAGGCTGATTCAGCCTCCACACTGCTCAGACTCTGATTACCCAGGGGAGATTATGGAGAGATCACGCCAATTACATGCAGCGTGGACAGACGCGAGAACCTAGCCCTCAGATTAGCTGGAGGAAAAGGCCAGCACAATGCGGGGGGGTTGAGACGTTGTCATGTCTTTGCCCTCCCACTGCAGATACAGTGAATTGCAGCCTCTGCTTCTTGTAGCGGAGGCTGTTGTACTAGGAGAAGTCACCCCCGTAATGCAGCCAGCATGGAAAAGGTTTGTATGCTGGAGAAGCAGGTGCCCCTGGGGCTCTATTAGCACCATGTGATGACTTTCTGAAGGGCAGGTATCACGCCACACCAGCTGCCTTCTTGCACGTTATTCCGAGCCATAATCATTTCTTCACAGCCAAGAGTGGGCGTGACACAAGCAGGCAGCGCGACACGTGTCTGGCTGATGGAACTCGCACGCACAGAGACACGTGTAACCAGCCCGCTGAGAGAGAAAGGAGAGCAGGCTCCCAGCGCCGAGCGGGAGCTTCAATGAAAGCCTGCTCTTTCAGATTTCCAACAGCGTGTTCTTAGGGCAGGAAAGCAGCGATACAAAGCGCAAGCAGCTCCCTGGGAATTTCTCAGCTCACGCTGCGATCAATGCAGCTTACAATGGCCTTCTTTACTAGGCAATTTAGCACAGTCAACCCAGGGGCAGAAATTAAGATGAGGGCTCAGGAGAGTGCTAAAAACAGAAAGGAATTCAGAGAAGATCTTGTAAGGGGAATAAGCTAATGCCAACAGACTACACATTAGCCCACATCTGGCCCTTCAATTCTTTTCGGGGGCAGAGGAATAAGGGGAAAACAATGAGTGTTGGGTACGTAACACACTAGTCTCTTAAGTACTGAGCAATGGTAAAGCACCCGTATCTACTCTAGTATCCTAGAATATACAGGATCTCAGAGCTGCAACACCCATTAGATCCTCAAATCCCTTCCCATTCCAGGGCAGGGCAGCCGCCTGCTAGCAGATGTAATCAGATTAATATGTAAACACAACGGGTGATTGAGTCATAGGGCCAAGATGATGCAATGACCCCACGCTGGGAAAAAGAAGTCAGAGGGATTGGGCCAGATCCTCGGCACAGATCTGCTGACTTCAGCGGCACGACATTGATTTAGACCAGTGGAGAATCTGGCCCATTCTCTCAACGGCATTTCAGGCTGAAGGATCCTTACCACTTACGGAGCACTTTACGAGCGTTAATGAATCCATAATGAAGGGCCAGATTCTGATCTCAGTCGCATCAATGAGGAGTAAATTCAAAGAAGTCAAAGGAGTTACCGTAGCGTAACAGAGCTCAGAATCTGGTCCTGGGAGAAGGCAGCTTTAGCACTGGGGTAAAGCCCTGGATGCACCCTTATAGAGAGTGAGAAATTCTGCCGTCCAACACATGCACGTTACAGGAGCCAGAAATCCTCTTCCTCCCCGTGGTGGTGATTACAGGTCCTTAATCTAGCGCACGCATTTATATGCGCAGGAAGCATGGAAAACGAATGAGAGATGCCACCGCTTTCCTCGGGGATGTGATCTCAGAACCAGATTGCCAAGCGTGCAGCGCCACATCTGGGGCCAGGGTCAGCCAACGCGCTCAGCTCCCAATGTGGCACTTACGGCTGGGTTTCCAGCACCCAACTTGCCCAGCTCTTACAAAACCCCCGGCCTCTCACCGTGGCGCTGGGCTGGGAGCAGATCGAGCCCTTTGGGGTTTTCTGTTCTGTCTCTAAAGTGGCAACTGCAGCGTGGGCAGCTCTAATTGCCCATCCCATCCCCCTTATGGATCATACATGTCCCCGCCACTCCTTCGTTTGCTCCCAACCCAGCCCCGTCCTGAGGCCGTTTATGTCCCGGAGCAGACAAGTGCCAGGTAAAGCTGTCTGCCCTGATCCCTTTGGGGCCCCAGAAGGAACAAAGGGCTGATTGAAAGAGGGCAATATTAAGGGGGGGAGAGGGGGGAGGCAGGAAAACCCTGGACCAGCCACACAAAGAGCTCAGACAGGGGAAACCGTGCAGTGAGCGACTCCCCATGCCGGGCAGCAGCTGTTTCTCACTGGTCCCCAATTCTCCCACCCTCTGAATGCCACTCCAGCAAGAAGCCCGGAGATGGCCACTGGCCTCTGATTTAGGGATCAAAATGGGGAGAGAGGGGAAATAATTCCCTGCGGTTAAATAGCCGCGTGGCGGCGTCAGATGCTCTGGGGAGGGACAAGCGCGAGGAACAGCACTTACCTCGTTCGTAGCGGCCTTTCTTCAGCCCGTTCAGAAGCTCTGCGAGAGGCCTGATGAAGCCCTGGAGTTCCCGGCACTGCAGAGAAGGAGCACAGAAAGTGAGCCAGCCCGTCCGGGACAATCCCCCTTCTGGGCTCCCCCCAACCCCTCCGCGCACACCTCTCCCTGACGCATCCCTGGGGCTAGTTTTGCACCTGTGCAGCTGTGTGGGGCGGCGAGGTGTGAATACAACGAGGTGGGCTCTAAAGCACTCGCTTTAATCCCCAGTAATGCACTTATTACATCTGATTTCATGACCCTCCTCAGACTGTAAGCTTTTGGGAGCAGGGACAGTCTTTGTTCTGAGTCTGTACAGCGCCTAGCACCAGGGTCTGTACAGCGCCTAGCACCAGGATATGGTCCACGACTGGGGCTCTTACACGTTGCTGCAGTATGAATACTTCACACCACTGATCCTGAAGGGCTCATGGTGCTAATGCAAGTGACTGCAAGAATTCCAATTCCCATCCTTTCCCTTTCACGATGACGCTGACCAACCGTTTTCCTTCCCCATGCTAGTCCTTCCCCACTGCCCTCAATTTTTTCCAGTCCATAGGGTGCCCAGCTCACATCTGAGTCTGCACTGGCCACGGCACATGGGAAACTGAGGCACAACCCCCTGACACTAATAACACAGATGGCCAGATGGCCAGCGGCTCACACCACATATTCCACCCACCAGCTTCAGCATCTACAGGGCCTTGGTGCGATCAAAGGTGCAAAGAGAGCGAGGCTTTGCCAATGGCATTGGTGCATCAAGCCGGCAGGGGAGAAATCCCAGCCTGGATCAGGCCTCGTGTCTCATTTGATCGCACATTTCACCCCTTCCCAGGTAACTCCCTCCCTGCTGACACCCGCTTCCCCGGATATTCTCATGGAACTCACCTTCTGGGCAAACAACCGGTCGCCGTCGGTCAAGGGCAACGTCGGAGCTTCCCTCATCTCCATTTCCCCATTCCTTTGCCTTTTTATCCCGTGGGATGCGGGCTTTGCAGCATACTCGGGGTATTCCCTCTCCCCCGCGGGACGGATCAGACGCTTCCGTCCGCTCTCCATCCTCTTCTGGCTCAGAGTCCTCCCAGCCAGGCTGCCATCCCCGTCCATCAAACAAGCGCAGGCGGAGGGGTATCTGCCTTCCAACGCCCCGGGAAACCGGCCGCACTGACTCGACGGCCGTTGTCTAGCAGAGCTCTGCAAAGTGGGTTTTACTGTCCTGCGTTTGCAGTCCCGGCCCGGCAGGCTGGGGCTAGTCCATGCCGACTTGGGAGAAAAGAGAATCCTCTCCCCTCCAGAGCGGGCGTCTCTCCGGCGGCTCAAACCGCCTACCTCGCTCTCGCAGTCCGACAGGAAGACGCCGAAGTCGTAACACTTGTCCTCTTCGTCGCTGGCGGCGCTGTCGACCGAATACAGAGACTCGCAGGACGACATGCTGTTGGGGGACTCCATGGCTGCGGGAACCTGTCAGGGACCAAAAACGGGCAAACAAATGAAGACGATGCCAGTAACAGCAACAAAAGAGATCCTACCGTCTGCCTCCCTGGCATCCCCAGACCCTACAGCCCAGCGGCTCTTAGCACGGCTGCTGAGCAGAGTTTATAGAAGGAGGCTTTAGAAAAATTTCCTCGGGGTCAGCTAAAAATCAAGCTCTCCGCTGGTTTACTGGGGGGAGGCAGCTGAAAACAAAGGGGTAAAGACAAAGGGAGCCAAATGGACCCTGGGCAGTTGCAGTTCCTGGATAGAGCTTGCCAGCAGAAGCCGTTCCAGATGCGACCAATCTGTTCCCATCGGGGCAAGGCACCCACTAGATTTCATTGTCGGGGGCAGCCAGAAGGGTCCACAGAGCAGCCCTGCAGCGGGTGGGTGCCCAAGTCAGCTCCCAGACACTCGACGGGAGCGCGAGGCGGAGTGACATACACAGAGCCTGAACTAGTGAGGGGGGGAGGGTGCAAAGTTCACGACAGGCTTCCCTTGCCGCCCTCGGTGGCATTATAGGATATGGACAACAAAAATATCCTAGCAACCTCATTGCCACGGACACAGGCAGTTTCAAAATCAGTTGGGAAAAAGCTACATGTCCTGCCCGGTTTTACAGCACAGTCTGCTAAATATTAAGAAGGGGAAACACAATTCTTATGTGTATTAAGGCAGCAGTAGGAACCCGACTCAGAGACCAGGACCTTCCCCCTTGGGGAAGGGAGTGGGGTTGCTTCCACTTGGACACACTGAAACATATAAGGTGGTGTTTCATTTTCTGGCTCACATGGACAGGTGCTCCAAGGTTTGGGTTGCAAACACAGTAGGGAAAAGGTTTCAAACAAAACAAAAACTGGCATTAAACAAACACTCTCTCTCTCTCTGATCAGTCTTAGTTTCTTAAGATCTCTTTTCTGCAGAACCAAATCGACCCGTTAAACCACTTCTGTGGTGCATCGAGAACATGTTTACTCATCGAAAATGTTAGCAACCCTAGGGTACAAAAGTGACCACTAACAATGTAATACTAGAGTGATATTGTCTGTGTCCTTTTGATTTGGACTGGTATAAAATGAACAGCTCATAAGTCAATATACTAAACACAAGTGCCCACCAGACAGGAAACAAGTGAATTAAAATAAAATAAAATAAAAATCAGAGAATCTTGGAGCTGTTCAATGCAAGAGTTAAACCCGGCCCTTGAGGGTAAAATAAGCAGAGGACAAACTACACATCTAAATGAGAAAAGGTTTCTCCAATACACTAGAGATAAGAGCAGGGTGTGTCAGTCTGATTTGAAAGGGACTGTCTGGCTGACTCAATGTAGTCAGCACCTGCGGTCTCTGTAACAGAGCGCTGGCCCCAGCTACTGGGCAACATAGGATCATAAACTTAGGGACGGGAGGGCTCCAGCCTTCCCACGCTCCCCATCACTGCAGGCAGACAAAAATCTGTAACCCTTTCCTCCATGGAGAGGCAGACAAAGATGAGACGCTTCTATGCTTTATTCTCCTGCCCTGTTTTAGACAGATGCCTACTGCCACCTCCCAGCAGCTACCCTGCTGCCAGCCAAACAGCTGGAGAGAAATCAACAACCCCTAAGTGAGAAATGTGGCATTTCACCGGTAAATTGGCCAACAGAGAATGGCAGGCAGGGAGAAATCCTGGAGAGGCTGTTCTAAGGGCATGCTTCACGCAGCCAATGTCATAAAACAGTCACAAGTGGCTTCCACCCCCAAAGATCCCAAACCACACACAAGATACGCAGCATCGCTAAGATCCCTGCCATCCTGCACCCACTTCCTAGGAGCAGAAGGGATCAACACACTCACCACCCCCACCCGCCTTTCCCTACATGGCATGCTCTGTGTGTGCGCGCGCACGCACACACACGCGTGGGATTTTTGGTATACACACGTCTTGTTGTTTTTTAGGTCTAGCCCAACGCACCTACACAGGTATCCCTCCGGGACTCAATAAACGGATGAAGGGTTGTGTCCACCTTGCTGGGAATTCAATCTGCCTGGGTGTTTCCTGGTCTGGTGCTGGGCTCTCTCTGCAGCGGCACAGGTAAAGGAGGTGGTTTCCAAGTGCAGCAGGTGTTTTATCCAAGAAGGCTGGGGAACGACAGGGGCAAGTTAACCTACAAGTTGCCCTCAGCTGTTTTTACAGTTCAGAGTGACTTGGCGGTGACTCGATGGAGGGGTGGGGGTCCCGCTCTCTTGGCTACAAAACATTCCCTTCTCCCTATACCCCATGTGTCTTCCCGAAGTAATCAACCCCCTGGTGCCACGCGCCAGCCTTAGCCGCATCCCTGCTTCTTACAAGACCCATCACCCCCCTCCTAACTTCAGAGCCAGCAGCACCCTCCAGTCCCTTTGCTAAAGAAACCAACCCGCTATTCTTGGAACTCAGTAGGAGATCTCGAGTAGGAGCCCCCACGGCAGCTCCTTCGTCCCCAGCAAACCTCCTTCCACTAAACCCGTCCAGGGTCACCACCCTGAGAATCAGTCTCGTTCCTCCTTCCCTTCACCCAGAGCCTAGCAAGCACCTCGCCTGCAACGCACCCAGCCACCACCGCACGTTGCTGACCTAGATTAAACACGCATCCGCTCCTCGACACCAAGAGTCGTGCTGTCTGGATGTCTGCTGCAATCATGGACACGGCTGTCCCCATGCCACGGGACACAATGAGCCCTGCACGCTGGTCGAATTCTCACACACGCAGCCCTGGCCTCCCCTTCTGCAAGCAGGAACACACTCTCCCTGGTCCTTCCCTCTCCAACACACACACACACACATGCACGCCCTCCATGCCCCCCCCCCTCGCCATTCACGCACTCATCCCAGCACACGCACTACTCACGTGTTACACACTCAAGTCACTGCCATTCACACCCCGCCCCTCCCTGCCATTCATGCACACACAGTCCTTGCATCCCTCATGCAGAACCCCCTGAACACTAGGGTGACCAGATAGCAAATGTGAAAAATCGGGTCACGGGTGGGGGGAGGGGGGGGTAATAGGCTCCTATATAAGACAAAGCCCTAAATATCGGGACTGTCCCTATAAAATCAGGACATCTGGTCAAACTACTGCACACACACCCTCCATATCCCCCTTCCCTTCCACACTCAGGTCACCACCGTTCAGACACAGGGCAGGTTAAGCCCCATGCATACTCCCAGGCGTCAGGGTTGCTCCTGGGATTGGTGGGGAGCTGCAATGCTTGCCCCCGGGATCCGGATCAGTCCGATCCCGATCCTGGGGGCAAGCATTGCAGCTCCCCACCTCTGTGCCCGGGGACAATGCCGGGATCCAGACACTCCACAGAAAAGCATGTGGGGGGGGGAGGGATCTGGATCCCCACATTCTGGTCAGAAAAGAGAATCCTCCCGGGGGGCACACATGTTGGGGGGGGGAATCCCCTGATCCCCGCAAGGGCACAGGGTCCTTTCACCTGATCCCAGCCAGGAGCAGAGGGGAGGAGCCCGATCCCTGATGCCAGCAGGTCACAGACCAGGGGTGGGGGTGGAGCCCGATCCCTGATGCCAGCAGGTCACAGACTGGGGGTGGGGGTGGAGCCCGATCCCTGATGCCGGCGGGTCCCAGGCTGGGGGGAGGATCCCGATCCCTGATGCCGGCGGGTCCTGGGCTGGTTGGGGGGGGAGGAGCCCGATCCTGGCCGGGGACGGACTGGGGGTCCCGATCCCTGGTGTCCGCCCCCCGGCCAGCGGTTCTCACACCGCAGCGGCTCCCAGCTCCCTGCCCGAGCCCCGTACCCGTCCGCCCCCCCGGAGCCCAGCGAGCCTCCAGCTCCTCACCTGATCTCGTTCCCAGCTCCGCTCCCTCTGCTCTGTCCCCTGGGCGGCTCCGTCCCCGCTCCACACCCAGCCCGTCCCAGTCCCCAGCCCGGTGCCCGGTCCCCGCCCCCGGCTCAGTGCGGGCGCCACGCGGCCACGTGCGGCCCGGCACGTGCCTCCCGCTGGGCCCCGCCCGTCCCGCTCCCATTGGCTCCCCAAGCCCACCCCGTGTCGCCGGCCACCGCCCTAGAGCCACGCCCCCTGCCCCTAATTGGAGCTCGGCGGCTCCCCCGCAGCCCAATGGCGGAGCAGCGCTGAACCGATTGGCCGGGAGGGTGGGGCTCAAGGCCACGCCCCTACATGTGGCTGCGGGAGCTGGATGCAGGAGTCTGGGGGCGGGGCAATGGAGAAGGACACGCCCCTTTGTGTCAGCCTGCCGCATCAAAGGGGGCTAGGCAGGAGGGGCGGGGAGACGTGATGGGGGACCCATAGAGGGCAATGGGACAGAGGAGGGGGCGTGATAGGGGACCCATAGGGGGTAATGGGGCAGAGGAGGGGGCGTGATAGGGGACCCATAGAGGGTAATGGAGCAGAGGAGGGGGGATGATAGGGGACCCATAGGGGGTAATGGGGCAGAGGAGGGGGGATGATAGGGGACCCATAGGGGGTAATGGGGCAGAGGAGGGGGGATGATAGGGGACCCATAGGGGGTAATGGGGCAGAGGAGGGGAGATGATAGGGGACCCATAGGGGGTAATGGGGCAGAGGAGGGGAAGCTGGTGAAGGCACAGGAGGAGACCATAGGGACTGGGGGTGGGGAGAGAAATGGCGGGACTAGAGGACCACAGTGGGTTAGGAGGCGGTGGAGGTGGGGCTCAGAAGAGGAAGCAGCTGGAGGACACAGAGAGGAGAGGGGCTGGAGGACTGGGGAGACAGGAGAGGGGATGGGGGGGCTGCGATCCCCAGCAGGGATAGGAGGGGGTTCTGGCTGGGGAAACACAGTCAGTGGAGAGAAGCAAGAGAAATGGGGAGGGGTGGGGAGAGGGGTATGGCAGGGTATGTACACAGAGTCGGGGCTGCTACGGGGACAGCAGCAGGGACGGGGAGCATGAGGGGAAGGAGACAGGTGGATGGGGAAAGAGAAGGGAAGAAAGGAAAGAGCAAAAGAGATGGGGGAGGAGGGAGTGGGAGTTGTGGAGAGGAGCTGGTGAAGGCTTAACCTGCCTTGCAGCTGCCTCGGCCTGATGGTACGAGAAGCCCGTCCCCTGTGCCCGGGCCAGGCACATGGACCTATTTACCTCAAAAGATGATGCTCCCCAAAGTCTCTTTGCTCTGATGGCTTTTTTAAATGAACAATGACTCCTCTTGTGCTTCCGGCTGAGGTTATGTGGTAAAGGTGGGTGCTGGCCAGGAGCCCAGCCCTGTCCCGCACGCAACTTCAGCTCTGTAAGGGGCTGGGTGCTGCACAGACACTATTGTCCTGGTAATGGGTCAGTAGGAATAAAGGACACACAGCGCTGCAAAGCCTGGAGCCCTTAGTGCCCCAAGGCAGCAGCTTGTCTCTATACATCAAAGCCCTTAAGCGCACGCTTAAGTCCCCTTGACTTCAGAGGGGAGTTTAAGTTAACGTACATGCTTAAATGCTTTGCTGAATTAGCATTAAGGGGCATAACAAACTTTACTGCTGCGGGCATGCTCATGACCTCCAGTGTCATGCCACTGTGACTGCATGCGGGGGCATATAGCCAACTCTTTTATGGCCCTGGGATGTGGCAAAAGTGTCAGCAAAGTGGCTTTTGTTTTAAAGTGCTGTTATATGCTGTGGGTTGGCAGAGGTCTATTATTCTATGTTCCCGGCTGCTGACATCAGTATCAGTTGTCCACATAATGTAAAGGTAACCTGTGATCTGTCACTGACGATCTGTTCCCCCTCTGCAGGCTGTGATGTTCAGCACTTAGTAAGCTGGCTTAAATGTGCTAAAACATGTGGTAGGGAATGATCCTGCATTGGAAGGGAGATAGTACATCCAGTTCCGACAGGTCTGTTCCATCTCTGGGTTGAATTCCTATTAATGTTCCCATCCAGTAATTTGTAATCAATTACTCCGTCCTCACTTTCCAGAGGGAGAAACTGAGCCAAAGAGACAGGAAGTGGCTTGCATCTCACCTCACAGTGAGTCAGTGGCAGACCTGGGAATAGAACCCAGGTGTTTTCATTGCTCTAAAAACCAGACCTCACTTTCCTCCAGAGCTGGAAAGTAGAAGATGCCCCGATCCTGAATGGATTCCTTGGCTGTTGCTGTAATATGAATGATTAATAATAAGCAGAATCTTGAAGTCCTGAATCTGTCAGTTTACAGTCCCTTAGTGACCAATGTCACAGCTCTCCAGCACTCAACAATAATTGGAAGGGGGGATTCATTTGTGTTTTGTAACTATCTTTAATTAAAGAACAATTCTAATAGGAAAATGGCTGTTCTTTCTCCCTGCACTGCGGATGGAAGTCCTTGTTTGATATTTATAAACTGAAATACATGCCTAAGTACAATGCTGAGAAATTTGAATATTCTGGGCATAAGTAGATTTTGGGCCCAGATTCACTCTAGAGTGAATCTCACTCACTTCTGTGGATTTACGCCATGGATGAATTTGATGCTTTGATTAGTATGCATGCAGCCTCTTTGGAACAGGATTTGTTCTCTGATTATTGTTCCCTGTAAGTGATTCAAATAGTCCACTGTGTTTATCCAACGCACACAACATTAAAGCGACAGCGTCAGCCTTGTTTAGGGTCCCCAACAGAGATTTACTTATGGAAACCAACACACACAAAAAGCGAGCGAGAGAGAGATGCTACAAAACTGAACATGAATAGAGATGTTGCTGTGATTTATTCAATGAGAGCTTGGTTCATTCCATGCTTCTCGGGCAGTGATGGCAACCTTGTGCATTAGAACCGGGCACTGAATCTGATTGCAAACAAAAAGTGATATTGACCAGCTTACCTTTCCTGTCCAAGCTGAGTGGAATGCAAACAGGAAACCAACCTCATCAGGGCCGAAAGCAAGCTGGATTTTCTTTAACCACTCTCTTTTAAGAATCTAAGATGGAGTTAGTAATAACACAGGAAAGGGTCTGATTCTGCTCCCCAGGGAGAACTTCATCAAGAAG
Organism: Trachemys scripta elegans; assembly: GCF_013100865.1. Classification (NCBI taxonomy): domain Eukaryota; kingdom Metazoa; phylum Chordata; order Testudines; family Emydidae; genus Trachemys; species Trachemys scripta. The sequence goes on from NC_048321.1 coordinate 7,546,490, forward strand.
AACTTCAGCCACTCTAATGTATATTACATCAGAGGAAAGCCAGTATAAATGAGGTTAAAATCTGGAACATATAGAATTTTTCTGTTACCTTGACAGCATCCCTGAAAACAAAACTGATTAAAATCAAAGGAAAAATAACAGAGATTAGAAAAGCTTTTCCATCTATCTGATTTGATTTCTCTCTCACTCCCTCACCAGATGAATCCATCCATCCACATTCACACCCTTCTGGGTATCTATTCATCCATCGCCATACACACCCATCTATCTATCTGGATATCTTTTCTACTGTGCCTATCACTGTGGGATCTGGTGCTGCTTATGTCTTTCTCTTGAGCATCTTGTACAGCTGTGCAGAATCTAGCGGAGTTGGATGTCTCAATTTCTTTTTACTGTGCAAACAGCCTCCTCTCTGGGTTTCCAACCCGTTTCTTCGCAGTGGAACCGTCATTCTCCGGCAGCCTCCATGTTCAAAATCCGCTGGCAGTGCTGTGACTGCTCGTGGTCTGATGTCACCGGTACTCCATCCATGTCCAGAAAGCTGAAGAGAGTGAAACCCCGGCCAATGACTTCTGCAGCTTGTGTTGATTTTGAGGGGTGGAGTACAGCTTATTAATTAGAGGGGAACTAATCCTGTGGTTTTTCTTATAACATGGACTCTTGAGCACAAAACAGATGGCAGGCAAAATCTTAAACAGTGTCTCTGTGGAGCCATTTCCAAGCCTTGGACTCGAAATGTCTAACACAGGCCTGCAGTGCGGCTAGCTGCTATCAAGAGCAAGAGACAAGGCATCTCCTTGCAAACCATCTCAGATGAGATGAAGACAAAGACCAGTTCTCGACCATTTGCAGTTCATGGTCATTTGGCCATTAAAGTATCAGAGGGGTAGCCGTGTTAGTCTGAATCTGTAAAAAGCAACAGAGGGTCCTGTGGCACCTTTGACTTGCATCTGAAGAAGTGAGGTTCTTACCCACGAAAGCTTATGCTCCCTATACTTCTGTTAGTCTCAAAGGTGCCACAGGACCCTCTGTTGCATTTGGCCATTAAAGATTCTGACACACTTTTAGCAAAGGAAGGGCTGTTCTCCTGGAGTTCCCCCTGGTTCAGTCTCCCTGTGGATTCCCTCTGCAGATAAGGGGGTTTTCTTTACTTCCCAGCCCAAACTGTTGTGTAGTGTGCTGTGCACTGATAAGTGGCTGTCTCTTTCCAAGCTCTGTGAGAGTGAGGGATCGTCCTTCAGGCCAGTCCTCGCTTACAGACAGGCCCCCAACCTGAAGCAAATACTCACCAGCAACTACACACCACACAACAAAAACACTAACCCAGGAACCAAACCCTGCAACAAACCCCGGTGCCAACTCTGTCGACATATCTGTTCAAGGGGCACCATCCACAGGCGCCAACTTTCGTTGGCTCTGGTGGGTGCTCACGACCCCCCCAGCCCCGCCCCGACTCCACCCCCTCCCTGCCCCTATTGGACCCCTCCCCAAATCCCTGCCCTGGCCCCGCTTCTTCCCCGAGTGCGCTGCATTCCTCCTCCTCTCCATCCCTCCCAGCGCTTGCCCTGCGAATCAGCTGTTTCGTAGTGCAAGCGCTGGGAGGGAGGGGGAGAAGCAGGCTGCGGCGGTGCACTCAGAGGAGGAGGTGGAGGCGGAGCAGAGGTAGAGGTGAGCTGGGGAGGGAGGGCGGGTCGGGGAGCTGCCGGTGGGTGCAGAGCACCCACCAATTTTTCCCCCTGGGTACTCCAGCCCCGGAGCAGCCACAGTGTCGGCGCCTATGACACCATCATAGGACCTAACCACATCAGCCACACCACCAGGGACTCGTTCACCTGCACATCTACCAATGTGATATATGCCATCATGTGCCAGCAATGCCCCTCTGCCATGTACATTGGCCAAACCGGACAGTCTCTACGCAAAAGAATAAATGGACACAAATCTGACATCAGGAATTATAACATTCAAAAACCAGTAGGAGAACACTTCAATCTCCCTGGTCACTCAATAACAGACTTAAAAGTGGCAATTCTTCAACAAAACAACTTCAAAAACGGACTCCAACGAGAAACTGAAGAACTGGAATTAATTTGCAAACTGGACACCATCAAATTAGGCCAGAATAAAGACTGGGAGTGGATGGGTCATTACAAAAACTAATTTCCCCATACTGTTACTCACACCTTCTTGTCAACTGTTTGAAATGGGCCATCCTCATGACCACTACAATAGTGATGTTTCCTCCCTTGGTATTCTACTGTTAATTGAATTGTCTCGTTAGCACTGACCCCCCCACTTGGTAAGGCAACTCCCATCTTTTCAGGTACTGTGTATATATACCTGCTGCTGTATTTTCCACTCTGTGCATCTGATGAAGTGGGTTTTAGCCCATGAAAGCTTATGCCCAAATAAATTTGTTAGTCTCTAAGGTGCCACAAGGACTCCCTGTTGCTTTTGCTGATACAGACTAACACGGCTACCCCTCTGAAACCTGTCACCAAATAAATAATGTTGCCATTGCAATTTTTGGTCAGCAAAGGATTACCTAGTCCACACCCAAGGAGACGTATGAGTAGTTATATAAGGGCACACTATAAACAGAAAGGGTATGTGGTTAGAGCAAGGGAATGGCTGTCCTGGGTTCTATTCCTGGCAATGGAAGAGAGTGCAGACTACTGGTTAGAACAGGGGGAACTGTGAGTCAGGTAGGGTGACCAGACAGCAAGTGTGAAAAATTGGGATGGGGTGGGGGGTAATAGGAGCCTATATAAGAAAAAGCCCCCCAAATTGGGACTGTCCCTATAAAATCAGGACATCTGGTCACTCTAGAGTCAGGACTCCTGGGCATTAGGCCCGGCTCTGTCCACGAACAGCTATGTGACCTTGATAAAGTCTCTTCAAGTCTTTGTGCCTCAGTTTCCCCAACCTATCAATTGAGTATAATAATGAATGACCCCAAAGGAGCGAGGCAGGCTGGGAAGTTGGGTTGATGCCTGCACGGCAACATGCCCGGCCAATGTGCTATATAAGTGCTGAGTATTACGAAACGAAAGCTGGCAGCATAAGAACTGGAACAGTTCATAACACGGATGATTCCTCTTGGGTCAATCCAGTAGTTGCTTCTTGGCTTTAGCCCTCCCCTGCATTCCTGGGGAGAGGAACAAAGCTAGCGCACCCCCCATGCTATCAGTTGTTTGTAATGAAGGGAGCTGACCCTGCCCTAGGCACTACCAATAATACTCAGTCTCTGACACAGGACAGACAGGCAGGCTCCAGAGTGGGAAGAGGGATCGGAGCCCCAGCAGCAGACCGATGCCAGGAAAATCTGCACCAAGGGAGCAGTGCTGGGAACGTGCGCTGATCCCTCCTCGAGTCTATTACATAAGGGGCAGTTGCAAATTTAATCAAAAATCTGAGAAGAGGACATAGCGTTCTCCCAGCTCTGGTGCCTCGGCCCCTCCCCAGCTGCTGGGAACAAGGTGGTTTAGTCAGCAGAGGCGTAAATAAATAAACCCAGAGCCAGGTTGGTGGCTGCCAGCCAACTGGGGGAAGAGCACGCCTGGCTGGGCTGCTGCATCAGGGGAGCTGGCTCCCTTTTGAGCGAGTGGCTTGCAGGGGCTGGGACCGGGACGCGGAGCCTGGGTGTCCCTTGGGGGGGCTGCTGGTTCTGATCCAGCCCAAGGCTTTGAGTTGGGTCCTTGCTGCCCTGTGTCACAGCCCCCTACTTCTGGCGGCGGGGGGTTGGGGAGGAGTGCGTGGGAAGGAGAGGCAGAAAAGAGCTGGAGGGCTGCCCCATCCCAACTTCTAACGTGTGGGGGTCACAGTAAGAGGGTTTGTAGTCCCCATCCTCCCAGAAGTGCCTAGTCCTTTGCTTTCTTTTAGGATCTCAGAGCCCTTTATGAACAGCAGCGAAGCCTCCCAACAGTGGGCACCGTTCTCCGCTTTTACAAAATGGGGAAACCGAGGCACTGAGCCTTGCTAGGCTGATCCGGCGCTTTTCACACATCTAACTCCCATGGCACTAAATTAGGGGAGCAAGGGCTGCAGGACTTAGCAGCTTACCCAGGTCCCAGGGAACCCAGGAGTCCTGACTCAGCCACGTGTGTTAGTTACTAAGGGCCTGATTTTGCAGGCTCGCTCTGTCTGAGGTTCTTTTCTTACCCCATCACTGTAGTATCGGAGCACTTCATAATCGTTAAGGTATATCCTCATCACAGCCTGCGGGGCAGGGCAGGGCTATTATCCCCATTGTCCCTGTGGGGGGAAACTGAGGCACAGGAAGGCTAAGTGATTTGCCCAGGGTCACCCAGGCAGCCTGTGGCAGAGCAGGGACTTGAAACCAGGTCTCTCAACTCCTGCACTGGTGCTCTAACCACTGCACCAGCCCATGAACACTTCAGCTGACGTTTGGGGAGCTGAGCATCCGTCATCAGGCCTGAATTATGGCTCCGCTAACCTGACCAGAGTTTAATGGCGTTTGCTGCAGAGATGTTTGGGGGTGTCTGTGCCCCAAAACCCCCAACAGTTAGTGGCACCGCTCATCAGAGGTCCAACTGATGGTCAGATGAGACTTGCTAGAGCAAAGGAAATCGCCGGGAAAAATCCCCTTCTTTTCCAGACACCACAAGCGCCCAGGATCCCAATTCCCTCTCACCGGATGCCTTCCTTTACCGAGCAGCTCAGACCGGGAGGATTTTACACTCGCTTTGCACCCTCCGCACAGACCCCCGAGAAGTTAGCCAAAAACCCCAGCCAGGGAAGGAATTGAAAGCAAACTGCCCCAGAAGGGAGGAAAGGGTCCAATGCTTCTCCTAGCTGCCAGCCTGTCCCTAAGGATTCCTTCCCGGTTACCTCTCCGCACCCCTGAGCTGTGCCGCCTCTCCCCAGAGCCAGCGCTCCCCTCCCGCTTCCTACAGCGCATTCGGTGAGAAAACGCCCGGCAAACTCAGTCCTGATGGGCCGAGGTGGCGATTGTCCCAGGGACAAGGGCAGGAATCCCTGCAAAAAGTGTGTGTGTGGGGAGGGGAACGTGTCTCAGGCCTGGGTGTTTGTTTTTTTTTTAAAGCAAACACTGAGCAGATTTTTTCAAAGAAGGCCTTGGGGGGAGGGGGAGGCAATGGCAAGGCGCTCACATGGCCTGGCATGCGGCAGAGCTGTCAGCAGACAGCGTGAGTAACCAGAGCGCAAGCCTTGAATGGGCTCTCTCCCCCGCCCACTGGGCCGCGGCCTCCTCCAGCGGCGTGTGATTGGCAGATGGAGCTGCGTGCTCTGTTCCCCGGCCAGCTGGTTACATAACAGAGAGCGGGCGCGGGAGCGTGGGCGCGCTCGGGCTCGCTCCCCGGCTGCTCTGCGCCACACACGTAGACTTTACGGCCAGAAGGGACCGTCGTGATCATCTAGTCTGACCTCCTGCGCGTCACAGGCTGCAGAACCTCCCCCACCCAGCTCCTGTAATAGACCCCTGGCCTCTGGCTGACTTACTGACGTCCTCAAATCATGGCTTAAAGACTTCAAGTGACAGAGAATCCAGCGTGTTTAGCTCAGCCCTGGGCCTGCCGCCTCCCGCCTGCTGGAGCCATGGCACCTCACTGCTCTGACGTCACCCATGGGCCCTGGTGGGGGTGGAGCAGTTCCTGGCTGCTGCAGGAGCAAGGGGCCAGGTCAAAGGCTGGGCGAGCCCTAGGGTGCCCCGCTCTGCCGAGAGGCCCTGGGTTTGGAAGGGGGACGGTGGGAGCAAAACACCACAGATCTGACAGGTCCTAGGCATCAGGGCATTGGATTAACGCGGCAGCAGCGTGATACTGGGATGTTCTGGGGACCGTTGTCCATTATTCACGAAGGATCAGTGATGTTATTAATTGTTATTCATTGTAGTATTATTATTTCCTTATGTGTCTGCTTAGCACTGACGGTGCTTGGGGCACAACAAACCCAGCTAAGGAAAAGGGCCCGATTCTAAGGGCTTGTGTACACTGGCACTTTACAGCGCTGCAACTTTCTCACTCAGGGGGGTGAACCCCCCCCTCTCCCCCCCGTGCACTGCAAGTTTCAACGCCGTAAAGCCCCAGTGTAGACAGTGCACCGGCGCTGCGAGCTACGCCCCCCGTGGAGTCGCTACGCCGCGACTACACAAGCCATGTTAACGTGGCCAGTGAAGACGTGCCCTAAGACCTCTACACTCTGCACCCGCCCTGCTCCCAACCCTGGAGGCGGGGTGTGGCTGGAGCACTCTGCACTGTTCTCTGCCTCCCAGGGGGCATAGGGAGCAGAGTGGAAATTGGAGCAGCCCTGAAGCTGCTCTAACTTGCTGAACTGCTAAGGGAGCTTGCGAAAAGAGGCATGACGGCGTCCCAAGCCCAGGATTAGAGTCACTGGGAACCGGGGCCAATGCCGGGCAAGGGGCAGAGGCGGAGCTGCCCAGGTTTGAGTTCAAGCTTAAATGGATATTCAGAGCTGTGGAGAAAATGTGTAGAAACAAAGCCAAGGACAACATAATAAGAAGAGTCTCGCCTTTTATGAAGTACCTTTCTAAAGACTCCCAGAGCCCTGGACAGTCTGTATCTACAGTCGTGCTGCTGCATCCCAAGGGTGGTCGAAATGCAGCTGTCTCTGGGGTGGAACCAGGGCCGGCTCCAGGCACCAGCCCACCAAGCATGTGCTTGGGGCGGCGCCTGGAGGGGGGCGGCGCGGTGAGGTGCTCCGGCCCGAGAGTGGGGCCGCGACTGGGCTCGCCGCCCTCCCCGCGGCGCTCCGGCAGCCGGGGAGAGTGGAGCCGCAGCGGGCTCGCCGCCCTCCCACCAGCGCTCTGGCCACCGGGGGCTCTCCGCCCTCCCCACGGCGCTGTGGCCGCCAGGGAGAGCGGAGAACCCCAGCCGGGCTCTCCGCCCTGCTCCCAGCACTTCGGCGCAGTCGGGGATTGCGGGCCTGCGGCCGGGCTCGGCACCCTCCCCTGCCGCGCGGGGTGTGTGTGTGTGTGTGTGTGTGTGTGCGGCGGGTGGCTTTTTTGCCTAGGGCAAAAAAGCCAGAGCCGGCCCTGGGTGGAACCCAGGCAGTTGTTCAACCGCTCAGAGTAATGTCCCACAACAGTTTAGGACAGGAAGTGAAGAAGAATCCTGCGTCTGATTGAAGGTGAAAAGGCAGCAGGATCTGCCCTACTGGAGCAGACCTTTGGTCCATTAAGCCCAACACCTTGGCTTTGACAGTGGTCAGTACCTGATACTTCCTTATTATGTGTATTACCAGAGCACCTAGGAGTCCCAGTTACGGACCAGAACCCCATGTGCTAGGCGCTGCACAAACACAGAGCAAAAAGATGGTGTCTGCCCCCAAAGAACATAGAATCCCACTCCCTCCAGCCATGGCGTGCCACAAGGAGAGGAGATTCCTTCCTGACCCCTGTAGGCCCTGAAGCATGGCATTGGCTTACCCGCAGTGTCTTCCAGGAGGCCCCCATCCCAGACACAGAGTAGTAGTGTCCCCATCCCTTGGCTGGAAGCTGCGGTACGCCCATTAGGGTGGAACATGGGGACTAGATGATTGGGGAGAGAGTGGACAGGTGGGCAGGAGACAGCATGGTCTAGTCACGTGGCTAGGACACTGGACTAGGAGCTGGGAAACGTGGGTTCTGCTACTGACCCACTGGGGGACCTTGGGCACTTCCCCTCTGCCTCCCCTTCTTTGTCTATTTCAATTGTGAGCTCTCTGGGGGCGGGGCAGTCGCTTGCTATGTGGGGGCTCTGGGCCCAGTGCATTGTGGCCCCAGCCCTGGGTGAAGCCTCTGGTAGCGTTGGTGAATATAAACAAGACGGATGCCGGGTGCGCAGCTCACACCCAAGGTCCTGTCGGTAGCAGCGGGTTGGTGATCTGTCTGGAATGAGTTTAGTAGGTCTCGACCCAGTTCTTAATGATGCCACCACAATTAGCTCTAATTGGCAGCCTCAGAAAAGAGGCCGATGAGATAGAGCTCTCCTCCTCACCCCTAGAGGGCATCTCTCCAGAGGCAGGTTGAGTCCCATTGGGAAGGGGCAGTGGATAGGGGATTCTTGCCTGGCCACAGCTGCACCAGTACCTGCTGGCTGGCTAAGCTGTCAGGCACCGGGGATCTTAACCAGCAGCTTTCTCCAGCACTAAATTCACAGGGGTGGAAGCCAAATTAAAAATCAGCATCTCTGAGCAGGCAGGAGACTGCGGCTTGTGCTAGTGAAAGTGCCACCTCTGCAGAAGGGAGGAGGGAATGCTCGGAGCATGAGCCAGGCGGTGGGGAATCTAGGTTTACATTTGGGCGTGTAATGACGTCAATGCAGGGCGGACAGGTGAGTAAATCCCGGAAGCTGAGGGAGGTGATGGCCCACTTTATGCACATGTGTTGTAACGCCACCTCTTTGCATCAGCAGATCTCAAAGTGCTTGACAAAGGAGGTCAGTATCATCACCCCCATTTTGCAGATGGGGAAACTGAGGCAGAGGAAGTGACTTGCCCGGTATCACCTAGCAGGCTAGTGTCAGAGCTGGGGCGAGAACCTAAGTGTTCTGAAGCCCACTCCAGTGCTCTAAACACTAGGCCCCATTGCTCCCTGAGGTAGTGCTAACTGGGGTTAGACCCACCCAGTGGGGGCTGGTAGAGAGTGGGAAGGAAGTCTCCTCCCCCAACAGGGAACCTACAGCTTCCCATTCTTTCCAGAGAAGGGATTTGTCACGACTCAAAAAGCAAAGCGGGGTTGAGCCTGGCCAGCGCTAGCAGGAGATGGCCTACTAATGCTCTTATAATGATTGTGCTGGCCCTTCAAAGCCCTGACTGAGACTGGTTCTGCCAGGCACCGCACAGTCACGGAGTGCGAGACAGGCCCTGCCCCAAAGTGCTGCCAGCCTGAATAGACGGGACAGGCAAAGAGTGGGAGGGGAAACTGGAACATGGAGAGGAAGTGACGTGCCCAAGTCGCTCAGCAGGTCAGTGGCAGAGCTGGAGTCGACTCATAGATTCCAAGGCCAGAGGATTGCTCCAAAGGAATTCCTAGAGCAGATCTTGTAGAAAAACATCCAGTCTTGATTTAAAATTGGCCTGGGATGGAGAAACCGCTGGGACTCGTCGGAAATTGTTCCAGTGTCAATTACCCTGTGTGTGAAAAACGTGCGCCTCATTTCCAGCCTGAGTTTGTCAAGCGTCAGGCCACTGGCTCGTGTCAGACCTTTCTCTGCTAGATTGAAGAGCCATTACTAAATATCTGGTCCTCATGTGGATTCTTCTGACTGTGATCAACTCGCCCCTTAAAGGTCTCTTTGTTAAGGTCGATAGATTGAGCTCTTTAAGGCAGGATTTCTAATGCTGTAATCAGTCTCATGGGTCTTCTCTGACCCCTCTCCAATTTATCAGCATTCTCCTTGAACTGCGGGCACCAGAACTGGACACAGGATCCCAGCTGCGGTCGCACCAGTGCCCAATACAGCGGTAAAATAACCTCTCTGCTCCTACTCAAGATTCCCCCGTTTATACATCCCAGGATTGCATGAGTCCTTTGGCCACAGTGTCTCACTGGGCGCTCATGGTCAGCTGATTATCCCCCACAACCCCTAAATCCTTTTCAGAGTCCCGGCTACCCAGGACAGAGTCCCCCAGCCTCTAAGTATGGGGTGCATTCTTTGTTCCCACATGCACACGTTGACACTTAGCTGAATTCAAATGCGTATTGTTTACTTGCGCCCAGTTTACCAAGCAATCCCGATCACTCTGAATCAATGACCTGTCCTATCCTCCTCATTATACCCCGCTCCTCAATTTTGGTGTCATTTGCAAACTTTATAAGGGAGGATTTTATGTTTCCATCTATGTCAATAATGAAAATGTGAAGCAGCGGCGGGCCAAGAACCCCAGGGACCGGTCCCTGGGGGACCCCACTAGACACACACCCATTCAATGGCAATGTCACGTTTACAAGCAGTACCCAGGTGGCCTGGTGTATGACTAGTCATGCTTTATGGCACCTCTAGCCCCTTCCAAATGGAGATCTCAGTGCACTTTGCAAGCAACTGAGCAGGGCAGTGGGTATTACCCCGCCCCCCTTCTGCAGCAGGGGCAACTGGGGAGCAACGCCTGCCCTGCAGGGAAGCTAAGCAATCACAGTTCTGTTGATCTCACAGCTCCTTGGAAGTGCAGGCCAGCACTGCCTCATCCACATTGTGCCCATGGTCGAACTTCCAGGCCCGCCCTCCTGCCTCCTCCGCCTGTAGTTTGGCCACAAGACTGTATTCTGCCCCCTTAATAAGCCATGGAAAGGAATTTGGTCCCTGTTGTGTCTAGACTCCAAATCCCATTTCTCCCCCTACATCTTTTATTATTTCGACGTCCAGTCCGCTGACCAACAGGGGGCAGTACAACCCAATTGAAATCAAAACACAGCTGTTGCAATCAACGTGGGATTGGGAAAGTTCCTTCCCTAAGACACAGTTGGTGAGGAGAGCCAGGGTGACTCCTTGGCTATTTTACATATAATTTAAAAATGGTTCCCCGTGATTTCATGACATCAGTAGCCAGCGTGCCGATTATCCACCACGGCTACCCACGTGTTCTTTTCTACTCTATTATTATTATTATTATTTTAAATCCTTAAGGGCAACTGCTTCTTAGCACTGATTGAAACATCTGATCTTCTTTTCTAGATGGAAAGTGCCTCCTATGTGTTGGAATGAAACAGGCTGAGGAGGGTCCACGGGGCAGCGAATAGAAGGGGAGACAGGTTCTTGGAAAGAAAGGATGGTCCAGTGGTTAGAGCACTAGGCATGGCTATGGGAGTTGGAGACACTGGTTCAGCTCCCGCTTCTCTCCCCCCACCCCCACCTCGCCAAAAGATCCCGTGTGACCTTGGGGCACTAGCTGCCAGACTACGTGCCCAGAGGGTTGGGCAGGGGTTGAACGTGGCCCGTGCTGCCGTGGCAACGCCGCTATTTTTAGGCACGTAGCCATCTACCCGTGCTGGGAATTACACTCCCATGCAGGGTCTCTCCGGGGCTTTGTTGCCTGTCTGTACAGTGGGGATAACAACCCTCCCCTGCCTCCCAGAGGGGTTGTGACAATAAATGCATTATGAGGGGCTCAGGTGGGGCCCAAATGAGTGTCTAAAAAAAGACCAATGGGGTGGAAAGTGGAGTCATGTGATGGCCAGTGGGAGAGGAAGTGGGGGTCATGTGATGGCCAGTGGGAAGGCTCACCCCATCAGGGTGCCTTCCTGTGACTGATCATAGCAGTCCGTTCAAGTTCTGCCTCAGTTTCCCCTACATCCTCTCTAGGCCAAGTTGCCCACCTTCTCCACCGCAGATCAGACCAACGGTCATCCCCATCCCCCGCCCTCGCAGAGTCTAATTCAAACCCTTCCAGGCATAATTACTGCAGTTTTGACCTTCAGGAAGCCAATTCTCCAACCCCTCAGGAATAAGGCAGGTTAGGATGGAGCAGTCCTCCAGGGCCTATCTCCAGGCTGCCCATCCGAGAGTCCATAATCCCTCTTCTCCCGCTCCGGTGCCCCTACTCCAGGGTCTCCACGCCTTTGGCAATTCTCCGGGATTCTTGTGCTCTTCTCCAGCAGCCCTCAACTCAGGGCTTCCACTCCCCTGGTCCCTCTGCCTGCAGGTCACGGGAACCTCTCTCTAGAGTCAACCCTCTTGTTCGTGAGCTCAGCCTGCGCTGGTTCCCCCTTTGCACCAGCCATCTCCTTGCCAGGGCTGCCTTGCTCTGGACAGCTCTCCAGGAACTCTCTTCTGGTGCCACAGCACTCTCTCATCAGCTGTCTGGACTAGGTCTCTTCTCCAGCAGCTCCTATCTCTCTCTCAGGACTCCGGCAGCCCTCATCAGCTCCCGGTTGCTCCTTCCTGCTCCCACTCTCATCTACTGCCCGGGTCTTACCGGGTGCCTTCTCTCAGACTCCATCAAGAGGCAACTAACTAGTCCCAGGTGAACTGGTCCCCTTCCTTCTCGAAGGGGCCCGTCTCCCGGTGGCAGATGGCCAGCGAGAGTGCCCAACAGATAATCTTGCTATTCAAATATGGTCCATGTTATGAAAAGGTTTGAAAACCCTACATCTGTTGTATCCACCCATCCGCTCTCCTGAGCGCCAGTCACCGTGGCTTAGAGTGACCAGATGTCCCGATTTTATACGGACAGTCCCGATTTTTGGGTCCTTTTCTTATATAGGCTCCTATTACCCCCCCACCCCCTGTCCTGATTTTTCACACTTGCTGTCTGGTCACCCTACCGTGGCTCCTAGGGGCTGGATGGCTGTGTCTGCACATTCCAGCGCTAAATCGTTCAGAGGACTGCACGTACCCAAGCCAGTTTTACCTGGTGAACTCTTTACTGGTCTGCTTAGCGAGGCAGCACTCCCCCTGCTGCCCAGCGAGTGGGGCCCAATGGCTCCCCAAGGAACCGCACAGTCGATCTGAAGCCAAGTTGGCACGGTGCTCCAGGAGCAAGGACTGCGCCAGCATTACGCAGGAGCATGACGCCCTCGCTTCTGTCGTCTTGCAACGGCCTGAGAAAATATCAGCTACCCAGCAGCTTCTGCAGGCCGGAGTTTCTATGAGCTGCAGCCATGCCGAGCGCTCAGCAGGAAGGGAACAGGAGCATAAAGCCGGGCAGTAATAGCACGCGCTGTGTCCTTTGCTTTGGGTCTAGGGACATCATCTTGATTCCCTGGAGCGAAGGGTTTAGTTACTAAAATAGCCTCACCTTATCCGGAAGCTGCAGTTACCCACGGCTGTAATAGCGGTTGGCAAAGGTGAATTCATTGAGATGCCCTGCAGTCCTAGTATTGTGAGTGGACCCATTCAGCAGATCAGTCCACTGAGGCACAGAAAAGTGAGGCTGCCATGGGGTTACCCTGGGAAGAGACCCCAGCAGTCCTGGCTCCCAGTTTCCTTCTCTGACCCCTGACAGCAGTTGGTGAGAGGTGGGTCCCGATCCAGCAGGAAACTGGAGTGAGCCCAATGAACCATTTCCGGTGAGCCAGGGAACAGAGATCAGACAATATCGACTTTCTGTCACTCACGGGCAGAATTGGTTTCAGTGAACAAGCTTCAATCCCGCTAGCCATCCAGCTCCTTCCTTTATCCTGACTTGCAGCGCCCCCTGCTGGTCTGCCTGGGCAGAGGCTGGGGATAGAACCAACACTTCTGTGTGCGCACCTTTTATTTTTTTAGTGTGAATCCACTGGGGACCAGAGTCAGAAGTGAAAGGCTGGGCCCTTGCCTTAGCCCCCTGACCTATTGCTCAGTAACAGGCATGTTCCAGGGTATCAGTGGCTGGGCTCCCTTCTATCGTCCTCTCCTGTCCCCTCTTCCTCACTGCAGATCTGAGTGCGGAAGGAGAACTCAAAATTCACTGCCAAAAGGATTCATTAATGCAGAGTTAAGGCTGCCCCTTGCTGCACTGTGTCCTTCTAGCAGGCCGAGTTCACCTACCACTCAAACCTCTGAAATCAGGAAATTCAGAAGTAAGGTTCACCCCACCCCACGCCCTTAACTCTGCCCCTCTTTGAGCAATGTCACAACCTACCCCCCACAGCTATCACAGCACCCTACCCTTCCAGATGATACTGAGCCCCACAGCTTCCCACACAGACAGTCCAACCTGCTCAGTCTGCATTGATTTAAACGACCTAGAATTTTGTCCCAGTCTAACTCCGGTCATTCCACCCTGCCCACTTGAAACTCCCCTCAGGCAGCTTCTTACAGATAATGTTTAACTCCTGAGCTGCTGTGTCTTGTTGCTGTGTCCTGTTAAACTATAACACTCCGCCCCAGAGGAGGCTGCATTTCAGTGATGGGTAAAGTAAATGATCTGTCTGTTTGGTACTTTATATGGCCCTGCATTGAGTGGACTCACTGCTAGTGCACCCCCTTGTGGTTGGGCATCACATGGCAGGCTCTCCGCACCTAGCACCCCCCAGCCAGTCCAGCCCTGTGGTGTTCTGCCTCTTCTTGAGACTCTGCCCTCCAGCCTGGTCTCTCTAAAGTCTCACCCCTTGCAGAGCGTTGATGTCTCGTGCAAACAGTGTCCCACACAACTCCAGTTATCAACACTGCACCTTCCCAGCCTCGGCTCCTCTGCAGTTCCACCCTTCTCTCAGAGCAGCGGGTTCCCCACGTCAAAACCCCAAACAAAACAAACCAACCTCCGACCATCCGGGCTTGAGCACTGGGTCCTGCTGGGCTCTCCTCAGCTCCCTGCTCTGGTTACAGGATAACGGCCTTGGAGCCTGGGCCCTTTCCCAGGGCCTGTCTTCTCTCATCCAGCTACCCTATTGTCCCTTTCCCAGAGCGAGGGAACCCTAATCCCCTCGGAGTCCTGGCTCCTTCCTCTGTAGCTTTCACTCCCTTCCATCCTGAAGAAGGCCCAGCTGGCTGCAATAACAAATTCAGCCTTACCACACACCCTCCCGGGATAGCCAGGTGGGCTAACGCAGCTTGAAGACTCTTGTTAACCCTTTGTTTACACGGGTGGGGCTTACACCCCATCACTGTAAGATCTGAGCCCATCACAGTCTCTATAAGGCTGTTAGCCACCTGGGAGGCAGGGCAGGGCTGCTATCCCCCTTGTACAGGTGGGGAAACCGAGGCACAGCACGACTCTGTGACTTGCTCTAGGTCACCCAGGGAGAATGCAGCGGACTAGGGAATTGGACCTGGGTTTTCCAAGTCCCTAAACTAGCATCCTAATCACCGCTCCAGCTTTCCTTTCTAGAGAGGAGCACATTCTTGTCCCTATGTGACCACTGACACTAGGTCGCTGGGTGCTGTAGAATGGACAACTGGGCCCGTTGGCTGCGGGATGCTCTGTAAAGATCCTTGCTAGCTGGGATCTTTTAGGTAGGAGCCACTTGTATCCAAACGCTGCATGTGCCCTTCCTGCCTTGATAAATCTGCCTCTGAATTCTTGGGGTGGGTTGTTTTGTTTTGTTTTTAATCCAGCTGAAAGAAAACAAATTCGCAAAGCGATTTGACTGGCCTGGGCTCGGAGCCTGGCCAGATTCCTCGTGTGAAGTCCCACAACACAAACATTGTTGGGACAAAGTATTTAAGGAGCTGAGAACATCATCCAGGGCTGGACTGGAGCCGCCTCCCGGAGCCACCTTAAAAACTGCTCGCCCCTGTCGCACAGGCAATCGTGAGTGGCATGAGGTCTGTGTTCTGAAGTCAAGTGGATAGTCTGCGCCTTTCCCCTCCAGCTGAGGAAGAGAAGGGTGGGATCCTCTCTGGGGCATATTTATTATCCCCCCCCAAATCAACTTTTTTCCTCCCCCCCAAAATCACCTGCCACAACTCTGTGCTTTGGAAGATGCTTCTCGCTTTAATCCTCCTGCAGGGTTTTTCCCATGCCCTGGCTGCAAATCATGGTAAGTTGCATTGCTTATAAAGACATGGATGTCGGGCTCAACTCAGCCTTGCCACAGCTCTGGGTGCTACTGGCTGGCTCTGGGTGCTACAGCGGAGGGGGTGTGTGTGGGGGGGGTGGCTGGATTTTTTTTGTGGAACCCCCAAAGAGTGCAGCACTCTGTTCCTTTCTTGTGTCCACAATGGAGCTACTGTTCCAACTCCCATGGGCCACTCAGCCTTTTCTTTTGTCTGCTTTAGAAACCAATTTCCTAAACAAATGGCACACCAAATGCTTTGTGATGCTTTCCAGCCAGTCACAGACGTGAACAAACTCCGCTTACAAGTACCCCGTAGAATTTCTGCAAAGAGCCTGGGTTACTAGTTATTCCCTCCAGGCCTGATCCTGCATCATCAACATCAGTGGGCGCAGGATCGAGCCCTCAGGTCCCTGCTCCAAAGACATTACGCTGGGATCAAGGGCGCTGGAGCAATTTTTATAGTGGGGGTGCTGAGAGCCCTTGAACCAAACTGTAAACCCTGGATATATTGGAAACCCCTGCAAGCCAGGGGGTGCGACAGCACCCCTAGTTCCAGCACCTATGCTGGGATCCCCGACTGAGCTGTGTGCTAAATTGAAGCAAGTATCCTTCAGAGCAGGGGTTAAAGCCGAGAAGGTGTTGAGAGAAAGTGTTCAACAAGCAGGCTAACCGTTGGCATGCCAAAGCTCTCTTTAAAGGCAGAATTTGAGGCACCCCCTTAATCCTAATGCATTTCGCAGGGGCATTTCTTCCGAGGTTACTTATTGCGGATTTCTTCGCTGGCTGTCGAAGGCTCTAAATCTCCTTCAGTATTTGTGCCCGACTCCTGTTGACTTACACAGACACTGCAGGAGCCGGTTGATTTATCCCCGGTGATTGTGCTTTAAAAATATAACCCAGACTCGGTGAGCTGTAAAATGCCACCAAAAATGTAAATATCGGCCACAGGTTTATCTCTACACCCCAAGGCCCTTTAGGAAATCGCAGTCCCTTATTCCAGCAGCCATATCCCCATCATGATAAGAGCTGAGCCTTCTGGACACAGCACTTTCCAGGATCGGGGCCGGTGGCCGATACCAAGACCTAAATGTCATGGAGGTTGCTGCGTGGGCTTGGGTGACTGAAGTTCTGCATGATCAAGGGGATGTTCGCTGTAATGAATATGCATCCAGGGCTGTGACCCTTTTTGGTGTCAGTGAGGTTGAGTGTGTCCTGTATGTGTAATTCACCCGGATTTATGGGCTTTCGGGGGCTGCTCTATGATGCTTGAAACGTTGGAGTCTTTAGAAAACTGACCCTAAAGGGAAGTTGTGCGAATCCAAAATTGCTGTGATATGGTCATAACAAGTTTAAATTTGTTAGTCTCTAAGGTGCCACAAGTACTCCTGTTCTTCTTTTTTTGGTCATTTCCTGGGCTCCGCAATTCACCTTTCAATCCGCAATCCGGATGATTCATTTATTGAGCATAGCGGGCCGTAAAGAACGGTAACCGGACACTGTGCAGATGGCCTGACTCAGGCCAAGCTCAACGGGCTGCGTAAAGATTTTAAGATATTATTTAAAAACATAAGGCCGTTGGGGGTGTCAATGCTGAAATCTCTTTGTATCAATGGATTAGGATCCTGAGGGTTTTTCACTGCTGGGTGGAGCTAACCCTGGGATTATGTTATAGAGAGTAGACGTGATATGTCGGGTAGATGAATTCTATTCTTTGCTCAACAGTGATCAGTAGCTAAAACGGTGCGAGGGCAGATGCAGCAAGCGGGCAGAGTAGTAGACTTTATGAAAACAGGTAATAAGGACAGCTGGACAGAAAATGCTTGGGATTTTCCCATGGAAAGTTTTGACTTTTCGTTGAAAAATTTCAGCTGAAAATTGCCCCCAAAGTAAGTGTGTGTGTGTTGTGGGTGGGGTGGGGGGGAGTGTTGAGGGAAAAAAAACCCCAATGGGTTTTGGCCAAATATTTTCAGTTTTCCGAAGAAAAATAAAAAAAATGTCAAGGGAAAGCAGACACGCGCGACAATCATTTTCGTTGATTCAAACCCCAATTTTCAGCCAGACCTTTAAATAAACCTGATTTTAGCATGAAAAGGAACTCGCCAAGTCCCAGAGGACGGGACTGTTCCCAGCGACTGTGGCCGGGGACTCTCTGGTTTTCATTTGGACAGTTCCCCCTGGAATCTTTTCATCGAGAGCCCGATCCAAAACTTGCTGCAAGCCAATGGAAAGATTTCCATGGGCTTCGGATCAGGCCCCAGATCGGTCTCATTAGCCCAAGCCTGGGAATCCCTTTTCCTAATGGCCTGACTTTTCACAAGCCTTGGAGCGTTGGGTTTGTGCAGGGGAACGCTCCTGACAGGTCTGTAGCAAAACAGTACTAAGGCAAACAAATGCCACATATCGAGCCACATAGGGCCCGAGCCTGCTCTCACTGGCGTTACAGGCAAAACACCTAACAGAGCAGAGATGTATTGTTTGTTTCATTTGACTGCTTTAAAACTTAGGCCAGATTCTGCTCTAAATTACCCCGGGTTAAATCTGGAGTTGCTCCACCATCTTCAGTAGCATTACTCTGGATTTACACCCATGTAAACAGAATTTAACCCATCATGCACAAAAGGAGACGCAACAAACAAAAGTAATAGGCTTGCGAAGCATTGCCACCTCTCGTCCCAGAGCTGGGCTCTGCAAACAAGCGGTTCTACTATCTGAGCACCGCTGGAGACGCACATGAACGTCAACACTGTACCGTCACGGCTGGGCCCGAAAGGGTTGCGACGCGCTAATTCCTGCGAAGAAATGTCATCTCATCAGCTCGCATGCTAGTACCAGGCCAGCCGGTGCCCCTCTTACCCCGCAAGCGAGCCCACTGAAATCAGCCAGGCTGCTTGGGGTGTAAGGCAGTAGGCAATGTTAGTCACAATGGGAGAAGGAGAGGGGATTGTACTGCTTTACGTCGCCACTGGTGAGACCGACGCTGGAACGCTGCGTCCAGTTCTGGGGTCTGCACTTTAGAAAGGATGTTGAAACATCGGAGCAGGGGCAGAGAAGAGCAACACACACAAAAATTGAGGGCTGGAAAAAAATATCTGACAGCGAAAGACTCGAGCAGCTCAATCGGTTGAGTGTATCAGAAAGGAAATCGAGAGGTGACTTGATGATGGTGTAGAAGTACTTTCACGGGGAGAAAACACTGGATACTCTTAATGTAGCTGAGAAACGCAGCTCAAGAACCAATGGCGGGAAGCGGAAGTCAGACCAATTCCCATTCGAAGCAGGGCAGACTTATTTTTTACCAGAGAGGGGGATTAACCAGTGGAACAAACCGCCTGGGGAAGTGGTGGATTCTCCAGGTCTTGAGGTCTTTATAGCACAACGGGAGGCCTCTCTGGAAGACCTTGAGTCAAACACAAGTTACTGGGCTCAACACAGGGGAACTGGGAGGAATTCGCCGGCTTGGCTTACACAGGACGTCAGACCAGGTGATCTAATGGGCCCTTCTGCCTTCACAGTTTCTGACTCTGATCCTTATAATTTACGTGGGTATTTCTGGGGGAGGCCTCTGTCTGGGAGGTGAAGATTCACCCCAACGAGAAGACATGCGTGTGGTTTGACTGGGCGGCAAAGGGGTCCAGCTGTCCCTGGTTAGCATTAAGAGAGGATTAGGAATTAGATTAACCCCATAAAGTTTATTTCCAACAGCGGCCAGTACAAGTTGAGAGCGGAGCGCAGACGCTGAGCCCGGTTCTCCACTGCCCTGCCCCTCGTGGTGGCCTTTGCACCAGTGCAAAGTGCTAGTGAATTAGAATGAGCAGCTGGGGGCTGCTGGCAGAGACTGTCCCAAGGTGCAGGGCAGGCAGAGAATGGGTCCCTTTGAATCTTTGGCCCTGGAGTGGAAAAGCACAAAGGAGCCCATGGTTCTCTCTGCCCCCAAATGTCTCTTTAAATGTGTTTGCCAAGCTGGGGGGTTAATTTTAGCTCAAGTCTCTGCCACCGGGACCTGCTGCCCTTTTAACAAGACAGCCACTAATCTCGCCTAGCCCCTGGCTCCGTTTCAGCTTCAGTTTCTCCTTTTCTGACCATGTCCTTTTTGTTTGGGCGCAAGAGTTTTAGGGGTAGTGGGAGAAAGCGGCTCAGGGATGGGGCTGAAGGCAAGTGCCACCCCCAGGTGAATGTGTCTTACGAAAGCCCGGAATTATAGCCCCAGCTAGGAAAGGTTGGGGTTTTGCGCTCATGCTTGTAGCTCCAGAGGTGCCCCGTTCCAGGGACGCCGACTTCCCCTCTGCCCGGTGGGTGCTCGACCCCCTCCCGCCCCTGGCCCCGCCCCGGCATCACCCTCGCCCCGCCCCATTCCACCCCTTCCTCAAAGTCCTCGCCCCCATTCCACCCCCTTCCCCCAAGTCCCCGCCCCTGCCCTGCCTCTTCTCCGCCCCTCTTCTGAGTGCGCCGCGTCCCCGATCCTCCCCTTCCCTCCTGGGAAGTCCTAAGCGCCACCAAGCAGCTGCTAGGCAGCAGGGGGCGGGAAGCGCTGGGAGGAGCAGGGATGCAGCGCGCTGCAGGGGGAAGGAGGCGAGGATAGGGAGAGCTTGGCTGCCGGTGGGTGCGGAGCACCTGCTGATTTTTCCCCATGGGTGCTCCAGGGCTGCACCCACGGAGTCGGCGCCTATGTCCCCTTCGATCCCTAGCGTGTTGGCCAAAAAGAGCAGCCGTCACAGGAGCAGGGCCGAACGTGCTAGCCAGGGTTTGACTGTTTGCTCATCCTGCACCGGGAGCAGGGTGACCTCTTCCCAGCCTGCTGTTAGAGGAGCAGTTAAGCAAGGCAGGGCACTTCAAAGAGAAAAGGAGAACAAAACCTGGGCAACAATAGGGTCTGGTCCATCGCCCCATTGAAAGCCACCCTCTTTTGACTTCAATAGATGTTGGCGCAACACGTTTGATCCCAAAGCTCTTTGGGGGAATTATTTCCCCACACGGAAAGGCAGCCACTTCTGGGGTGGAACCTGGCAGTTCTTTAACAGCCGCATGGAATCTCATTCAGAAGAGGGAGTGAAGGAGGATACTGATTGAGACCACACGGGTGGCAGGATGTAAAGGCAAGGGGTTGGATTTGTCCTGGACCCTGGGGGAAATGCTCAGGGGTCTTTAAGGCTTACAGGTGGGAGGGGATATTGAGGCAGACTCAGTGTTAGTTATGCTGACGAAGCGCTTTTGTTTGCTTGCTTTGCAGGTTCCCACTGGACATATAAAGGTAAGGTTGGAAGAGGATTTTATTCTGGGCTTT
Source organism: Trachemys scripta elegans (assembly GCF_013100865.1). NCBI lineage: Eukaryota > Metazoa > Chordata > Testudines > Emydidae > Trachemys > Trachemys scripta. The sequence continues at coordinate 7,567,168 of NC_048321.1, forward strand.
CTCCCATTCAGTTCCTCCTCTTCCAGGCCCCAGTTCCCTTCTGCTAGCTCAGCGAGGCAGGCTGCAACGCCTTCCTGCCAACACCATGCCCACGCTGGCTAGCAGGTGGCAATGGATGGTGATTGATGTTGCCCCTCCTCCTACTGGGGGTTGAGTGCACTATTTGTGCTGCCAGCCTGGCAGAGAGCTGGGGTCTCCCCACAGACGCCACCTGCTCATGAGATGCTCAGAGCAAGGAGGCCTGGCCAATCAGGGGGCGCTGCAGAGCGTCTCTTGGCCTGTCCCTGGTCCTTTCCAGCCAAGGAGCTTCGAGTGCTTTGCAAAGCCTCAGTGATTAAACCCAGCACCCCATGCGGGAGGGTGGGGGGGGACACACATTACTTCCATTTACACAGGGGGAAAGGGAATGACTTAGCGGTAGACCCAGGAATAGAACCCAGAGATCCTTGCTCCCAGCCTCCTCCTCTAACCACTGTACACCACCCTCTTCCAGAGCGGAGACGAAAACTCAGGAGTCCTGGCTCACTGTGTGCTCTAACCACTAGACCCCACCCCCCTTCCACAGCTGAGAAAAGAACTCAGGAGTCCTGGCTCCTAGACCCTGCTCTAACCAATAGGCCTCACCATTTCCCAGAGCCAGGAACAGAACTCAGCGGTCTGATTCCTACTGGCCTCTGTGGGTGTTGTGCGTATCCTGCAGAGGGAGAACTGGACGCCTGGGTTCTGTCCCCTGTTCTGAGAGCACAATGTGGTCTAGTGGTTAGAGCAGGGTGGCTGGGAGTCAAGATTCCTTGTTTTTTTTTTCTCAGCATTGGGAAGGGGAGGGTTGGAGCAGGGAGGCCTGGGGCTTCAGGACTCCGGAGTTCTGTCCCCAGCTCTGGGAGGACAATGTGGTCTAGTGGTTAGAGCAGGTGCACAATGACACAGAACTCCTGGACTCTATCCCAGGCTTTAGAAGGGAGCATGGCCTTGTAGTTACAGCAGGGGAGTGATTCATCTCTTCCACAGCAGGACAGGTCTCCAGGGGTCCTGACTCCCGGTCCCCTGCTCTAACCACTGTACCCCAGACCCCAGTCCTTACCCAGTGCTTTAGCCCTTGACCCCTGGCTTTGCGGGAGTGTTAGGCCTCCTAGATTCTCCCCCAACAAGTTCCTATGCTAGAATGGCCCCATTGTGTTCCCGGGGCCCTTACGTAACAGTGCTAGATCCACCATCCAGATCGCCAGCTAACTGCCTCCAAGCCTAACAAATCCAATTAGCACAGAGCCAGCACCTATCTGAAAGTGCAGCCCAGAGCCAGCTGGGCACGGCTGATCCCATCGTACGTAATCCCCACCTAAGCTCGGGCCCTGAAAGCACAGCTTTGTGCAGGAACCTGGAAAGGGCAGCAGCAGGAACTCGTTTGAACCCGCGCTCGGAGGCCTGCCTGTTACCCAGCGGTGGAGGGGAGGGGGGCAGGGAGGGGACTTCGGCTGAGCCAGCAAGCCCATTTGCCCCAGCAGACCCAAGCCACGTATGAGACACCTGTGCTTTTTTTACGTGGCAGGCATGGATGTGGAGCGCCCTAGGCCCAGAGGCTTCTGGGAGCTCCTAGCAACAGCCAGACGGGGCACCGAGAATGCCTGTATTTTGTGGGTATAGCTGATTTGGAGGTTCTTTGTTTTCTGGGTAACTTCAGGTCCAGGGCCAGTGGAAGAACAATGGCGCAGTGGCAGGAAAAGCAAACAGCTTTATCTGTGCTTCCCCGGTTGGAAAATGTTTCCAGCAAACTAATTACCATAGCAGAGATTACATTCAGATGCAAATAACTGTGGGGCTCTGGCCTCCCTTCCCAAGCTGGGTCCTTCATACAAAAGCCTCCTCATTCAGCCAGCGCTGGAGAAAACCCGATTTGCCTTGTAGTGGCCTGGGTGAGGCAGAGTCGCCTTTTAAAAGCGGCATAATTAGGCTGGGTCCAGCCCTGCCAGATCGGGACACTCACGGGAAAAGTGAAACAGGCATAGCCTAGACAGTGACGTGCGTTATTATAACCACTTATTCACGGTTATTTTGATTTTTGGCATTTTCCTGAACAGAAAGAGAACTTCTAACCAGGGCTCTCGCGTCCAGCTCCTCAAAGGTCTTTAGGCACCTAATTCCCCTGGTAGATAGCTGAGTCCAGGTGATTTTGCCACACAGGCCAGAATTTGTAAGTGCTCTGCACCCATAATGAGACCAGATTTTCCTAAGCGATCAGGGTGCTTATCAGCTGTTGAGGTCTTTGAAAACCCAGCTGGGCATGTCACGGTGGGAGCTGAAAGCTCCTGGAAATCCGAATCCAACGGAGGGTGCTGAGCGGTTCTGAACTTCTGCTCCAGAGCGCCTAGGGAAATCTGGCCCGTCGGGAAAAACACAGCCATACGAAGCAGATTATTGTGACTGATGCAGCCACTGGAAATGGTCTTGGTGCCAAACCAAAGAGAGGCACCAAAGAGCTTCACGTCTAAATCCAAACTGCCTATAGAAACCCTGGCTAGAGCTTGTCTCTACTGAGCGTTTTATCGGTCTCCTGTCCGAGCATCTGCCAAGCACCTCATGGCCCCGCCCTTTGGAAAGCATCATTCTCCCCATGTTACGCTCTGTGGTAGTCAGGACTGAACCCCGTTGCCCGCGTCCCTGTGCCTAGCCGCAAAGCCAGCCTTTCTCCTGACATAGGACTGGTCCTTGCACGAGTGAAGTGAGGCATGGCTGTAAGAGCTTGGTGCTACGCAGGGGAGATTGCGCGATCCAGGGGTTACGGCAGGAAAATGGGAGCCAGGACTCCTGGCTTCAAGGCCCAGCTCAGGGGCGGGGGCGGGAAAGGAATCTGGTGATTAGAGTAGGGGACTGGGCGTCAGGCCTGCTGGGGTATCCAACTTACTGCTGCTGCGTGACCCAAGGAGCAAGTCACGTCCCCTCTCCGCGCCCTCATTCTTCCCCCATGGAACGGGGATTGTCCCGTCCAGCTGCAGCTCCTGGGGGGCTTTGAGATTCCCCAGATGGGAGGCGCTGCTGAAATGCTGAGCGTTGTCACGGCCACAGCTGTGTATGGCGCGTCGTACCGAGGGCGGGGTGTGAAATCGCGCTGCCGGGGCCAGAACTGGCCCACGCACAAATCTAGCTGGTAGAGACACCTCCCCTCCCCCTCCCCAAGGGGCTTGACCCCCCCCCTGCACTCTCTGTTTTCAGGCCCCCACGGCCAGGCGCACTGGTCAAATGACTACCCGGACTGCGGGGGGCAGGCCCAGTCCCCCATTGATATCCAGACCAAGTCTGTGCAGCACGACCCGGCACTGCCGCCTATCGAGCCCCAGGGATACCGGAGCCCTGGGAATGGGGCCTTCACCCTCCTCAACAACGGGCACACAGGTGAGGCTGCAGTTGGGGCAGGGCGGGTGTTACCCCAGGAACGGAGGGGCATCACCAGGTGGGCTGGGACCCTCCTGTTTCTCCCTAGGAGCCTCGAGAGCACTCTCTGTGCCTTCTCCGTGCCCCTCCGCACAATCTCACTGCTCAGAGCAACAGTCTCCTCCTTCACACCCCCAGGCCTGCCTGCGCCCTCCCCTTGCCAGCCTTTTCCATCCCCCTCCCTGCTGCTGGCACAAGAGCCCCCTCCTCTGCCTGGGAGTGCCGGGTGAGGGTCATGCACTGCAGACCAGCCGGCCCCAGTCCCAAAGTGGGGCAAACTCGCCCGCCAGGCACTAGACGTCACAGAGCCCAGTGCAGCGAACCCCCTTGGCAGAGCTTCCCCTGCCCCTCCAGGATGGGCAGTGGGGAGGGACAGCCCTCTGGAGAAAGAGGAACCCAAATCAGTGCACACGGGGCATGGCAGGGTCTCCCAGCCCCACTGCTCAGCCCCTCGCAGCCCAGTGCATCACCCCCAGCCTGGAGCAGGGGCGAGTGAGAGAGGTGGTGTGTTGGGGGGGGTGTTGGCATCTAGTTGTGACTGGGGGTGTATGTGGAAAGGGGAGCATGTGTGTATGTGTGTGTGGGGGTATGATAGGATGTTTGTGTGATGTGTGTGTAGGGAGGGGAGTGTGTATGACAGAGTGTGTGCACAGAGAAGGGTGTGTGTGGAGATTGTGTGTTGACAGGGTGTTGATGTAGAGAGGGCAGTGTGTGTGAAGGGCATGTGTTTGTGTGGAGTGGGCCCATGGGAGGGCGCGTGCTTGTGTGACAGGGTGGTGTGTGTGTGGCGTGCGAGTGTGGGGAGGTGCATGTGTTTGTGTGGAGTGTTGAGGAAAGTGGAGTGTGTTTGTGTGTGCGTAGGGAGGTGTTTGTGTGTATCTCTGGGGCGTAGCGGTGCAGGGGTCAGGGAGGGCGGAAGGAGTGTCACAGCGTTGCCAGCACTTGTACCTGTCTGGCAAGTATTGGGATATTCAGCGTTGGAGGCAGGGCGAGATGCGAGACTCTCAGCTTTGGCGAATAGTTTCTAGCCCACCTAGTTCTGGAGACCAGCTTGAGAAGCTGACCCCAGTGCTCCCAGGGATCAGAAGGCAGGAAAAGACCCTGCCCCTGATTGTTTGGGTCATATCTCCTGCTGTCGTGGGGCCGGCTTTGGCATTCTGAGGCCACGGACTCGTCCTGTTTGAACACAGGGGGTTGGCGATGCGGGATGCATGAGGGGGGCCTCTCCTGCACCTTCTGGCTCCTTGCCCAGATCCCAAAGGTCTGCACCGGTGATAAGGACGCCTTTCCCTGCACCGCACGCCCTAGCGTTCCTAGTGGGATGGAGACGGCCCAGCACGGCCTCATCTCTGCTCCCCGCCGGCCAGAGCCTCCCAGCGGGCATCGGCAGCAAGGGCCCTAGGATGTACAGGGTTGGGAGACTCCGTGCCGTGCACTAACATCCCCTGGGCGTCTGTCCCCGCAGTGGAGATGTCCCTGCCCCCGTCCATGTTCCTCCGGGGGCTTCCGCAGACCTATGCGGCCGTCCAGCTGCACTTCCACTGGGGCAGCAGGGGGCAGACTGGCGGGTCAGAGCATCAGGTGAACGGGGAGGCTTTCCCTGCCGAGGTGAGTGTGCTCCTGCCCCAGGGTTGGGGGGCCAGAGGGCAGTTTTCTCAGTGCCCTATTATCCTCTCCCTTCTTAGCCAGACCAGCTGGGCAATTGGGGCCAAAGCTACCCCGGGTGCAGCTCCACTGAAATCTATGGGGTTACCAGGTCCCACCCTCCCCCCAGGCTGCGAGACCTCCCCTAAAGCCAAAGGGTTTTAATTGGGGATGGAGGAGGAACCAGTTACTCCCTCTGTGCTGGTACCATCTGGTGGATAATCCCCACCCAGCCAGGTCTCCCGTTGGAGCCGTGGCCGGGGAGATTGTACCTGGAACTGCTGCACTGGGGCTGGGCGATTAGAGGGATCGGTGGAGGCGGGGGGGATTAGGAGGAGAAGAAAGGTCCTGTTCTACCTTCCGGAAGCCACCAGTGCTTAGCACTAAACTGCTTAACGCTTGGGGAGAGTCTGAACCCAGCCTCCAGCCGCCAATACGATCAGCCCTGGTGGGGCTAGCACAGTGCATTTACCCCCTCTCCCACTGAGCCCCCCCGGGACGACCGTAGGCAAGTCCCTTCCCTTCCCTGTGCCTCTGTTCACCCCGGGAGTGGTTGGTGCGTGGATACATTTGCTAATGGCTGTGAGAGGGAAGGGGGCCCCCAGAGACTGCGCCTTTAAGAATATGCCCCCCCTCTCCCCACAGCTGCACATTGTGCATTACAACTCAGAGAGCTACGCCAACATCAGCGAGGCCAAGCAGCGGGCGGACAGCCTGGCCGTGCTGGGCATCCTCATCGAGGTGAGCTCCCTGCCCGTGACCCACTGAGGCAGGGCAGCCCTGGTGGGTCCTACAATGCAGCCAGCCTGCGGGGAACGGGGTAAAGCTTGTATAGGCGACAGACAAGCTTTCTCAGGGGCCAGACCCCTGGAGACTACAGACCATCACCAACTTCCCCCGTCCCGGCTCCAAGTGCAAGGTGCGCCCCTCCTACCTGATGTAACGTAGGCACCCAGCAGCCAGCGCTGGGTCATTTAAAAAAGCAATCCTACCAAATCAAACCATTCCACCGCACATACACCTCTTCCCCTGGACAGAGCGTGCAAGAGAAAGAACCCCATGGGACAAATGCGAGTCACGCAGCTCAGTCCAGGACTGGCAGGGCTGGTGCAAGAAAGTTTTGCGCCCTAGGCAAAACTTCCACCTTGCGCCCCCCCCAGCCCTGCGGCAGCTCCCCGCCCCCCCGCCCCTGCCCTCAGGCGCCCCCCCCCCCGCAGCTCCCCCCCCCCGGGGAGCTGTGCGGCAGCTACCCACCCCAGCTCACCTCTGCTTCACCTCCTCCCCGAGCACGCCGCCCCTGCTCTAATTCTCCTCCCCTCCCAGGCTTGCGGTGCCAAACAGCTGATTGGCGCCGCAAGCCTGGGAGGCGGGAGAAGCGGAGCGGCCGCTGCGCTGGGAGAGGAAGTCAGAGCCGCACGTGTCAGCGCGCCACCGGCAGCTCAGCCCAGGAAAGCTGTAAAAAAAAATCGGGGGCACTGCTTTTTGGTGCCCCCAAATCTTGGCGCCCTAGGCAACCGCCTAGTTTGCCTTAATGGTAGCACCGGCCCTGAGGACTGGCAGATGCTCAGAGACTGCCGTGCCGAGGTGGTTCTAAGACCCCAAATAGAACAGAACGGGGCAGGCCCCCACTCAACCAGCCATATAACTGGGCCATCCAGCCTTGGCATCGATTGTGAGCTTCCCTCCAGGGGCTCAGTGCTAACCTACAGCCTCTTGTTCTCCATTCCTTCCATCAGGTCGGCGACGTGGCCAACCCTGCCTATGACAACATCTTCGATCGGCTGAAGAACATCCAGTATGCAGGTGAGGCCATCAGTTCCCAGGCGGGGTGTGGGGCCTGGCTGTGGTACCGGGAAAGGAATTGTTTGGGGCGGCGAGGGTGAAGCTAAGCGGATGGGATGAGACTGAGCAGAGGACAGTACAGGGTAGATGTCAGGGCACATTTCCTAGCAGAGAGAGTCATTAGATCCTGGCACAGACTCCTAGATTTTATGACCAGAAGGGCCCCTTAGACCATCCAGGCTGAGTTCCTGTATCACACAGGCCAGTGAATCTCCTCCGTTATCCCGGATACTGGGCTAAACACACTTCTGGTCTGCTCCAGAGGGGCATTTAGTCTTCAGCTGCAGCCATCAAGAGACGGAGAAATTCCCCGCTTCCCTGGGCAGTTTGTTCCAACGGTTAACCACCCGCACTAATAAAGATTTATGCCTTGTTTCGGCTTTGAATTTGTCCAGTGTCAGTTTCCAGCCAAGGAAATCTCGCTCTGCTAGATTAAAGAGCCCTCTGGTGCCTGGTATTTTCTCCCCGCAAAGGCACCTGTAAGTTGTAATAATTCACCTCTCCAGCTTGTTTTTGGCAAGCGGATAGCCTCCTCTGGGACAGGGCGTGAGATCCATGGCTAGGTTGGGATGAGAGCTGGGTGTCTCCTCCTCTAGGCGCCTTTGATAATGCCAGCCCTGGTCTTTCAGCTAGACTGGACAGAGCCTAGATTGTGTAGAAGGGTAACTCACTGCCAGCGCGCCCCCTCACAGGTGGGCATGACATCGCAGAGTGTTTCCCCAGCTGATACCATCCCAACCCTGCAGTGGCCACCATCCCCTGACTCGGCCCTCTGGCCAGGTCACACATGGTCCCAGCCTTTCCAAGGTGAGCTGATTCCCAGCTGCTGTGTTGGGTCTTCAGACTTAACAGTCCTTTGCACCTCTTCCCACCAGTGCCTCCCTGCCACCTCCCTTGGAAACCCAGGCCCTCCTTCTCCACCTGGTTCCCTTCCCACCCAGAGACCCTGTAATAAACAGCTATGGTCTGTCTGCTCAGACCCTTGGCTTCCTCCCTGGCCTACGTCCTAGCCCAGCCTGCCTCTCGGCCTTTCCACCAGCCCCTCTCCGGGCACGCCCCTCCGCAGACCCCAAAAGGAAAACGCAGCAGTCCCAGGGAACAAAGCACCCTGGCAGTCCCGTGCCAGGCCTACCTGCCCAAGGAAGGCTCTGCTGGTGTCTAGCAACCTCCGGGTAGCTCCAGGTCTCCTTTCAAGGGACTAGCACAAGACACTGCTCCAGTCAGCCATTCCTGGGCTGGGCTTTTCCTCTTCCAACCCCTCCCTCCAGGCTTGACACCTCACCCAGGTGTAACAGGTGGGGCTGACTAAGCTCACAGTTTCTCATTAACCCTTTCCCAGCCAGCATGGGGGTCTGTATATTCCCGTCCCCATCAGGAACAATCCAGCAAGCCTACACAGGACGTTCTCCGCACTGAAACATGTCTCCTGCTTTAACCAGCCGCCTGGCTCGAAGGGTAATATCCTGAGTCTAGGAGTGGGTCTAGACCCAGCGCTGGGCTACTGCTGCAGAGAAGGAGCTGGGGCTGAAAGCAGCATGTGCAATTGGGTGGGATTTAACACCCCTCCTTATTCGCTCTTCACGCTGGGCGGGGTGCTGATCAGGGGATGGAGGGGGTAGGGTGACCAGATGTCCCGATTTTATAGGGACAGTCCTGATTTTTGGGTCTTTTACTTTTATAGGCTCCTATTACCCCCCACCCCCTGTCCCGATTTTTCATACTTGCTGTCTGGTCACCGTAGGAGGGGGAGCACCGGGATCTGCATCAAAAACCACCCAACGTTCTAGGCACTCACTCAGGCAGCAGACACGACCCCTTTAGGGCTTTGGTGGCCAGGAGAAGAGACCCCACCCTCCCTGAGCCTCGTGGGGCCGTTGGCACCTGTGCCAAGTGCGTGTGGAAGGAAGGGGGAAGAAGGGTGGAGAACAAAGCTCCAAATGTTGGCCCCCAAATTTGCGTCCCTAACACGGTCCCCTCCGGCACCCCTGCAGGTCAGAAAGTCTCCATCCCGCCCTTCAACGTTCATGAGCTGCTGCCCGGGCAGCTAGGCCACTATTTCCGCTATAACGGCTCCCTGACCACGCCGCCCTGTTCCCAGAACGTGCTCTGGACCGTCTTCCACCAGCGGGTGCGGATTTCCGCCTCCCAGGTACTCGCCGTTGTTTGGGCAGGATGCCCATGGGGCTCAGGGGTTCTAAACCAGCTGCCCCATTAGCATTCAAATTGCCCCAATGCCATGAGTCACGTACAGCTGGGGGGGGCGGGGAGGAGAGACACCCCAGAGACTAGACTAGAGCTAAGGGGGTCGGGATCGTCTCTTCACTGAGCTGTGGAGAGTGTGAAAGGTGGTCCCAGGGCGGGGGAGGACATCTCTTCACCATGCTGTGTGTAGGGGGCAATCCAGGACTTGGGGGGCATCTCTTCCCCATACTGTGCATGTGTGGGGGCACCCCAGGACTTTGAGGGGGGCAATCTCCTCACAGCTCCATTCTCTTCCAGCTGGAGAGGCTGCAGGGGGGGCTGTACTCTACCAAAGCTGCCAACTCCTTGCCTGTGCCTCTGGTGGACAATTACCGAGCCCCTCAGCCGCTGAACCAGAGGGTGGTGTTCTCCTCCTTCCCCGTGGGTGAGTGCATCGGGCCCAGCTGGGGGGTAGCTGCAGGGCCTGGTGAGGGGAGAATAGGGCCCCCCTTAGATTTCAGCTGGTCTGGGGGATCTGACTCCTGTTTCTCTCCACAGGACGTCACCCTCTCATTAAGACTTCGGCTGCTACCTACCCCCCCAGACCCCAGCCCAATTGCAGCAACCAGTTTATGGAGCGATGCCCCAAGCTATATCCAGGTAGAATCCAGCTCCAAACACACTGGGCTCTAACCCCAGAGCCAAAGGGCTGGTGGTAGCATTAGGGCTTCTATCTTCCTGGCTGGAGTCATTCGACTAGACTATGCCACACAGGAGAATACGCTAATGAACTGGCCGTGTGGCACCGCTGCCCTCTGCTGGAGGGAATTAGAACTGCTCACCTGCATTTCATGAGGCCTGTACTGCACACAGCGCCTGGGGACCCTCCGATAGAGACAGTGGGCTAGGATTTTGGGTCAGGAGGGTCTGAGTTCTAGCCCCATTGTCACCATGCTGTGGCAGCAGGACGACAACTGGGAGGTGACAGGAGGCCACGTGTTTGTCAGAATCTACCACA